>NW_027556098.1:211513585-212021085 GCF_003287225.1 Phascolarctos cinereus | reverse complement strand
GAAAGATCTGGGCTTGTCTCTCCTCTAACTTGTAGAACCTGAATGAACCTGGGAAAGTCACTTGACCTCTCACTTCCCTGGTCTAAGACTGTAAGGTAAGAAGTCTTTCCAGATCCCCCTCACTACTAGGGCTTTCCCTCTGAGATTATCTCCAATTTATTCTGTCTATATGTCATTTGTACCTAGTTGTTTATGTGTTGTCCTCCCCTCCGACTGTGAGTTCCTGAAGGTAGGAACTGTCTTTTGTTTTTCTTCATACCTCCAGTTTTTAGCATAGCACCTGGCATATAGTAGGCGCTTAATAAATACTTGTTAATTTGATGAGTTGCCCATATGCTTTAGTGGAGGGTTTCCACACCAAGAGATCACTGTGCTGATTAAATTTCAAGTCTGGACACCTCTCTAAAGAGCCCTAAAATTACCTTTAAGGTGTTGAATTAAAGTTTCCAAGTAGATATCTAAGGTATAACTTACACATCAATGCATAGTGCAACACCAATGATCATCAGGTACTTTTTGAACTTCAAAATTACTACCATGGTGGAAGCTATTATTTGAAAAGGAGTAAATTTCCTTTTCAGATAAGGGTAGGGGGGGAATTTCTTATGAATTATTTTGCTGAGTCTGTGATTTTATGATCTGAAGCATTTTTTTAAACTTCTCTGCACTTTCATTTGAATGGGCAGTGTTCTGAGTACACAGATGATGCTAAGGGATTGTAGAACATTACAACATCGAATTTAGAGCTGGAAAGGACTTTCAAAGGTCATCTAGTCCAATCCCCTTAATTTTGCAGATGAGAAAACTAAGGCACAGAGAGTGAAGTGAGTCACCCAAGGTCACACAGCTAGCAAGCTTCTGTGTTGGGATTTGAATCTAGGTCTCTCTGACTTCATGTCTGGTGCTGTGTCCATGGTACCATGCTCTGTGCCAAAGACTTTCTAAATTTGAGAGAGAGAGAGAGAGAGAGAGAGAGAGAGAGAGAGAGAGAGAGAGAGAGAGAGAGAGAAGAGAGAGAGAGAGAGAGAGAGAGAGAGTTTTTACTTTCCAAAAGATGCAAATCAGTGATGAATACAGAAAAGTTAGTTTGTTCATTTTTATATTTATTTTTTTGACGAATAGGAGATGAAAACCACTCAGTGACAAAACAAAACGTCAGGCTTATCTATGCTTATTCATCCAAGCATTCTTTTAAAGAAAACATTTCTAAAAATGTAAAGATACTGTGTTTACATAATATAGGAATAAAAAAGATTTCAGAACAATTTCCATAACTATTTTCCTGTTACTTAAAGTCGTAACAGTTAAATAATTGATAATATTGTATTTTAATTGTGAGTAGATAATAGCACCCTTTTAAATAGTATGGTGAAGTTTACTAAAACTCCTCTCTCAGGTAATGTAAAGATTATTATTTTCATATTACCACTGAGATTGAGAAGTAAAATGACCTACCCTTGGCTAAGGCAATAAAGCTGGCCAGGACTCCACTGAAGGACTTCTGACTCCAAGTCAATCATTTTTTCCACCATATCATACTGAATTATGGTTACCTTATGGGAATGATCATTGTCTACTCTTTACCCAAATTAACTCAGCTGACCAAGGAATAAAATAATGTTGAGTCAAAGCTTGGTGTATAAGTACAAGGAAGGCTCAATTTAACTTCAGTGGTTAAATTCATAAGTCCGGAAGCATTTAGCTCTTTTGTCAGCTAGACTTCCCTATATAAAGTTGGAAACCTAAATGGCCATGCAGGATAGAGGCCAAAGGACAAAGTAAACATATGATTATGTGAAGAGAATAAAGTATAGCTGCAATGATATTAAAGTTAATGAAAATATCTGGACACTTGGGTTTCTAAATACTTCATACTGGGGTTATAATGAAAAGCTAAAAAATGTTTCTAAATGTAAAGACCTGAATTGTCAAAGTCCCTCACTCAACACAATTGTAGTTTTTTTGACTCCCCATCCTGTGCAAGATTCTGTAGGGATTGCTGTTGCTGCTGTTCAGTTGGTTCAGTCGTGTCCAACACCTTGTGACCCCATTTAGGCTTTTATTGGCAGAGATACCAGAGCAATTTGCCATTTCCTTCTCCAGCTCATTTTACAGATGAGGAAACGGAGGCAAACAGGGTTAAGTGACTTGCCCAGGGTCACACAGCTAGTAAGTGTCTGAAGCCATATTTGAACTCAGGAAGATGAGTCTTCCTACTTCCAAGCCCAGTCCTCTATCCACTGTGCCAATATGAGATATACTCCGTCTTAAGTTATCACAGAATTTTAGAGTCAGAAGGGATCTCTGATGTCATTTTTCAAGACCAACCCATACCTAATGGAAATCTCTACAAATGACCTCTGCTTGAAGACCTTCAGTAAGAAAGAACCCACTGCCTCCCAAGGCAGTCTACAGCTGCCTCTCTCCAACTTTTTGTCCCCAGTTCTGTCTCTGGGGCCAAGCAAAACAAATCCAATCCTTATTCCATATGACGATTTCAAACACTGAAGATATATCATCATATTTCCCCTAGGTTTTCTCTTTTCTTTGTGAAATATTTCCAGTTCACCTTCCTGATCCTCATATGGCAGGGTGCACAGTCCCATTGCCATCTAGCTCACCTTCCTCTGGATGTTCTACAGTTTGTCAATGGCTCTTAAAAGCTTTCACAAAGTATACACTGTGCGGTTTGACCAATGTAAGGTATGGTAGGGCTGGCTTCCCTCATTCTGGCTACTAGACCTCTATTAATGTGGCCCAAGATTGCATTAGCACTTTTTGGTTGGAGAGGGGAAGATGGGGGAGGTAGAGGATGGGGCTGACTAAGCCTCGTTGTTGCTTTATGTTGAGCATAAAGATCTTTTTTTTTTTCATGGCCTGTTGTCTAGTTATGTCTCCCACATGTTGCACTTGGGCAGTTGATATCTTGAACCATAAACGCAAAGAAAAAATACAGAAGTGTAAAGGACAACAGAAAAGTCTTTATAGTTAAGGGGCATTGAATAAGTTTCACAGATAGCGGTTCAGAGGAGGACACAATCATGGCAGTGCCCTGGAACAACAGGGAAAGCTTTCTGGAGGAGTTGGCATACACAATAGGCCTCAAAATATGGAGTTAGAATTTGGGGTATTTTTTGTTGTTTTTAAGGCAATTGGGATTAAGTGACTTGCTCAGGGTCACACAGCTAGTAAGTGTCAAGTGTTTGGTCTGTGGCCAGATTTGAACTCAGGTCCTCCTGACTTCACGGCCAGTGCTCTATCCACTGCGCCAACTATCTGCCCCCTGATTTAGAATTTGGATAAGTGAAAACAAAGGCATGAAGTTTGTAATTTATTTCACAGGCAATGGGGAGTCATTAAAGGTTTTTGAGTAGGGGAGGGAAATGAGGTGAGTGGTATTTTAGGAAGATTAATATACCATTGGTGCTTGGATAGATTGCAGGGGGTTTAGACTAGTGTTAGGGAGAACATACATGAATAGATGAGAGGGGCAGCTATGTGTGCAGTGGATAGAGCACTGGCCCTGGATTCAGGAGGACCTGAGTTCAATCCTGGCCTCAGACACTTACTAGCTGTGTGACCCTGGGCAAGTCACTTAACCCCATTGCCTAGCCAAAAAGAAAGAAACAAACAAAAAACCCCGAAATGTACAAGAGCAGATGAGAGTTGGGATTAGAGTGGTGAATATGGTAAAGAAATGACAGAGGCATATGAGAGTGAGGAAGATGGATAAGTTAAAGATGATTCTGAAGTTTTGATCCTTGATGACAGAAAAAGAAAAGTACCGAGAGGGAACTATTGGGAGGGACTGAAGAGTTTAATTTTAAACATGTTGATCTTGAGGTGACAGTGGGGTGACCACCTAGAAATGTCTCCAAGATATTTGGAAAACAGACTTTATTTCCATGATGACAATTCATAATGCTCTCTTTATTTCTTTGACATGACATATGGTGCTTCTTCGAATATCCATGTCCTCAATAATTTTAAGTTACATGACCAACAAAAAGCAAAAAAGGGGGGGGGGGGAAAATTGTGTTCAGTTCAGCTCTACCAATCTTGACATCATCCATTTTGAACATGGAAATTCAAATTGGCAGGAAAAGCCCCCGTATGTCTGGTTGTCACATCTCAAAAAACCCCCAAATATAAACTCACAAACTCCATGATACTTGCTTTCTATAATTTTATAATTATTAACATATGTATGCTTCTGTTTTCATCTCTCTTACCATCCTACTGTTAATGGAAGGATACACAGGTAATCAGAAGTGGCAAATAAAGATGCAATTCCTTTAACTATCAGCTATTCTCAGGCATTGGAGGGCCCTTCAGTTTTAGAAATTAACTTATATTGGGCCACCACTATACTGTCTTGTTGACTTAGGTTCATTATTCCCTTATGTAAAACTATAAGTCAGCTTATGTTTAAACACAACTAAGAAAATGTCTGCAGGTTAGTCTATACACAGCTCTTTGCTTTATAAACTGACATTTGCTTCCCTTTAAAATTGCATGCCTTAAGTTGAATTTTCTATGTCTTTCTTTGTAAAATATCTTACAAGTGACCAAAGATGGCTAATGGTAGAGGACAAAAACAAAATAAACTGATGTCTCCTCTTTTGTTTCCCCTGCTCCTGTCATTAAAAGAGAAGTGGGATGGGGAGCTATATAAGGCCGTGTGTGTTTTATGGGACAATAAATTCATATGGTTCTGATTTGTTTATGCTTAACTCATCACAATGTGGTTTTCTAAGAGCTATTTGATGTCCCAATACACCCTCTTCAGACTATCAAGAACCTTTTTTCATTCACCCTCCTCTTTTGACTCTCCCAATCTTCATAAAAAGAAAGTCACATTTTGAGAGAAATAGAAGTAAAAGAGAAGAGTTTTCAAATCTAGGCACTTTTAATTGAGTGAAAAAATGTTCTTCCAGTAGTTTGGTCAAACATTTTAAAGCCACACTTTTCTCCCATTTTACAGGATGCCTTATTAGAATCACTATGTCTTAAACTTCATAAAGCTCTGAGGACAGAGGACCTTTGAATGTCATCGTTGTGGTTTGGTTTTGGGGGGGAAGGGCAGGAGAAAGTGTGGCATTACCCTCCTTAATGCAATTCAACAGGCCGTAAACATCTGATATCGTACCTAGGTACTAAGGATAAAAATACTCCAAAAAATGATAGTCCTTCCCCTTGAGGATATTTTTTTCTTGATAAGGATACAACATGTATATAGATAACTAATTAAAATATGTGTATATGCTTTTAATTATAAAGTATAGATTTATACACACTTTGTAATTGTTGATGTTGTTGAGTCATCTGACTCTTTCTTGACAAAAATACTGCAGTGTTTTGCTGTTTCTTTCTCCAGATCATTTTCAGATAAGGAAACTGAGGCTAACAGGGTTAAATGATTTGCCCAGTATCACACAATTAATAAGTGTCTTGAGGCCACATTTGAATTCAGGTCTTCTGACTCCAGGGTTCTATCCACTGTGTCACCTACCTGCTCTGCTTTATAATTCTTTTTATATATAATTATATACCAGTATGTAACTATAGGACTAATTATATAACAAATATTATATATTGTATAATATATTCACAATACATATATATTATATATTATGAAGAATACACATATAATTGCAAAGTATATTTACTATATTATGTATTAATATAACACAAAAGCATGTATAATATATAATTATAGAGTATGTATGTTTATATCTAAATATAGATATATATGTATAGATACAGATATATATCTATATCTATCTATATCTATCTATATATATATATATCAAATTATTTCAAGACAATGAGAGACCTCATTACTTATCAGGCATCAGGAATGGCCTCACAGAGGAACTAGAACCTGAGCTATGCTTTGAAGGAAGCTAGGGAATTCTTCAGGACAAGGATTAAGATCGAGTGCATTCCAGAAAAGGGAGACCACTTGTGTAAATAGGTGTGTAGGCAAGAGATGGAATGCCATATACAGGGAACCAATATCAGACACACTGGAGTGGAATGGAGAGTGCATGAAGGGTAGTAAAATGATGGGTGGTGAGAACCGGATTGTGAGGGGCTTTAAACGCTAGGCTGAGGATTTAAAAAGAACAAAAACACACACAGAAAAACCCCTAGAGCTTGGGTAGAACTTCCCATAGGAATAAATAGTAGCAAAAGCAGCCTGCTTGGTTGCAGATGGCAGAACTCATGCTTAGGGTGAGGGATAACAAGTAGGTACAGCTCTCCATCGCCTTCCCAAACAACACCTGCAACAAAAACCCGGTCTCATCTAAGACTTCTGGCATAGTCAACCTGAGAGACAGCTACAATGCCCTTTGCTTTTGCTGTCCTCAAAATATATTCCTTCTCATTTTCAAATTGCTGTTTTGGAGTGCTAAATCTCTACCCACACTAATTTCTAGAGGTCAGAATCTGACCCTGATTGGAACAAAATCTGGAGTCAAATATTCACACCAGAATGCTTTTACCTTGCGGTGTGTCAGAAGCCATCTCGCTGCAAATGCTTCACACACCTTGGAGTGCAGCTTGTGGAACTGATGAGGTGAAGAGCACCGCTAGCAGCTTCTGTGCTGGTAATCACAGGACTGAAGAAACACATACATCATCTGCCACATCGGTTGGCATTCCAAGTAAAAAACCTTCACATTGTGTAAGACGTTGGACAAATGACGGCCATATGCATGTTTGTCTGGGTGCAGATGGCCCTGCGCTCTCGTTGAGGAGAACGCTGAGCTCGGCTCTTTTTTGCCGACAGTTTAATACTGGTGACACAGTTTATGTCCTCTGCAAAAACAATAATGGAGGATAAGGTGACATAAATTATTTGCAATTCGTTTGACATATGCAGGGCATTGTCCTTGCAATAATCACCATCAGTCTGTCAGTTTAAGATATGAACCATGCCACGGCCATTTTATATCACTGGGTGAAGCTTTCACATGCTGTAATTTTACAGATTTGTTCTTTGGCAAACCGCTTGCAGCACAAATCAAATCGGATTATGTTTAGTCATGTACTGTATCATGCACATTGCTTAGATAAAAAAGGCAAAACAACACTGCGAGCCATTGGAATTGTGAGGCAGTCTACCGTTTGATATCATGGTGATCTGGTCTTTGAATAGTAAGAGTTCCGTCTACACCATTACTCAACTTTTCTTGTGCATTTTTCAAGTCAGCGTGGTTATTTGCAAGATGGTTGGGCTTTTGTTACTTACTCTACAGGAAAATCGAGCTTGCAACAAATTAATCTGATGCGCTATAAACATTTCTCCTAAGATTTTTAAAAAATATATGCAAATATAGGAACACGAATCTCTTGGGAAAGCTCCTTTTAGAAGTGGTAGCTGCATATTTGTGTGTGTGTGTGTGTGTGTGTGTGTGTGTGTAGACATATATGTTAGTTTTATATTTAGCCGGTATCATTTGATTTCTTTATATCAGCAGAAGATAATTCCTGTAAATGGTGATTAAATATCAGACAGTGTTACTCTTGTTTTTACTGTGTAAACTAAATGCCATATGGCATGTTTTCATTGTTGGGCCCTGATAGCAATTGATGGTGAAAATGTGTGTTTTACAGTTTAACCATACACAGCAAGTGTTTTAAATGGTTTTGAATCACTGTGGTGTTGCCTGCATTTAAGCCACCTGATAAATGAGTTTCAATGAGATTGCCTCAATTTCTGGAGTTTCAAGAGAACTATAAATTCCCCAATAGGACATTCTAAAATTGAGTACAAAGAAATTTGTATGGAGCAGCATGATTTGTTTTCCTTTGGAAAAGTTAGTTCCATTGAGTTATATCAGCAGAACTGAATCTTCTCTTTCTATCTTTACAGAGCCCTTAAACCAGAAAGATTTATGGCATTTACATCCTTGAAATAACATATTTTTTTTCTTTGAAGGCAGCCATTATCACCAAGCTATTTTATATCTATTCTGATAAGTGTAGTGAAGGGAAGCATTTACAAATAACTTGCTTTAATCTGCCTTCTATTCATATAGGACAACAGGGAATTTGACATCAGGTTAAGAAGATTCCCCAAAGTCTTTGCCTTTGTATGTAAATGGAGTACAAGTCACAGTTCTTTAGTGGCTTTCATGTAAGACTGAAAAAAAGTTAAAAATGACTGGCTAAGAAAGCCAAATAATGTATTTATTTGGCAGAGCATCAGAAAGAATTCGAATAGCCTTTCTATTCTCTTCAAGCTTTCTTAGTTCATCTAAACCTTTCCCACAAATAATTGCTTTTAAATGTATTTAGCTTCTTTGAGAAGTCCCTATTCATAATGCCCAGAACTTGACATGGTGCTAGAGGCTATTAGTGATCTTCTTTAGAATGGTTAATATCTACAAACAGCATTGCCAATGTTCTGAATCTCAGCTGAGTGTTGTGATGAACATATTATAAATTAATGGGCTTTCATAAATATTCGAATTCTCTACCTCCATTTATCCTAGGTGCTCTTTGCTTAACTGCCCTCTGTAGGTTTAGGTTCCTTTTTTATTGCCTTTCTCTAATTTGAGCTCTTGCTTCATAGCTGTTACTCAGATTTTCCTTTCTCTTCTCTTTCTGCCTCTCATTCTCTAGCCATCTTTTATTGTTATCAATCTATTTATTGAATGCCCACATTATTCACAGCACTGAGCTAGGTGCCCTCTCTAATATCAATGCTAAATATTTAATGGGTACCTCCTGGCCACGTGGTTCCGTGCTATTGTTGTTGTTCAGTCATTTCAGTTGTGTCAAGCTCTTCATGACCCCATTTGGGGTTTTCTTGGCAAAGACATTGGAATGGTTTGCCATTTCCTTCTCCAGCTCATTTTACAAATGAGGTAATTGAGGCAAACAAGGTTAAATGACTTGCCGAGGGTTACGCAGCTAATAAATATCTGAGGCCGAATTTAAACGCTGCTCTTCCTGACTTCATGGTTCCATACTGTTTGCTATAGACTTCACAATCTGGAGAAGAAAAAACATGCAGTTAGATAAGCAGAAGAATAATAATAGCTGATGGAGATACAGGGGTCCCAAAAGTTCAGTACAGTTTTAAGCGACTAAAGCTTAATTAAGCCACTTTAAGCTTTATCCTTAATCCTAACTAATACACTAAACTAACAAAATAGCTTTACCCTTAATATCAACAAATAAAATAAGCTAATTTAAGCCTGATTAGTTTAAAACAGTATTAAGACTTTTTGGACACTCTATAGCCCTTTAAATAGTGTTATCTTATTTGATTGTCTGAGAATACTATAAAGTAGGAACTACAGATGTTATTATCCCCATTTTACAGATAAGGAAACTGTTACCCTGGGAGATTAAGTAATTTGCTGCCTAGAGGCACACAATTAGTAAGTGTCAGAGGCAAGATTCAAATTTGTGTCTTTGCTGATTCCAACTCTACTGCTCTATCTGCTACTCTACCTCCCCACTCCCACTCCCTGAGCCAGACACAGAAACATATTGAACTCTATTAAATTCTGCTTACATATATCATGATGAGGTTCCAGGGTATATAATACATGAATTTGGTTTTGATGGGGTTAATGATGGGTAGGTACAGGGCAATTACCATTTTGGCTTGAGGGGTTTGTGAGGAAGGTGATATTTCAGGGACACCGAAGATGTTGGTTTGAAATGTATATTACATGCAAGAATATAGTTGCCAATAATAATAATAATAATAATAATAATAATAATTTCTAACAATTCTATACCACTTGGAGGTTTGTCTAACAATTATATAGCACTTTAAAGTTTGCAAAGCACTTTATAAATGTAATCTCCTCACAACAACCCTGGAAAGTAGGTGCTATTATTTTCCTTATTTTACAGATGAGGAAATTGAGGCAGACAGTTTAAATGACTTGCCCAGGGTTGCACACTACTGCACATTTAATCTGAGGTGAGATTTGAACTCTAGTCTTCTTGGCTTCAGGTTCCAAATAAGATTCATTAGGTAAAGTAGGACATTATCTAGCACCTCCATGAATATATTAATGAATTAATAAGAAAGCTCAGAAAACAGAAACTGAGATAAAATGAGAGAAGGAAGTACATACAACATATCATGAAAACTAGTATGACTTTGTAGACTGCCATCCCTGATTTTGCCTTACTACCTTCTCCATTTCCTAACAAGACTCTCTTAGATTTTGTGATGTTATCTCACTTGAGAAATCAAAGAAGGTGTGTCTAGTTTGTTTGTTTTTGCTGTGTAAACATGATGCCACTGATTCTCTTGGAAAAGGTCGCTTACTGTGAGTGATTTTTCCAGTAATGATGGGAGTTTTGCTCTGAGCCACATATGTCCTTTTGTCTGGATCCTCTTGTGAACAATAGCATGCATTAAATTAGGTGGGATTACATTTACAGTCTGTTGTCATAGAACAGAGTTTTTCTCCACACAAAGCCAATGAACATGTGCAGGGATTCAATCTGTATAGGTTAGTCTTGTTATAACTGGATAGAGAGGGTTGTCCTGAAAGTCTTAGTGCAGCTTTAAGCTGTTATAAAATATCTAAGTTGTTAAAGCTTAAAATTATACTAAGGACTTTTGGGACCACCCTGTATTATTAGTTTAATTTATATCTGTTCTATTCGTCACGATTGAGATCGCCATAGGAAAAAAAGAGTCCAGCTTTTTAAAAGAACGAGTATGTATAGTGATGAGAGGAACATCCTTTCATTTTGAATGGGAGGAAATAGTCTACTTCACACACACACACACACACACACACACACACACACACACACACTCCTTTTTAGGGCCCTGGAAATCAGTTACTGTTATCAATTAATCAAGCATTTATTAAGAGCCTGATCTTTGCCAGGTGCTGGAGAGATGAAGACAATTGAAACAGTCCCTCCCCTCACAGAGCTTACATTCTATAGGAGAAGGCAGCACATGTACATCAAAGTATGCAGAATATAAGGCAATTTTTTTTCTTTTTTTTAGTGGGTCTGGGTAGGTACTAGCAGCCTCAGGGAATCAGGAAAAGCCTTATGTAGGAGGTGGTGTCCGAGATATTTGAGCAAAACTAGGGATTGTCAGAGGCAGAGGTGGGGAAAGAGTATGTTCCAGGTATGAGGGGGGAGAGGGGTGTGAGGAGAGATTGCCTGAGCAGTGAGGAGAAAGAGGAAGGGAAGGGAACAAGTATTTACAAAGCTACGGAGACACGAACTCATCAGAGCTTATTGTTAAATTTTCAGTATGAGCATTTATACCTCAGAAATCGGCAAGGTATAAATCAGAGCTTGGTTTATTATTTTGTTTATTGTCTAGACTTAAGAAAGTGAGGGAAAGAATGTTAATAATGAATATTGGACTTAAAAGTGTGTCCTGCTTACATTTTTTTCCCCGGAGAGCTGATTGTTAAACATTTATCAGTACACTATGACATGGACAGGAGAGATGACAGAGGGATAGTGAGGAGTCCAGTGTGGCTGGTTTGTAGAATGGATGAAGGGGAGGAATATATGCTACAGCCGGAAAGGTAGATTGTAACTACTTTGTGAAGGAATTTAAACGCCAAACAGAGTAGCTTGGATTTGATCCTAGAGGCAAGAGAAAAGCTACTGGAGCTTTTTCATCAGGGCAGTGATACAGTCAGGCCTTTGCTTTAGTAATATCATGTTGTCATTCTGTGTGCAAGATGGATTAGAGGGCAGAGAGGCTTGAAGCAGGGAGACCAATTAGGAGGCTGTTGCAGTAGTCCAGGTGAGAGGAGATGAGCATGGGAAAGTCACTGTGTGAGTGGAGAGATGGGGATGGATAGGAGAGATAAGACTTCACAACTGATTGGATGTGTGGGGCAAGGGAAAGTGAGGTTTCTGGGATTACTTCTAAGTTTCAAGCTTAATTATCTGGAAGTTCAGAAGACAGGTGGGGTTTAGGGGAAAAGGTCAAGGAGTTCTTTTTTGGACATGTTGGGTTTGCGTTGCCTGTGAAACAAATTTGAAATGTCAAATGGGCAGATGGTGATTCAAGGAACTCAGGAGGAAGACATGAGGACCCTTTTGGGGAAAGACCTTAGAGCAACTGAGAGAGCTAGCACCCAAAGTACACTAGAGCTGGGCCTTGCTATTCTTTGAGGATTTTGTCTTGCCTTAAATCCCCTGAACCTAAGATTAACAGGCAGTTGTATTATTCTAACTCTGCTTTAATGTGCCTTGTAATCTTGGCCCTATTCACCATTCTGATCTTCTAATGTGCCTTGTAAAATAACTCAGATTCTACTGAGGTACATTAGTAAGAATACTCAGGAATAATAGAAGAGGCTTTGGGCTAACAGAGGAATGATTCCTTTGATCTAAAAAGCACACCATACTTCTGAGACTATACATGTGTGATAGACATCTGCCTGGGTCTTCCTCTCTAAAAGAATTCTTTAATTGCATTCCATACCTTTGGGCCTGCTTCCTTAATGAGAAGTAAGAAGTGGTCTCTACTGGTACACATTTGTATGAAGAGAAGTGGATTTCCTGGGAAGATTTTTCAGTTTTATTTATTTTGCTCTCATGGCAGAAGCAGGAAAAAAGTAATTCGTTCAGACTAGTGAAACTTTTGGTACCTTTCCAAGATCTAGTCTATGTTGTTTAAAAAAATAAAACACGACCCGCCAAAAGAAAGCTCAACCCTATCCATGAGGGCAGTATTAACAATTTCTTCACTTCCCTGTAATAAATATCACTGAGGTCTGTGGTTAAACCCTGCTAGTTGTTGTCTTGTTAGTAATACATACTTAACTGCTGTAGCCACAAAATCCTGCCTGTTTTACAAGTGTTGCTAACACAGTGATCATGATTCTGGACCGTATTGTTAACTCAGAGGGGCAAAACCTTGAAACAATATCTATCATGCTGTTTCAGTACCTATTATGTTCTGTATTCCATGTGGACCAAACCAAGGTCCTTGTATATTAGGATCTGATGGTTTTGGCTTCAGTATATATGGTATGTATTCAGTATATTGGCTTCAGTCCAAGGGTCACATCTGATCCATATAGTATACACAGCAATGCAACATTCTTCAGACCAGAATAACCACATTATTCAGCCTCTAGATTCCTTTTTCTTGAAGCAAGTTGTGTGGTATTCTGCAAAAAGGGAGACCTCTTGAAATACCAAACTTTCAGGATGACGTCTAAAGACTGTACATTTTATTTTGCTTTTGACTGGTAATCAGTTTATGAACTCTTTCCAGGGACTTACTATTGCTAATTGTTTTTTTTTTTAAGTATAGTATTGCTGGGGGTAAAGGAAGGGGAAGGAATAGCTAATATCACAATAACCATCCTATAAATGGGCATTCAACCAAAGTATGGTACAGGTAATAAAACTTTGTTGTCATTTTTTAGTTGTTTCTGACTCTTTGTAAGCCTAGTTGGGGTTTTCTTGGCAAAGATACTGATGTGGTTTGCCATTTCTTTCTCTATGTCATTTTACAGATGAGGAAACTGAGGCAAACAGGGTTGAGTGACTTGCCCAGGGTCACATAGCTAGTGTCTGAGGCTGGATTTGAACTCAGGTCCTCCTGATTCCAGGCCCTGCACTGTATCTACTGTGCCACCTAGCTGCTTTGGTCCTACTATACCTTGCCATAATCAGACCACATCTGTGGTCTGTGTTTGGCTTTCGGTACCATGTTTTAGAAAGGACACTAGTAAATGAGAACATTCCAGAATAGGGTAATCAGGACGGTAAGAGAACTTGAAAGCATGTCATATGCAGATCTGTTGAAGAAGATGATATTTGGCCTGAGGAAGAGAAGATTTAGGAAGGACATGACAGCCATTTTCAAGTATATGAAAAATCATCACATAGAATAGAGAATTATACTTATTTTTTTTTTCTGATCTCTACAGGCCAGAAGTAGGAGAAATGGGTGGAAAATATGAAGAAGCAACTTTTGACTTAGTCTAAAAATTTCCTGAGAATAACAGCTATATAAAAGTGGTAGGCTCTCCTTCAGGAGATCTCAAAGTGAGACCAGGGGTCATATATTTTAAATTTTGAATATCCTACATCACTTAGCATAGGAGGTATTCGATATTTTATTTTTCATATTTGAAGGTAAGGCTACCTTTCTTATCTTCAATCAATGGGTAATAGCTCTTTTCACCTTGGTCAGCCCATGAGAGGCAAGGAGGTCTTTTTCCTTCTCAGAAGTTAGTTTTGGGCTTTTGTTTTAAAAAACAAAACAAAACAAAACAAAAAACCTAGTGATTTTTGTTCCTAACATCTCGTTTTATTGGATCGTAATGACTGATTCATGACATTTCCAACCAAAAAAAAAAACCACCCAGTTTGAAATTTGTTTTAAAGAATCTCCCCCTTGTGCCCATATCCAGGGAGCACCATTCAGAGCCACCAACAATGGTGCTGTTTTCTTATGTTCCTAATTGTAACAAACTAATTCTGTCTCTTTAGCCCTATCCTTTAAGTTGAATTGAAAGAATCACTCAATTATTCTAGTACTGAGATCAATGCTTCTCTGAATCAAAGAAGAAATGTAAAATTTAAGATGCTGTGGATTCAGGTTTCACATATTTTGTCTGAGCACACATATTGTATTTCTGCTCATTTTCTTAAGAGAGTTATTATAACCTAAATTTATGAGTCAGGAGTTTGGTTTTTTTTTTTTTTTAGCTGCATTCACCAGTATGGGAGACACCTAATGAAAAAACTATCTATCCACCAATGAATGAATGAAGGGAGCACTTACTTAGTGAGATTAGATTAAATTGAATTAAATTAAATTAAATTAGTTTTGGGGCAGCAAGGTGGTACAGTGGATAGAGCATCCAACTAGGATTCAATAAGACCTGAGTTCGAATCCAGATTCAGACATTTACTAGCCAGGCAAGTCACTTAACCTCATTTGCCTCAGTTTCCTCATCTGTAAAATGAGCTAGAGAAGGAAATGGCAAACCATTCTAGTATCTTTGCCGAGAAAACCCCAAATGGGATCATGAAGAGAAGAGTCAGATACTAAAATGACTGAACTGCAGCAAAGATTAGATTGTGAACTCTTTGATTACATTGTGATCTCCTTGAGGGCTGGGAGTATCATTGGCTTCTTTTTCTATCCCCAGGCTTAGCACACTGCCTGTCACATTGTTGTTCAGTTGTGTCTGGTTCTTTGTGACCCAGTGGACTATACTGTCCATGGGGTTTTCTTGGCAAAGGTACTGGAGTAGTTTGCCATTTCCTTCTCCAGTGGATTAAGGCAAAGAGAGGTTAAGTGAATTGCCCAGATAGTAAGTATCTGAAGCCAGATTTGAACTTCCTGACTCTAGGCCCAGCACTCTATCCACTGAGCCACCTAGCTTCTTCCTGCCTGGCATATAGTAGGTGCTTAATAAATGCTTATTAAATGTTTCTACTATGCATTAGCTCCTCTAGGATAAAATCAGAATTCTTCCCCATGGCATTTGAAGTGTTTCACGATGTGATTCTCACCTGCCTACCTTTCCAGACCACTTTTATATCACTCGCTTTTGTGTGTGCTACGTTGGAGCCAAACTCCAGCTTCCTGTTCCCTGAACTTGTCATGCCATCTTCTGTGTCCAAGCCTTTGTAAAGACATGCCTGCCTGGCGTGCCCTCCTTCCTTACTTCTGCCTCTAAGAATCTCTATTTTCCTTCAAGGCCTAGTTGAAGGCACTTCAGATGGGGTACCCTTCCTGATCCTTCCACCTGCCAGTCCTTTCTCCTTCCTGATGTTACTTCTTGTTTACTTCTCTGTCATATCTCCTCACCCTAACCCCCAGTAGAACATACGATCCCAGAGGGCAGACACTGTTTCATTTTGTCTTGGTACTCTCAACTCCTATCATAGTGTCATGTACATAGGAGGTGTTTAGTAGATGTTTGAATTGAATGGAAAGAACCATATGGGTTAAAGATGGAAGATGTATATGGGAGTGCTTCATTTTAGTTCAGCAGCCTGGAATCTGAGTGGCCCTTCTGTGATGGCTTTGGCCTGGGGTGAGCTGATTTTGCATTCACTGTCTACTAACCCTGCACTCACCCAACCCCCTAGCTCCTCAGCTCCCTGTAATCTGGTTTCCATTCCCACCATTCTTCTAAAATGATTCTCCTGGATTTGGAGTCAGAGGACCTGAGTTCAAATCCTGGCTCTACCACTTGCTACCTATGTGACTTGGGATAGTCAAATAAACTCTTTAAGCCTCAGTTTTCTCATAAAATGAAGAGAGATCAAGTTCTTTTTTTGTTTTTGTCTTCTGCTCATTTTCCCGCTTTCTTGACTTTTAATTTTATGTTCTGCTCTGCTCTTGGGGTAGAGGGGCATTGTCCCAAACTTTAGGTTTTTCATGCTGCTATATTCAGAGCTAATTCTGGAGACCCATAAGTTTTTGGTTCTTTCAAGGAGGAGGATTAAAATAAAGACAGGATGATCCCTAAGGGCTCTTGTAGCTCAAAAATGATGATCCTTTGATTACCCTCCAATCCATCTTCCACATATAACTGCCAGAGCTGTCCTTCCAACACACAGTTCTGATCACATCATTCCCCAGATCAAAAACTATCAGCTCAATGAAATACAAATTTCTGAGCAGGGCATTCAAAGCCCCTCACAATCTCTATCCTTTCTAGCCTTATTTCATGGTATTTCCCTTCGCATGCTAAGTGCGCGAGCCACACTGAGCTATTCACTTGTCACTAGTCACTTCCTTTCTCCTGTCCTTACCTACCTTTCTTAGATACTATGCTCCATTTCTAAAAGACTCTCCCCGTCCTCACCCCATTTCTTCAAGGTCCAGCTATGATTACATGAAGCTTTCCCCAGTCTCCAACTAGATATGATCCCTCTTTCCTCAAATCTCTTAGGCCACTGATTTGACTTCAACTAGTCATTTAATCATTTTTCTATGTAGTTATTAGCGCATTTATTCTTTCTCCCCTCCCCAAACACCTTGAGGTCAAGTACCATACTGTTTTTCCTCTTGTTACCAGAGCCAGCACTCTGCCTTACTCACAGTAGGTGTTTTTATAAGTTTTTTAAAAAATTGAATTCTGACTGGGAGTGAGGAGGCCTGCTTCTAAATAAGTTCTGTGACCTTTGGTAAGTCTTTTCACCTCTCTGGGCCTTAGTTTCTTCATCTGTAAAGTGAAGAATTTGGATAAAAAGCCTGCTAAGGACTCTTCCAGCTCATACATTCTCTGAGTCTGTAGGCCTGATTCTGAAAGTGTAGCTGTCACACTGTTGTGTAGGCCACCACCAATGTTCACCACACTGAGATAATTGAGCTCTTATTTAAAACACATTTACCTTTCAGGAACTAATGAAAACTCGAGTGATTTTTAGTCAAACTTCCTTGTGCTGCTGGATTGGGAAATGTTCCATATGTCTTCCACATGCTGGTAATTTATGTATATCCCAAGGAAGGCATTTTCTTTTCCCAGGGTTTATAGTGGTTTCTAGGATGCAGAAGTACCATCATTTTATTGATTCTGACTTTAAGTATTTCAAATGGCATTATTCTGAAAGTTTGCCATAACCGTTTCTATTCAAGAGACATTCTTTTTCTCCTTTGTGATTTGTGTGTTCGGTCACGGTGTTCCAAATGATAGTCATGGGTGGTGAAGTCCACTGTTCTCCAAACAAGCAACAATCTAGCATTTGTAAAGGATGTTCAGCCTTCAGAGGGCATCACTGCTCGGGGTTAGGGACCATTACTCCAGCAAGCATTCAAACGTTGTTGCTATTTGTTGTTGTTATTACTCCAGCTGACATTCAAACATTTTTGTTATTTTCTTATTGTTGCCATTATATATTTAGTTACAACAATCCAGATGTGGGTTCAGGAAAGCAGCAGCTGCTGCCAATAAGTCTAAAAAAGGCACCAGTCTTTGTCCCACTATGTGGCTACCTTTTCAGAAGCATATCAAATTTGGCGAAAACCAAGGTCCTCAGCTGCATCTTGGGTTGGTCCATTATACTGTAGTGATAGAGCTGTGTGTGTTGGAAAGAAGGAGAACAAGAAAGTCAGGAGAGGCCTGTTTGTGGAGAAGCATCATGGTTTTGGGGTATAGTATCCCCAAGGATCATCCTTATGTGCTTGTGTTAATGTTACTTTGTGTTGTGTGTGTTCTGGGAAAATCTTGTGTGTAGCAAACTGCCTGAGGTCCCAGGAACAGAATAAACTAAGGGTCATTAGGTCAGAGATAGCTGGGTCCTTGACAATACCTCCTGAGTCTTTTCCCTGTTCTCTTAGGAATTCCTATGCCAAGAGTTTTGAGATCTTGACATTGACATAAACCAGTCAGGCAGTGCTCTCAAAGAAATAGCAGAGGAGGTAAGTGTCTTATAGCCCTCATGTCAATTGCTACTGAGCATCCCTGGGATGTTCCTTTAGAAGCATGAGAAATGTGATTTGCAGCTGATGATCCATCTAGACCAGGACTAACTCCAAGATACTTTGTGGATATGCCAGTTTCTAGGCTACAGGTTGATGGGAACAGCACAGTGCTTGGTTTATGGTAATCAATTAATAAATGGTTGTTAATTAATTGATTATGGGCTTCTAGGTGGTACAGTGGATAGAACACTGGGCCTGGAGTCAAGAAGACTCATTTTTCTGAGTTCAAATGTGGCCTCAGATGCTTCCTAGCTGTGTGACCCTGGACAAGTCACTTAAACCTGTTTACTTCAGTTTACTCTTCTGTAAAATGAGTTGGAGAAGGAAATGGCAAAACACTCTAGTATCTTTGCCAAGGAAACCCCAAATAGTGAAAAATGCCTGAACAACAATTAATTGATTGGCTCCAAATTCTCCACTAGATTTCAGTCTACTTGGAAGAAATTCAAATGGTCCCCCCCCCCCACTCCAGGAGTATAGTGGATCCTTGTGAGGTATAAGGGTCTTGAGAATACTCCATGGTCCTTTTGGTTTTCAGCCTAGGTTTTGAATGAACTCCTAAGTAAAGCTACAGACTTATATCAGACAAGTTGCTTCAGGATCTGTAGAAGCTATCTTAAGGTTTTAGGATTTGCTACCCGAGCCAGGGCAGCTAGGTGGCACAGTAGATAGAATGCTGGGCATGAAATCAAGAAGACTCATCTTCGTGAGTTCAAATCTGGCCTCAGATATTTACTAGCTGTGTGACTTTGAACAAGTCACTTAATCCTGTTTACCTCAGTTTCCTCACCTGTAAGATGAGTTGGAGAAGGAAATGGCAAACCACTCCAGTCTCTTTGCCAAGAAAACCCCCAATGGGGTCATGAAGAGTCAGACACCACTGAACAACAACAAGAAAATCTAAGCCAGGGACAAGTAGGACATGAGAAACAATCCCACTTCTATCTGCTACAGAAAACGCCATTGTGAAGATTATTGTCTCCTGAGGCAATGGAATGCTTTAGTCTATTTCATGCAATGACCCATATCCACTATTGAGCAGTCTTCTCTAGTGACAGGGGACTGAACTGACTTAGGAAGGATGATATATGTCCTGAGGCCAAATCTGAAGAATACATCACCATTGCTTACATCCCCTTTTAAGCATGCTATGTTCTTACTCTAAGATGTATAAGAACCTGCTATGGGCCACATGAGGTCAGGGAAACACAGAGGTATCACATAGAGGCACAGCTGGATGGTCCACACCCAATATAAGTGAAAGAAGTGAAGATGTGATCCTCTTCCCACTCCCTTACCAGATCAATTGATGTAGTCACAGAATATAGTTTTTAAAAAGATGAGTTTTTTTATCTATGCCCTGATTCTTTTTTGAGGTATAAAAATCTCTCTGATTGATTCAAGAAGGGAACAACGCAATTGGCTGGGGAAAAAAGTCGTTTCTATTTCTATTGCTTTTAAATAGTCAAGCCTCAGAACAGTTATGGTGAGGGACTATTCAGTCATGGCATCCAGTAGTAGAATGGGAGACATCCCATCTAGCACCCTAGACCACCATACAGGAGACACTGCAAGTCTCTTAGAGTCTTATCTGTCCTTCTCTTCCTTACTGTAATGGTCCTGATGACCAGCCCATATAGGTCTCCTTGACCTATGAAATATGCTTTCACAATAGACTACTCTGTTTCATCCATCATCATACTTTCACTCATGAGCATCTCTTTCTGTTGCTTCCTGGTACTTCTCTTTCTCACTGTCTATATTTAGGCCAGATGAGATTCTCCCACCCCAAGGCAAGTGGTTCTTGACATATTGCCAACTTTGCCTTGTGTGTGCTTTATGTCCTGACTTGGATTCATGTTACAAACCAACCAGAACATGCTCTTATTTGAGAGATTCTTCTGGATTATTCTTGAATGCTTGTCTATTATTAAATACTCTGCAATGCTGTGATTAGGGTTGGAATACTTTGTAAATGCCAATGGCTGTTACTGCATGAAAATGAGCAACTAACTAGTGCCTAGAGATCTTTTTTTTATGATAATTTTTGTTGTTATACTGATATCTAAATGATTCGTGATTTCTTCTCAAACGCCATTTCATGGGTTAGAGATCGTCTGTGGAAGATTTATGGTAAAACAAGGTCAACAGTGTCACAAGATGAGAAGTTATGGAGTGCTAGCAATCTGTACAGATGGAAGGCATGCACACTGGGGAAATCCCAGCTTATTTGAAGGCTGTAATCTACATTTCTGCCACCTATGCAAAGAAGAGATTTACTCTATAATGATGGGTGGGAAGGTCATTCTGGTGCTTAGAGAGTACAGAGGCTGTGAAAGATATCTGAGGCCAGTTCTTAGATTCATTACCAACTCCATTGATGAGAATGAGTATTTTATGAAATCTGTTGAATGTTTTATGGACAGGTAAGCCATAGCATATGACCTGTTGCTGGTTAGTTCTTCAAATACAATGGATTGTTACAAATAAATGAAAACTACCACAAGAAGGCCTTCTAGCAACAATAGATTTGTACTCTCCAAACTATATTTGTAAAAAACCCTTTATTACTAAAATAAAGTTGACTTTGATCCAGTAATCTTGTTATAAAATATAAAAGGAGTCCTTAAATCTAGATATTTGTAAGCAGCACTTTTTGAGGTAGCAAAAAAACTGACAATAAGTTGGGTGCATATCATTTGGGTGAATGGTTGAACAAATTATAGTATATAGATGTAATGGAATATTATAAAGTAGAACTTAAGGAATTCAGAGAAACATGAGAAAATATGTGTGACCCAAAAAAGAGTGAAATAAGTACGACTAGGAGAACAATGTACATGACTACAATAATGCAAATAAAAGCAACACAAAATGACAACTTAACTAATAATAAATCCAGTGGATGGTACTGAATCCAGAAGTCTGATGATATGACTTCCATGGGACAATGGAAGCCAAATGGGTCGAATGCAGACTGACATAATTGCTATAATTGTCTGTTTTGATCGAATATTTCTCTTTGTTCCAAGAGAAAATACAGGATTAAAAGGAAAGGTATATAGTGATATAATTGTGACCTACAAAATGTAAAGATGTTAATAAAATAAGAACACATATCTGTATGCAGCACAGTATTCTTTTGTAACTTAGGCATCTTATTCTGTTCATTAATTAGGCCACAAAATGGCAGAGGAATAGGCTAAGTTGCTTTTTATCCAATAACAGGTGTCCTGGTTCTCCGAAAGCAGCAAGATATAATTTTGCCCCACAAAATGGAAGCTGAGGGGCTGCTGAAAGAGCAGCTTTATCTAACCTTTGTCCCTGTATACTAGGCCTCCTGGATCCTGCTGGTCCCCAGAGTGAACATTAGAACATGAGCTCCCTGAGATCAGGGATTGTCTTTTGCATTTCTTTATGTCGCCAGTGCTTGGGCTTAATAAATGTTTATTGACTAGACTTTGATCTTTTAATAGTTTTGCACTGGTATTAGGCCCTTACTGGAGCATTGTGGATACAGGTGATATAATCAAATTAGATAAAATATGTAAATCACTTTATAAACATTAATGCCATTTTATAAATGCCAACTATTATTATTATTCTCATTCTTATTTTTTTCCATTGGAGTTCAGATAGAAATGTTCCATGAAAAAACTGTTTTACTGATATTTTTCTTTTTCTTATGTTCTGTGTATTGTATTGTATGTGCTATGGTCTGTGTGTAAGATCGTCATCTGTAAATTTACTGAAAACATCTTTGGGACAACTCTTGTAGCAGATAGGATGACAGAAATGATATGCACATCCTCTTTCATATGGTTTTAATTTCTCTCACGAGGATTTTACTTTTGGAACACTTTTCTCTAAATGTAACTTGGAGATTTCTGAGTATTTGATGCATCAACATCCATTTAAAATGTTGTTTTAAAATTTTTGTGGCTCACTGCTCTGTCCAGTCAATTGTGGGCAACAGTTCTGTCTTTAATAATGTTTTGATTCCAGTACAGTTTGTTTGTTGAATTTTCAAGGATATTTTGACTTCTGTATCTATAGGATGGGGATTTGTCATTTGTTAGGTGATAAAAAATAGAAAGTTTCTAACCACTAAATAATATCTTAACTGGTTATTTGGTAGGTGCTAAATTTTTACAACCTATGATATGTTGCACCAATGTCTATTATTTCCTTACATAATCCATATTGATCCATGAATCCAGGTTCTTAAAGGATAACTTTTTTGTAATTTCTGGTGGTAGTGACCTGATCCTGAAATGACACTTTTTTTCTGATGTTTCTTTGACTGTAAAACAACAACGAACTCCTCTGTTTCTATAAACACACTCTCACAACTGATCCAGTTTGTTGGAAACTTCTTTGTTGATTTACTGTTAGTTGAATTCGCTCACAGAAGGCCTTTTGATTCCACTCTTGTATCTTAGCTGTTTCAAACGCTCTGTATGGAGGTAAACCACTTTCAGTTACATTCAACAAATCAGTGGTGTGTACCTATTGTCAGTCTTTCCTATTGTTCAATGAAATAATGTCTGTTCCAAAAGCATTTTTGTACATTTTTGACTTGTTAATTGTACTCTGAGAACATCTATCAATCCTCTTCTTCCTTTAGGAGGAGGAAATTTAATCTTTATATAGTAGCCTTAGGGTGATAGGCTCTGTGTTTCATTAATATTGTATGGATTTTGTTAGGGTTCTTCTCAAATCTGTGATTATTCATTTTATGATTGTTATCTGAGGTGCCATTAAATAAAGTAGCTAGAAATTTTAAGCTATGGGCCACTGGAGTGAAGGGTAGCTAGGTGGCTCAGTGGATAGAGCACCGGACTTGGAACCAGGAAAGCTCATCTTCGTGAGTTCAAATCTGGACCTCAGACATTTATTAACTGTGTGACCCTGGACAAGTCACTTAACTCTGTCTCAGTTTCTCATCTGTAAAATGAGCTGGAGAAGGAAGTGGTAAACCACTCCAGTATCTTGGCCAAGAAAATCCTCCCAAAATGGGGTCATGAAGAGTCAGACACAACGGAAACAACTCAGCAACCCCTAAAGCCAGATGTATCCATCCCTTAACTAGGATCATAGTAAAAACCATATGTAACTAACATGGCTCATGTGCTTAAAGTTGCCAAATCCTGATGAGAATGGTGATGCTACCCATTCTAGCCATGTAATGGGGAGCACAGGAGAATTTTGAATATCAGGGTAAAATGAGGACGCTAAATCACTTTCCAGATCCTCTTAGTGAATTATTGATAATGTGACTTTTAAAATTAAGTTTGAAAATTGTGGAGAATTCTTAGACTATCAAGCATATTTAAATGTAAATATGAAAATACATTCCAAAGCCAAACATAACTAATATTTAGATTATCTGTGTTACTGCTCCAAAATCTTAATGCAGATAATTCATAACTATTATTATTAAGCTTATTAGCTGAACATTCCAAGGATTTGTGAATTTTCCCAGGACTAGGAACCCCAAGGAGATTCCAACCTCACTATGATTTAGTAAAGTTGTGGAAAGTTGCCTAAAGTATTTAGAAGTTAAATGATTTGCCCAAGGTCCAGCAGCTATCATGTGTCAAAGGTGTGATTTGAGCCCAGGTCTCCCTTGCTCTAAGCCCTGTACTTCGTCGCCCCTTTTTATCCTACTAATATGTCACAAATCTGTTTCATAAATTCTGTCCAACAAAGTTGGTGTCAAGAAGATTTTTGTCAAGGAAATCTAAATATCCTTTTAATTGCCATAAAATTTGAGAGATATACTGTTAAATATCCCACAGTAGGTAGAGTCAAAAATGCATCGAGGAAGAAGTTGAAATGGTGGTACTTTCATGGTATTTTCCTTTATACTGTTTTCATGACTCTGGGACCTCTCTTTCATGTTAACCAACTCTGTTTCCCTTCTGGATTATTGGCATTTCCCCCATACTTACAGATTCCATGACTCCCTGCTTGTAACCCCTTTCCTCCTTAACTCTGGGTATCTGTTAAGTTCTTATATGGCTGGACTGCAATATCACATTATAAGAACAGGGGAAGTTTCCCAACATATAAATTACTGCAGGCTGAAAGTTCATAAAGTTTTAGGTTTTCAGTTTAGAATTATGATCGAATTTTGTAGCTGGAAAGGAGAGGCCATTTGGTTTAATCCTGCCATGTTACAAGAGATACGCAAAATAAGCAACTTCCCTATCTCAGCAGTTCTCCAGGTTGGATTTTATAGAAGAATAGATCTAAAGATTGAAGGAACCTTAGAGGTTAGCTAGGCCATTGCTCCCCTCTTTTACAAAGGTGGAAACTAAGGCCTCCAAGTTTGTGACTTGCCCAAAGTCACACAGCTGGTATGTGGCTCAGCCTGGATTTAAACCCGTGTTCCCAGACTACAAACACAGGGCTCTCTCTGTTATACCATACTGCCTCCTCGGTAAGTTTCTTTAGAATAAGGAATGATAACTTAGCTGATGACTCAGCTCTTCTCAGCAATACAATGATCCCAGACCATTCCAAAGGACTCATGATGAAAAATGTTATCCACATCCAGAGAAGAACTGATAGAGTCTGGATGCAGATCAAAGCATACTATTTTTACTTTCTTTATTGGTTTTTATGTTTGTTCGTTTTGGTCTGTATCTTCTTTCACAACATGACTAATATGGAAATATGTTTTGCATGATTACACATATATGACCTATATCAAATTGCTTACCATCTTAGGGAGGGGGGAAGGAGAGAATTTTGGAATCTGAAACTTTAAAAAATGAATGTTAAAAATTGTTTTTAAAGTAATTGAGAACAATAAAATGTTATTCAAAAAGAAGAATAAGGGATGATTTTATAGCAGTAATATCACGAGCCACATTTATAATCATCGTTAATAAAAAAGTCCCATGTCTATTCTATGTCTTATGGAGTCAATATAATTTAATATTCTAACCCAGAAATCAAAGGTCATGAAGACAGCTACAGGTTATATATGAATGAACACTTGTGGGTCAAGAGTCTCAGTCTGAATATCATTGCTTTATAGATTAAACATGAGTTTGAGTATATTAAGACTCCCTATGATAGTAGGCATTAAAAAAATCATCAGTTCTCCTGAGGAAGTAATATTATGCGCTATTTGGTTTGATATATAAGCTTATTTATAATAAATTAGCAAAAATCCTTTTAGTTCTGAGGTTTTTTGGGGTTTTTTTTGCAGGCCTGGAAATAGAAATAAACATTGATGTTTATTCAACATTGTAAAGACTTGGCTAAAAATGTTAGTTAGTCATAACTAATCTAAATGCAAAGCTGAAAGAAATAAAGACAAGCGCAGCACACCTTTGAGAGTCTTCTTTGTTCCATTTTGACTGGATTTGAGTCCAAACTATGGCAGAATGCAAAGGCAATCTTCAGCGATGAGTTAAATCCCCATCTCACCAGTGCAGAGAAGTTGCATGCAAGATGGTTACCATTAGTCGACTTGTTTCTGTTGTCTTGATAGTCAAAAAGTGCTGATTATAAATGGTAATCTCTGGAGGACAGAGAGTAAAGTCTGTATGATAGATGGCCATTGGCAAACTGGCTGCCCAGTGGTTCTTACTGGCTCTAATTAAAGGAAGACGATGTCGGGGGTCTCAGGCAGAGATGACAGTAGGGTAGCAGTCCCTAAAATAGCAGTAAAGGGAAACATTCATTTGACTGATTGCATGATGTCTGAATTAATGGCCAGGAAATGAGCTATTATTGCATACTGACTGCTCGGCTATTTTATAAAGCTTGTGTTGTTGTTCATGCTCCCATTTACTTGAACTTGGGGGAAATGTAGGCAGGGGAAGGGGGCTGTTGCTCAGTTGTTGCTTGGTGAATATAATGCCAATTCTAATAGTGCTTAAACTCAGGAAAAAACACGCTTTCTGTTCCTGCCAATTTAATATTGAAGTTTCTAAAATAAGTGAGCTTCTGAAACTCATTGCATAGAACATGTAGTTAGCAGCCAATTATCGATTTAGCAAGAAATAGTTTTATGTCCAGTTGCCATCTAAATAGCTGTTTTTATTCTACAAGATTCTAAGATTGTCTATAATTTAACGTTTCTTAGAATATTCCTCTTAGAGAAATAAGTGATAAATGTCCTTATTTTGTCTTGCCCAGCTAACTCAGTGGTTAAAACAACATGCAAATGAGGCCAAGGTCATGGACTACATTCCCCTATTGGGCACTTAGCTGTGCTCTGCTCCATGCCCACAAACCTGCACTCTTAACCCCAGTCAGCTATCTTGCAAATGCCTGCAGTTCATCACAAGGGCAGCTGGAAAAGAAAAAAAAGTGAGCGGATCAGTGCAAATACTCCCTGGTAATGGTTAGACTAAACCAAAGTGCATGCCCTACTAATTACGGGTCAGAAATTTTATCATCCTCTACCAACAACATTCTGCCGACATGGAAATGGAGACACAAGCAAGTTCAGTGGTTTTCTCAGAGTCACAAAGCAACACGCCAATGGAGCAGGGAACAGAATCCAGATGGTCTGATTTTCACTTTGATAAATTTTCTGTGTTGTGCATGTATCTCTTCAATACCACTCTGCCAAGGTATTGAGTTGCTCTTTGGGGAAGGATGCCATTTGAAGAATGTTCCATTGCATAGCCACATTTTCTTCTGTCCTTTGTCATGAAGTCATAGATGTGAATTACATTTTGGATGGCTTTATTTTTTTTTTATATATTTGTATCTATTCATGTAGACAGGCATATGTGTGTGTGTGTGTGTGTGTGTGTGTGTGTGTATGTGTGTGTATATATATAAAATAGATGTGCATGTGTACATATGTATATGTAAATATATATGTGCATGTGTATGTGTGTGTATATGTATACAGTTATCCCTTCCATATTGTGACTTTCCCCATCACAGTTTTGATAAATCAGGGGTTGGCATAAGAAATTAACTGGGAATATTTTGGGGATTTTGTGGAAGCTACAGATGACACAGAAAAAGTTTAGAAACTCAGAAATGCATAAAACATATGTGTAGTATAATATCAACATATTTTATCTTTTAATACTATAATAATTCAGACTTCTTCTCTGGTACAAAAGGAGGGCCCACAATTTTTAAGCAGATTTTCTAGATCGCAGGGGCACTACTCCCTTAACCCCCACAATGTGTGTATACATGTAAATATATATAAATACAATGTGTATATACATGTAAATATAAGTATATATACTTATATAAATATAAGTATATGTGCATACATGTATATATACATATATATATATGGAGATACAGAGAGAGAGAGAGGGAGAGTCATAACCTCCACTGAAGCTGACCTTACATTGTGGTATAGAA
Organism: Phascolarctos cinereus; assembly: GCF_003287225.1. Classification (NCBI taxonomy): domain Eukaryota; kingdom Metazoa; phylum Chordata; class Mammalia; order Diprotodontia; family Phascolarctidae; genus Phascolarctos; species Phascolarctos cinereus. The sequence continues at coordinate 211,993,295 of NW_027556098.1, read as the reverse complement.
CAAAAGGCTATGCTCACAAAATGCCAGCTCTGAGAGGCCCTACCAAGCTAGAAAGTCTTCAGATATGGGTCCAGCAATGACTGTTGTCCAAGGACCAGCCTATTAAATTCTAGAGAGATTCATTACCAGCTTGGCATGTGCACACAGACATGTCTCTGTCTCCTCTGTCTCTGTCTCTGTGCCTCTGTCTCTCTCTACATACACACATGTAATATGTATATGTATGTATGTATTAGGAATATTGAAATTTCTCTACTATTACAGGTTGGCAGCCCTTCTACAACTTATAATTTTAGAGTTGCCTTTGTTGTTATCGTTGTTCAGTCATGTCTGACTCTCTGTAACCCCATTTTGGGGTTTCCTTGGCAGAGATTCTGGACTGGTTTGCCATTTCCTTCTGCAGCTCATTTTACAGGTGAGGAAATTGAGGCAAATGGGGTTAAGTGACTTGTCCAGAGTCACACAGCTAGCAAGTGTCTGAGGCCAGATTTGAGCTCAGATCTTCTTGACTCCAGGGCGGGTTCTCTATCCACTGTACCCCTTGGCTGCCTTGAGAGTTACCTAGGGCACTGAGATCATATGTGACTTGCCCAGTTAAATAGCCATGGGACTTGAACCTAGATCTTCCTAACTCTGAGGTGGTTTCCTATTTAACTACCCTATGCTGCCTCTTATGCACATGTTTTTACATGTACACATACATATGTATGTATGTGTGTATGTGTAACACATACACGCACACACACACACACACACACACCCCAACATCTATACATTGCATATACATATGCTTTGAAGCTGAGATCGGACTTTTGTGATTCCCTCTGAATTGACTAGTTTGTTTTCATTTTGCAGCACATTTGGGCCAAAGGTAATCAACAAGTGTCTTTATCCTTCTAGATTTCCTGTTGACTTCCGTCATTGTTTCTCCTGGAGATGAATGACAGAGCTTTGGCTATGAGAGCCATGCCAGGGGGAGGAAGGAGAGGAGGATGGCAGAGGCTGGGGGCAGCTGTGGGAAACTCCACTTTCCTCCTTTAGGGCCAGCAACCATTCATCACCTTCTCCCTCTCATCATCCCTTGTCCTCTCATTTATTCAGCTTTCTACCATATGCACAGTACTGTGTTAGATCCTGAGATGGATGTAAAAATCAATGTAAGACACAGCCCCCTGCCCTCTAGGAGCTTACATCTAGTTGAAAAGACAAGAGATACAAAACAGGTAACTAACAATGTGATTAATTGCTAAAAGTGGACAATATAGACAGTGTGTGCTGTAGGAGATCAGATAAGGGACAGACTAGCATAGACTAGTATGTCTATGCTAGTCTATATACAGCCTGGCTGTATGAAGGAGGTGGGGCTTGAGCTGTGTATTTTAGAAAAAGTAAGAGTTGGACAGATAAATGAGAGAACAAATGGCATTTCAGGCTGGGGGAAAATGTTAGCAAGGTCTTCTAGTCTTAAGGGCAGTTAGGTGGTACGGTGGATAGCGTGCCATGCCTGAAGTCAGGAAGACTTATCTTCCTGAGTTCAAATCTGGCTTCAGGCACTTACTAGCTGTGTGACCCTGGGCAAGTCACTTAGCTTTGTTTACCTCAGTTTCCTCACCTGTAAAATAAGCTGGAGAGGGAAATGGCAAACCACTCCATTGTGTTTGCCAAGAAAACCCCAAATTGGGGTCACAATGAGTTGGACATGACTGAAACGACTGAACAACAAAATTTCATCTGAAATTGTTGTCGTTTTCAACATGGGCCAAATTTTTTTTCTGTCCACTCAACCTCAGGACCCCTTGAGATTGACATAAGTTCAAATGGATGAATGCGGAATTTCTCAGGGATCAGGCAGCTTTAGGAACTCTATTGAGTGTGACTGGCTCATACCACAGACAATAAACTCCCAGGGGCCATTCGTTCCCTTGGGGCTCCACTAAAAATAGACTAGTTGTCCTCAACCCCACCCCCCAACAGTACTGTATTTTTACCACTGCTGTTGTGATCCTCAGAGTGAGAAAGGTCACAAAAAGCCCCCTCACCTGTCAGGGCATTCCATTAAGAGCCAATCAGACTGTGCAGGGAAGACATCTAAAACCCCAATGAATTGATGGATATGTTTTTAGGCATCTTAACAAATATACCTGCTTTTTTTTCTTTCTACCTTACAACTCATTTATGTTGTCTAGATGCAGCCTGAAAGAACCGTGGCTGCCAACCTCAATGGCTTTTTATAATAGTATGCTTTTAAAAGCATTTTTTCCTACTACAAATGTCAACTGCACAATTAATAGTCAGAAAAATGGTAGTGAATGAAAACTTTCAGGTTTATAGGATGATAGATTCTGAGCTGGAAGGGACCTTTGAAGCCATCTAGTCTGATTCACTCATTTTACAGATGAAGACATTTGAGGTGCAGAGAGTTAAATGATCTGCCTTGTGTCACACAATCAGTAAGAGTCAGTGGCAGGATTTGAACCCAAATATAATCAGGTCCAAGTCCAGCACTCTATTCTCTGTGCCATATAGACTTTAGAGCCTACTTTATAAGAAACTAAAAGACAGCTAGAAAAAATAAAAGCTAACCTAATTAGAACTTTAAACTTTAAGTCATAGATTTAGATTTAAATTTCACAGGATCTTTTAAAGGTTACCTAGTCTAACCTCCACATTTTCCCAAGGAAGAAACAAAAAGCCCAGAAAGGTTAAGTGACTTGTCCAAGGTCAACAGTAAATGGTAGAGCTGGAATTTGAAACCAGATCCTCTGACTCAAAAAAACCACCCAATAACCTGATATTCTTTCTGCTGTACAGTCCTTTCAGTTAAGAATTTTGGTCAAGGAAAGAAGGTTTCTGTTTGTCCTGATCACAGGAACACAAACTCTTTGCTAATAGGTAGTTGATTATTTTAAATTATATGAAGTCAATTCAATTAAACAAACACACATGTACTATGAGAAAGGTACTGTTCTAATCTCTAGGGGTAAAAAAATCAAACAAGGCTCAGTTCCAGCTTTCAAAGAGCTTACAGTTAATGGGCAGAGGTGGGGGCAGAAATGACATGTGTGCAAAGAACCATGATACAAGTAAGAATGGTGATAAATACAAAAAAAGAGATTGAGATGTGCAAGGAGAAATTTGAAGACAGAGATCACTTTCACTATGGGGGGAGGCTTCATAGAAGAGGTGGCACCTGAGGGGGATCTTGGAGGAAGAGAGTAAATAGAGATAGAGCAAGGTTGGAATCTGTGTATGGGCTGGGGGAAGGGAGGGACAGAAAAACAGTAGGGCAAGGGAAAATCTATTTTTATTGTAGAGCAAATGATATGATTCAAGCCACAAAGGCAGGAGAGGACAGATAGATCTTGCAATAAGGTTTCCTCTAGCTGCCAATAATATTAGACGTTGTCAATATGAGGGAGGAGAGAGAGAGAGACAGAGAAAGAGAGCGAGAGACAGAGCACATCTTCAACAATTAGTAAGAAAACAATCATCATAGCAATAAAATAAATCTTGAAAGGTCGTATGGTCAAGTCTTGTATATACGTAGTTCAGCAATTAAAACACCCAGGATAGGTGGCTATCTGTACTAACTTCCCCTTTCCAGAGATGCCTTAGTATCAGTTACAGTATTCATCTATCCTTAGCATGCCTAAATTTTTTCTTGAATATTGAATATTCTCTCAATGCAGTTAAAAAATCCATCTTTCACTTGAAGAAAAACAGAAGCCAATCCTCTCTTATGTTCATCTGCCAATTTCCAAAGGATGGGAGAGGGGATGAGTCCTACTGAATAGAGCTATTTCTAGGTCTATAAAATAATCCAAGGGCTCTTCAAGTTGTACATTGTGGCATTGCGTCCCAAAAGTTTTCTGCAATCCTAAGGAACCCCGTCACCCTACAGTTACAGGGATACTCTAGTATGGAAATCTAGATCTCATCTGTAGTAAAGTAATTTTAATTGCTTCCCTGAAGATTCTTGGAAAGAAACTCAGGTTAACAGTAATGCATACTTCAGAAGTCCAGTCCAGGGCTGAGTCCATCCATCATACTTTTGACTGAGACAAAGCAGTTGCAATTATCTCCTTTTGGCTGATTACCTCTTATTTGCTCATTAAATACCCATGGCACGAGCTCCCTTGGGAGGTAGTGGTTCCCTCATGGGAAATCTTCAAGCAAAGAGTGGGTGGCCACTTCTCAGATATGTTGTAGTGGGCATTCTTTTTCAGTTATGAGTTGGACCAGAATGACCTTGGGCAAATCACTTAACTTCTCTGAGACCAGGCTTCCTCATCTGGAAAAATGGGAGGGCTGGGCTAGATGGACAAGAAGAAGTCATAGCTGTGGGCCTATAAACTCAGATTCTGGGATTTATCATTAAAAACAACCCTCAGATCACAGTGACTCCTGCTGAAGAAGACAGATGTTAGAAAGACTCCTTACTGTTACCCAGAGAGCAGATTAAGCACATTAATGATAATAAATCATTTTATTTATAACTACTCATTGAAGCTTTGGGGATACTCCATGTACCACTAAAACACAAGACATTTATCTCTTGAAAAATATGAATGTAAGAATAAAGAGTTTTCTAAAAGCATGGAATCATTAAACAGAATGTCAACTGGCAAATAAAACATGATTCCCTAATGCACTTGTACAATTTTGCTTTTTTGTTTTGTTTTGTTTTGTTTTTAGTTTCCTTTTCTTGATTTAAAATTGAGGCATCTGTGCTGAGACAGAGATCCTGAGGAAGAACTCATACCCGCTAAGTAATCTCACATGTTGTTTCTAGGTCTGTAGCATGATGTCACAGATCCCCAAATCATAATTCACATTGTTCTTGTTTCCTTAGAACATCCTGAAACTTACAATTTACATTTTTCAGATCCTCCCTTGCAGGCACCCACCCACCTCTTCCCTTCACTAAACATCTACACATACCCACAAAAGGGCATGCCGACACGTAATCAACAAAAGATTGTTGATTGCTCTTGATACCCTGTTTGCAGGAAGACAAAAATATCCCTTTAGATTTCCAGTCGTGAACCCATAAATGGACAGATTGAAGCTGATGCTGACGACGTACATTTTGATACATGACCATATCAAATATCTCTAGGAAGTAGTTGAGATAACTTATGTTAATACAAGTCAGAATTGGGTTTTAAAGTAGTAGAAATACACATGCTACACAGAAACATATGAAATTAGGGTCTGTTACAAGTTTCACCTGTTCATAGTTAAGGTATAACCCCAGGTAGAAGTCATGACTTGGTAGCTTGCAGTTCCATGTAAAGAAAAACCGTACAAAAAGAACTGTCCTCAAAGTGGAATGGCCTGAGATGTCAGGGTCTCATCACTAGAGGTCTTTAAGTTAGAGACTGGACAATTTGGACAATGGGGCCCAGAGTGTCCTAAGAATGACTTTTTTTTGTGTGCTAGGAATCCAGAACAAAACTTATTTTACGCTTGGGCCAGGCAGTGTGGTTATGCCTTTGGGAAATTATAATCATACAGTATATTGCCTTTTCATCTATAAATGAAAGGTATTAGACTTGGATTCCATAGTGATTAGTTTGGGGGGCATTAAGTTGAACATGGGACCTCAACTAAAGGTTTACCTTGTTCAGTATTTTAAAGGGCATTGGTTTGCTGAGATTTAGTTCACTTGATATGAGCGAACAGTTTTCTCCCAGGGTTTACACAAGTCACCCTCACTTATTACAACATTGGGCTGGGGGAGGGGGGAAAGAAAAAGGCAAAGGTCTATTTTCACAGCATTGCCCTCTACTGTCCTACCAGGTTCACTGCTCCCTCATAGACGTGGAAGGGGTGACAGAGGGAAGTGTTATACGTAGAAGATTAGAAGGGTTCTTAGATGCCATCTAGTTTAATCCTCTCTTTTATGGATGAGGAAACATCTAAAGGTGTGAAATGACTTTACCTGAGGTCACCCAGGTAATAAATAAGAGACCGAGAATTGAACTCGGGTCCAGTGACTCCAGATTCAGTGGAAAAGTTCAGTGCTCTTTCCACTAAATCTATCACTGTCTCATGGCTCATGGTTTTGCCCACTACTCCTCTCCCCCTAAAATGGCTCAATTAACTGGATACAGACCAACCTCCCACTTAAGAAAAATTCCCTTAAGTGGACATTGGCACAGGAACACAGCTCCCAGAAGCCATCTTTCCCCCTATACAATTGGAAAACAATGGTGGTGACTACTTTTATGTCATGGGAATCCAGGAACAAAAACTGAATTTCCCGATTAGTTGCAGATGCCTTTCTGCCCTCTCTAGCTGGATGTATTTTAGTTTAAAGAGAACATTTTCAGACCATTAATCCTCAATATGGTTTGATGCCTTTGGGCTGTGAGGCTTGAAATTATGGAGAAGCCTGAATAAATGTTTAAAAAAGAGAATGAAGACTATAAAGTTAACTTTTTTCCCTTCTCTCACAGAAAGTTTGTGTGTGTGCTTTTAATGTTGCTTTCAGCAATGTTATACTCCAAAATTTCTTTAGCTTTCCCAGCTGCTTAAGCCCCCGAAGACTGTGCATTCTGGGCTATTGAACATGTTTGGCCTGTCATGGGGGTGGGGGTGGGGGGTTAGGAGGAAAATGACCCCTGCCTGCTCCCATTTGGAGTTTTTAAATAGTCCCAAATGACAAGCTTGCATTATAAACCATAACAGCTCTTTTGCTGAATGAATAATATTTTCTTATGTGTTCCCAAAAACATCTTCACAACCTGTTTTTATGATTTAATGGGTGAGGAATAAATACTTTAAAAGTCTCTAGCCAAACATTTTTAGGAATTGGCAAAATAGAACTTTTACTACATGGCTCTGGGTAACCTTAAGACAGCCAAAACTCACTCAGAAATGATTAATGAAGGAAAAGTTCTGTTGGCTCAGTCACAGACATAGAGCTAGCAGGACCTTAGAGACCTTCTGATCCAACGTCCTCATTTACAGGTGAGGAAACTGAGGCCTGGAGAGAAGAGACCTCCTCAAGGTCACATTTTGGGCGACAGAACCCGGGTCCAGGACTTCAGCCCAGGTCCTCTGACTCTTATGTACAACCCTCTTCTCATTACACCATGCTGTCTGTAATCAATCAATCAGATACCTTCCTAAGTTCCAATTTGTTTTCAAAATTTGCTCCTATGTGAGCTTGTGGCAGATATTCTCATCATCATTTTCATGGAAGCTGAGGCCAAGAAACATTAAAAAAATGACTATCTCAAAATTAGACATAGAGACAGTCATGTAGCAGTGGTGAGTAACACTCAGGTTCTTTGAGGTCTATATCATGTTATTCCATAATAAAACCACCTTAATTTGGAATTTGTTATGATGCGGACAAGTACTGGGCTAACACTTGATTGTGTGTGTAATATATGATGAAAGGGTTTGTTGAGCAAATTGATGGGATAAATGCTTAACCTCCTTAACAGAATAGACCGTTCTGAGACTGGAGACCTACCTGGAAAATGTACAATTGTCATTCTAATTCAATTAAGCAACTATTGCATGCCTACTATGTACATGTTTCAAATCAATCTTATCTATTCATTGAAGAAGCATTTGTTTGGCAACACAATTTTAGTGGTTTAAGCTGCAGTTTTCTTTCTTTCAATTATATATTGTATTGAAAAAATATTCATTCATTCATTCATTGGCCTTTTTGCATTCAGGTCAAATTACTGGGGGCATATACTTATAGCTAATAGCCAACATTTGTATAGCACCTGCTATGTGCCAGGCACTGTGCTAAGTGCTTTACAATTATTATCTCATTTGATCCTCACAACAACCCTGGGTGGTGAGTGCTATTATTATCTCCATTTTACAGATGAGCAAACTGGGTCAGATAGAGTTAAGTGACTTGACCAGGGTCACACACCCATAAGTGTCTGAGGCCAGATTTGAATTTAAGTCTTCCCTAGCATTCTATCCACTGTGCCACCTAGCTGCCCAAATACATGATGAAACCTTTCCCATGACTTTGGTTAGAAAAGACTTTTTTTTTTTAATAGTATTTTATTTTTTCCCCAATTACATGGGGAAAGACTTTCTAACAACGCCAGTTCTGCCAAGTCATGTGGCCAAATCACTTAACCTCTCTGGGCCTCAGTTTCCTCATCTGCAAAATGAGAGGTTAGACTAGATAACCTTGAAGGTCTCTTCGTGCTCAAAGTCAATGATTTCTCAGCCCATAAGTACCTTCATTTGTTTGTTACCCTTTCTCAGAAGGTTTGTTTTATTCTTCTTAATAAATCTGTCTTGAATAAGACACAGAAATAAATTCCATATGGAAAATAAACATTCTTCCTTTAAGCAGATGACTTGATTTAATCATTTTCCACCATGAGGAAAGAAGGAAATAATGCACTTAACTTTTTAAAACACCTATTGCCCCCACAAGTAAATCTGTTAGTAATAACTCAGACTAGAGTGACATTTAACTCAACCAGCAAAACTTCTTTGGTTGTAAAACTATAATTTCTAGGGTATGGTCAACAAGGGCATGTTTTTGGAGCTGCCTTATTAATGAATCTTCTAAGAATAATTCAGAATCACTTACCCAATAAAGAAACAAATAATTATGGCGACCCTCATTGCTTTTTGTTGAATTTCTCTTGGTTTGGTTAGAGGCCAGCATGCTTGCAAAGGAGGCAAGCCCTTTTGATAACACAAGCTTTTAAAAGGAAGGCCAAGAAATTGATTATGCTATTATTGCTACAGAAATAAACAGGAAATAATAAAACGATGTGGCTGGTACATAGGAGTGGGTTTCTGTATCTATATAAATCTTGCTGTTTTAGCAAATGCTTCTGGTCAAAACCAACCCAAGTGACTAGGGACATATTACACTGCCATGTAAGATTATTTAGAGTGACTTGTGTTCAAAGACCATTGCATTTTTTAAAAAATTGATAAGGCAAAAATACTAAAATGCTCTATTTTCCTCAAGGTTCAGAGAAGGGGAAGGTCACACAGAGATACATCCAGGTATCTTCTCAGCAGAAATTAATATGGAATTGATGTAAAGAGTGGACATTTTGAGGATAGGTTTTCAACTAAGATATCATATTCCTGTACTCTATATTAAGCTCTGTTTCATCACCAGCATAAAAAGAAGTTTTCTCACACTGAGAAGAATTTCCTGTACTGGGAATTTTGTTATCAAGTGCCTCAGTAATGTATAGTCATCAATGAATCTAATAAGGATGCATTTTATAAGAAAATCAATAAGAGAAACTGATTATATTGTTGACTGGAGCCAGCCAGGAATGAAAAATAGAAAGTAAAATATCACTTGCATCGGACTGGATCTCAGCATCTATAATGCACTGGGGTCTTCTCTAAGACGTTATTAGGTAGCTGGCAAAACCACATGCAACAATGGGATAAAAATACTTTAGACCTTTTTAAATGTCAAAAACAACCTTAAAACTACTATTTCATCCCTAATCTACTGTTTGAATAAAGTGCAGTTTTCTGTATCACCAAAATGTGTATGTATTTAGGTGAGAATTTATTTGCTGGCCACCGCTTGAAGATACTCAAAGCAAGGGTATGAAAAAACTCACGTTAAATGGAGGAGCATTTTAGATTCCCAGGATTATTTTTTTTAAATATTAACAAAGGCTCCTATCATTTTGACATCTGGAAAGAATGGGAAATGTGTTCCCTCTCCCCCCACCCCCATACCTCTGAGGAGTGAAGATCTTTCATTTATTTGCCATCTTCACCGTGTTGGCTCTGGATACTCTGAAGAATGAAGATGCATTGGGGAATATACTAAAGATATAATGCTGCCTCATGATCTGCAGAGAGAGATGGAAAATATTTATGATTTCAAACTGTACTGTGTTTAATTACAATGATCTTATCAGTCCCTTTTTAATATTATGATGAGAGTTTCCGAACTAACTTCTATTTCCTTATAATACCCGGTGTTTAGATCACATATTTTGCAGCACAGAAGATTTAGTGTTTAAAAAAAAGTTTTATCATTCAAACTCACTTGAAAAATATGTTTGCTAGTTTTTTTTTAAAGTTCTATTGGTGCCCGCTTTTTTTTTTTAATACAATGATCATTTCCCAGCTATAATAATTTAAGTTGCAGTTAATCCACATATTTTGGGGAATCTAGGTGGCACCATGGTGGATAGACAGTGAGTCTTGGGGTCAGGAACTCTCATCTTCCTGAGTTCAAATCCAGCCTCAGATATTTATTAGCTGTGTGACCCTAGGCAAGTCACTTAACCTTGTTTGCCTTAGTTTCCTTTTCTGTAAAATGAGCTAGAGAAAGAAATGGCAAGACACACCAGTATCTCTACCAAGAAAACCCCAAGTGGGGTCACAGATATAAAGGAATGACAGCACGCAAATCCATGTATTTATCTTGGTATTGCTGTTCTAACAGTTCCTTCTTTGTTTCCTTTATTGGCCTATTTTCTTCCTCCTTTTTCCTCTGATCCAAAACAAATATGCATAGTCCTCAAGACTCTGTCAATCCTATGTTCTTCAAAGATCTACTGTCTTTCCCTTAAAGAATTCATTCATATGATTTCACCTGTCATTTCTATACCAGTGACTTCCAAATTTGTGTTCTCAGTACTGTTCTTTAACCTAAATTCTATTCCAATATCTCTAGTTATCTGAATGGAAATGTCCATTTGTCACCTGTCATGTCAAACTCCATAGTTTCAAGGCAAACTTATTGTCATTTTTTTTTTGTAAGCCACTTCCCTCATCCAATTTTGGAATCTCTTCCAAAAACTTCACCAATTTCCCAGGCCTAGTGTCTTCTTTAAATTAAATAGCTACATATGCAGGCAGTGCCCATGTTCTGCCAATGTTTCCTTTAAAATGTCTCTAATAATACTCTCTTCCTTTCCATTCCTACCACCTTACCCATAATCCAGGCCCCAAGCCTGAATTAGTTCAATAGTTGGCCTCTGCAAGCTATCTTGTGTAAAACTGTAGATTAATCCTCCTTAATAACTGCTTTTATCATGTCACTCCCCTACTCAAAAACCTTCAGAGGCTCCTAACTTCCTATTAAGTCAAGTCTAAAACTCTGCCTAACTTTCAAGGCCCTTTATAATCTGAACTTGTTCAATAATATTTTTTTAAATTTTATTTTGCTATTAATTTCTTTGTTATTGTTGTTTTCCCCAAGCAGGACTTTGAATACCAACTTTTGGCATAACTATACCTCTATATCCAGTGGTCAGGGTGCACAGACCCATGAACAGGGAAAACTACGTACTGAGGGCTGAAGAATTTGCTTATTCTTTGCCAGTACAAGTTCAAATAAAGGAAGTACATTGATAGATATGTGACACAAGGCAGATAAAGAGGGAAGGCAACTTTTCTTTTTCTTTTTTTAATTTGTATTTATTTATTTATTTTAGACAATTGGGATTAAGTGACTTGTCCAGGGTCACACAGCTAGTAAGTGTCAAGTGTTTGGTCTGAGGTCACATTTGAACTCAAGTCTTCCTGACGTCAGGGCCAGTGCTCTATCCATTGCACCACCTATCTGCCCCACTTGTTCAATAATTCTAAAAGTTTTCCCATTATGCTCTTTCTCTTTAGGCTTATATGTTGGCATTTTCATCTTTAAAAGCCTGACTCAAAATGCGATTTCAGGAATCCTTCTCTGGTTTTCTATCTAGTAATTGCATTCCCCTCTCTGAAGACCTCATGTAACACTTTATCTGCACTATTTACAGCATTTACTATGTTTTATTTGGTATTACAGCTCACTGTGCCTGTGTCATATCCCATTCATAGACTGTAGTAAGCTCCATGGTGGCAGGGATTTTGTCTTATCTTAATTTAGTTTCTCAGTCCCTAGCATAGGGGTCTGCACACAATGGGTGCTTAATGTTTGCTGAATGCAGTTCAGTCTTATTTTCTACTACTACCCAATGAATCCAGTCAAGTGAGGATGGTTTCCTCCCTCTGACATGAACACACCACATTATGGTCATTCCTACCTCCATGGCTTTGCCCATCTTTACCCTCCCCTAGAATGCTTTCCTTTCTTCCCTCCTCTTAGCCAAATTTTATCCATTCTTCAAGACCCAGATCCAATTTTGGCACTCCCCTGAGGCCTTCACTTAGTACTACAGCTGTTTTAACAGTGAGTAGTAGAAGGAACAGTGGCCTGAAAAGTAGAAGGTTTGATTTCAAATCTTATGACTTATTAGACATGGGCCTTTGGGTAACACACTAAATACTCTAAGCCTCAGTTTCCTTACTTGTTAAGTTCAGTTCAATTCAACAAACCTTTCTTGAATGCTTACCGTGGGCTAACCAATGGGTTCAATAACATGGTTCTGCCAGCCTCACAGAGTTGCGAGGTGTCTGAGATGATACATATGGCATAACCTGGCCTGAGCTTAGATATTCTGCCACTGACCTTCTGTGTGACCTTGGGCAAATCACATCAATTATTACCAGAACTCAGTTTCCTTATCTGTAAAATTAGACAGTTGGACTAGACGGGGGGTGGGGTGGGGGGGGAAGAGAAGAACTTACTTACTATGTGCCAAATAGTGTTTAAGTATTTTACAATATTGTCTCATTTGATCCTCACAACAACTCTGGGAGGTAGGTACTATTACTATCACTGTTTTACAATTGAGGAAACTGAAGCTGACGGGTTAAGTGACTTACTCAGGGTCACCCAGAGAGTAAGTATCTGAAGCTGGATTTGAATTCAAGTCTTCCTAACTCCAGACCCAGAATTCTATCTGGGCTACCAGCTGCCATTTGCCTTTCATCGTGAGTTCCATGCTGACTATGAAAGTGCCTCACAAATGTAAGGTATTATTTGATCTCTGGGATAGCCAGGTTGCTCAGTGGGTACAGCACTGGGCCTAGAGTCAAGAAGACTCATCTTCTTGAGTTCAAATCTGGCCTCAGGCATTTCCCAGCTGTGTGACTCTGGGCAAGTCACTTAACCCTGCCTGCCTCAGTTTCCTTATCTGTAAAATGAGCTGGAGAAGGAAATAGTAAACCGCTCCAGTATCTTTGCCAAGAAAACACCAAATAAGGTCACAAAGAGCCAGACAGGACTGAACAACAACAATTTCATCTTCCTCCTTTTTCAGTAAGTACTAAGTTCTTATAGTACTTGGAATCTGTACAACATGATTTCGTGCTTAATTATATAGCGTCACATTATTTGCTTTGGTTTCCTGTGTACCTCTTGTCTCCTCGGTTAAGTTAAAAACTCTTTAGAGGCAATGACCATACCTTCTACTTCTATAGCCCTTACACAGCATCTTGTGTGGTCCTAGGCATGAAGTAGACATGTAGTGAACCTTTGTTTTTGCTGGCAAGACAACACATTTTCAAAGTGTTTTCATGATTGGAAAATCAAGAATAATGTTTCCACTTAACAGAAAATAGACCTAAAAGAGTTTTGTTTGTTTTTTTGTAGTAGATACCAGGCCAATGGGGCAATTCCCCTACAATGAAACAGGTATGTGATGAATAGTAACTGTCATTTATATAGTGCCTCAAGCTTTGCAAAGCCCTTTACATGCATTATCTCATTTGTACTTCTCAACAACCCTGTGAGATAAGTACTATGAGTATAATAAGTCCCATTCTACAGATGAGAGAACTGAGTTCCAGAGGAAAGATGTGTAAGCTTCATTTTATGCTGACTCCAGGTCTGATGTGCTTTCCCCCACACCACACTGCCTTTCATGTTATCTGGTTCAAATATTCTAAAGTGTTCTCATAGGATAAAGCATGCTTTAGAAACATAATTTCATTAAAATGAATTAATACTACTAACAATAGCTAATATTTATATAGCTCTTACTATTTGCCAAGCACTATGCTAAATGCTTTACAATTATTATCTCATTTGATCCTCACAGCAGCCCTGGAAGGTAGGTGTTATTATTATCCCCACTTCACAGATGAGAAAACTGAGGCAAACAGAGGTCAAATGATTTGCCCGGGGTCACTCGGCTTATTTGAACTCAGCTCTTCCTGACTCTAAGCCCAGTGTTCTGCCTACTGCATCAGCTAGCTGCCCCTGCTACTATTGCCCTTGGCTTCCCTTCCAGCTCTAAAATGTCTAATGCTATCTTGTGCATTAAAACTGTAAGTGGCAGAACAGGTGTGGATCTCTATTGGTAATGGGGGTTTTCTCATTAGGACTTCCTTACACTAGTGAAATTGCAGGTCCAAATCCCCCTCCCAAAACAACATCAGATTTTTGGACTTGATCAAAGTCACACCTTTTTGCACGTTATTACCAGAACTCAACATTCCTAACAAGCAGCAACTTTCTTTGCATTGGAGAGAACCAATATTTGCAGACATCAGTGTGTTTTCCCTGAACTCACTGGGCCAGCACTCTAATCAAAGATCCTTCTCAGTACACTCTTCATAGGCCCTTGGGGTATGGATATCTTGGGGATTTGGGGAATTTCCACTGTTGTTCTGCTATGAGTAATTGGATCATTATTTTAAAGAGTTACTGACAATTTCTACAGTCATTCTGAAATACTTAGCTTTCCCGAATATTCAAGCATCCCACCCTTGATAGGGAAGGCTGCCTGTGAACTGCTTGACTTTTATGGCACCCCTGCCTTACTGATTTATGGAGCGACTCTGCTGTCAGTTCAGCAGGGAGTCACTTGCCAGATACTCAAGCAGAAATATGGTGCTTGGTGGTGATAAACATTCAGGGAAGAGGGCATGAAATGTGACTGGTGAAGGAACTGAAAAAGAAAATAATATTTTACTCACTGCTGTATACTCAGCCTTCATTGTCCTGAGATAGTAGGTGCCCTTTCTGGGCTGGTACATTCAAAAATACTTAACCCAGGAAAACCAAGCTCCAATTCAACACCTAGTTTTCATTGAGAATCTGTTTCAGGAATGTTGATGGAGGCTAAATGACTCTATGACCCAAATTAGGGTGTGTTTATATACTCAAAGGGTTGAGGAAAGAATTGAATTAAACAAGGCAGTATCTGGTTGATGAAAAAAAATCATTTGCTTGAATTCAGCCACCATCCTCCCTCTTCCCTTCCCTCAAACCTCCCTCCGGTGGTTTCTATGTATGCAAACAGGATCATCTTGATTCCTGTACTTATCTGTAGCTATGAGCTCCAGGAATCTTCTTAGGAAACTCAGCCAACCAGGCATAGTTAGTCCTATATTTAATTCTTCTTTATGGTATCTTCTCCCACTAGTAACAGGATCATGGCTCTATAATCAGAAAAGACTTCAGAGCCATTTAATTGAACATCTTCATTTTACTAATGAGGAAACTGACAACAGAGTCATGTTGGAGGCGGCTTGTATACTGCAGAGCTGATTCTTAAATTTTCAGTGTGAGCATTTCTACCTCGGAAATTGGCAAATGGTACAAATTAGGGCTAACTTCTTAATTGTCTAAGAAAGAGATGGACAAAATGTCAATAATGCAATTTAACTTTTAAAATGTTGGGCATACTTTTCTCTTTCTTCAGAAAGCTGGTTGTTAAACATTTACCAGTATACCCCTGAAACTGAGGCTCAGAAGGGATAAAATGATTTGCCCCAGGTATTATACAACAGTACACATCTGAAATAGAATTTGAACCCTCATCCTTTGACTCCAGAGCCTATATTCTGCACTCAGTGATGCCCAAAGTACAGAATATTCTCTTTGCAAATCCGTTTGTTCCTTTAAGGATATTTTTAAAATTAGAGAGCAGATAAGAGATTTCCTTCTTTACAGAATTCTGGAATGAGGAGTTTGAGATGGATGGAGATGAGGGTGGAGAGAGGTTTTTGGATATTTACAATTCTTGTGGAATATATTTTAAGTTCACTTAAAAATATTTCATTTCTAGGTAGAGAGCTTTAACATTTACAAACACTTTCCTCCTAACTCTGAGGTGAATAACCACATTACAGTGACTTTTTTTTTACAGATGAGGAAACTGAGGCACATTTTTAAAGAGACTTGCCCTGGGTCACATAGCTAATTGGAAGAGCTGGAACTGTAGGCACATGTCATAAGGTATATACGTACATTTGCACAGACATATCATACATATACACATCAGTCATTCTCAAGTTGTTTTATGTGTGTGTGTGTGTGTGTGTGTGTGTGTGTGTGTGTGTGTGTGTGTGTGTGTATGGCACAGCGTTATTCTTTCTCATGGGGAATTGTAGCACACTATGGAAAAGTTGAGAAACTCACTTTTTTTCACCAATAGGAAACTTGCAACTTGTTACTGTGTTTTTGTGTACAACCTTTTGAGAATCATGGATGCAGGGATATGCTGGGAGATGTTTAACAATAGCCTCTATGAAGAAAATGTATGCAAGACACACATTTAAGTCTAACTTGCATTATTAACATTTTTCCCATCACTTTCTTAAATCTAGATAATCAACAAAATAATAAATTAAATCCAGATTTATAGCATTTGCTGATTTCTGAGGTAAAATTTTAACAATCAGCTCTCATGAACTAGTATGAGCTGGCTTCAGCATGCCACCAGCTATGGCTAAAGACCATCTTCAGCTTTTCTCATGAAATCCACTTAACATTTGCTTACGTGTGTGCTTGTGTTCTCCAGGTAGACCGTAAGCTCCTTGAGGTAAGAATTTTTGTCTTTTTAATCCTCAGTGCTTTGCACCTGGTTCAGCATTTATTAAATGTTTGCTGAGTTGAGCTGAACACGATTGGTTAGATGATCATTTCTGGCTGTTGTTTAATGTCTGATACACATCCTGAAAATCAATATTTGAATTAAGGAAATGAGGGCTAGGTTTCAAGAAAGATCTTATAAAATCTCCTTCCTCCCATCCTAAAGTTACTGGTCTGAGTGGCTGAGTTACAATGACCAAATTCTCATCTTTCTTCAGTTTTGCTTTCCCTTTTCCAGTGCTGGGTCTAGGCAAAGGGGTGACATAGGTAAAGGATATTTTTGAGCCCCCAGGATATTCCCCTACTCTTTACCACAGGTCTTTCTGTGTCTCTGCTGGAAGCCTGTGGTGCCCTCATCTACTTACCTCCTGATTATTCAGGGGCACCCTTTGCAATACTTCACTTAAGCCTGCCTTTCTTGTGGTTCAGGGTTTTATCAATACCCTTGTCTCACCCCACCAATAAGACTGACATCCTCTTGCTTTAATTTTCACCAGGCTTTGTTGGTAATTGGGTCGTCGTTCCCACAAACAGATGAATGACTAATAATGGCAGCATGCTATTCTCATAAGGGACTGAATTTTAAAAGGAGTCTCCTGGCAATGGAGCACTTTAATTCAATGGAATGATCTTTAAAAGCTGGGAATTACAGGTCCTAAGGCAGAAGGTATTTCTCACCTCGCAACATGTGAGCAACTATTTACTTCTGCTTATGCGTAAGGCTGGTCTTATTGATACTTACTAGTGTTCCATGTTAATGGCCTGTCTTTCCACACCTTCATTTGTTTTTTTTTCTTTGCATATTCATGGTCCTGGCTTGGGACCATATCTTTATACTGCTCTTGCTTGCCTATTCTGGTTAATGTTGGAGATTAACCAAGTAATCCCAAGGATAACCAGTTTAGACATGATAATTTAATAATTTAAGCATTCAATTTCATAGTGTCTAAACAAATATAACTGCTTAAGAGCCAAAATATTCCCTGAAAGTCCAGGGTTTGTCTATATCAAATGACATTAAGTATAGCCCAGAATTATCTTTGCTGTTTTAAATTCACCATTAAGGTAGTAGGTCCTCCCTCCTAGGAAAAGAGTTTATAGCCTGGGGTCTATGAAGTTATTTTTAAATTTTTTTATAATTAATTAATTTATTTTTAGTTTTCAACATTCACTTCCATAAGATTTTGTTTTAAATTTTCTCCCCCTTTTTCTCCTCCCCTGTCCCCAAGATGGTGTGCAATCTGATATAGGCTCTACTTACACATATTTTTACATTAGTCATAATGTAAAGAAGAATTAGAACTAATGGGAGGAACCATGAGAAAGAAGGAAAAAAAAACAACAAAAGAAAAGGAGAGCAAATAGGATGTTTCCATCTGCTTTCAGACTCCATATTTCTTTCTCTGGATGTGGATAGCATTTTCCGTAGTGAGTCTTTTGGAGTTGTCTTTGATCCTTGCATCTCTGAGAAGAGATAAATCTATCAAAGTCAGTCATCACACAATGTGACTGTTACTGTGTACAATGTTCTCCTGGTTCTGCTCATTTCACTCTGCATCAATTCATATATGTCTTTCCAGGCTTTTCTGAAGTCTGTCTGTTCATCATTTTGTATAACACAACAGTATTCCATTATGTTCATATACCACAACTTGTTCAGCCATTCCCCAATTCATGGGTATCCCCTGAATTTCCAATTCTTGGCCATCACAGGAAGAGCTGCTATAAATATTTTTGTGCATGTGGGTCTTTTCCCATTTTTATGATCTCTTTGGGATACAGACCTAATAATGATACCACTGCTGGGTCAAGAGGTATGCACAGTTTTATAGCCCTTTGGGTATAGTGTGAGCTTGTTTTTAAAAAAATATTTTGATAACTGTATTTCAACATAATTGGTCTTCTTCATAATATGAGAAATTATATTTTACACATTTAAAAACATTATTCTGAGAAGGCAGGCAACAAATATTCATTGTTATTGTGAAGTTGTTTTTCAGTCATGTCTGACTGTTTGTGACCCCATTTGGGGTTTTCTTGGCAAGGATACTAGAGTGGTTTGCCATTTCCTTCTCCAGTTCATTTTATAGATGAGAAACTGGGGAAAACAGGGTTAAGTGACTTGCCCAGGGTCACACAGTTTACTAAGTGTCTGAGACTGGGTTGAATTCAGGTGTTCCTGACTCAGGCCCAGTGCTCTATTCACTGTGCCACTAGCTTCCTAGGGGGAGTGAAACACACAATATTCCATACTCAAATGGATGGGTGATCTCATCAATTTTGTGCATTTCTGCCAATGATGCAGATTGAAACCCGTCCATGCTTGCCCATTCCATATAGTTCTCATCTATGTCTTCCCCAAAGTTTGTTATAGAAGGTTGACTCAAAATTCTAGAAGCTTTCCTTGATTTCTCCCAACAACTGAGGTACTAGTGAGGCACTCTGGCCATCCACTTGTCAGCAGGGAAGAATAAGAGGAAGTTATGGTCAGGTTTCTTGATCAAGGATTAAGGACACTTCTGGATGATAGTGAGAGCAAGCATATGGCTATATCTGTGTGCCACTGAGGTAGAGTGAAGGTGAAGTTATAGGAGTTTAGGAGATTGATGAACTGGGAAGGTAGGGTGTTTGAAAGAATATTAGTGTGGATAGAGATCCCCAAGTATAAGGACAGGGTTGGGGTGGAGCTCATGACTGTGTTACAGTTACTGAACTCCTCAAGAAAGGAAGGAGAATGACAAGGGGGACCAACAGGTAACTACCACTGGGATCTGGCTAGGTAATATGTCTGGGTAGACCAGACCTCAGAGGAAGAGAGGTGATGGTGGCAGTGGGTAGGTCTGAAAGTGACAAGAAGGAGCAAGGAATGTACCAACTATTCATCCTAGTCCCATGGATTGGGAGCACGAGAGAAAAGGAACCTCACATTGGAGAGGATGGCCAAGATGCAGGATTTTCTGAGAACAGCCAAGACCAGGGGTGGGGAACCTGTGACCTTGAGACCACATGTGGCCTTCTAGAGCCTTAATCCTTTTCTAGATCATTTAGCCTTTTGACTGAATCCAAATTTCACAGAACAAATGAGTCCACATGTGGCCTTAAGGCCACAGGTTCCCCACCCCTGGACTCAGTGAGTGCCATAGAAGGAGAAAAGAAGATAGTCATAAGATGAATTCTGTTAACAATAGAATGAAAGATCAAGGAGCAGCATGGCACAATGGAAAGAGTACTAGACTGGAGTCAGAGATCCTGGGTTCAAATCTTGCCTGTGATACCACCCATTGCCTTAGGCAAGTCGCATAACACCCCAGGACTTAGTTTCCTTATCTGCAGACAAGAACACAAGAAGAGGGTTGGACTAAATGGCCTTTGATATCCCTTTGAGCTCAAAAACTGTGATACTTGCATGTGAGTGTGATCTGGGTTTAAATCGTGACTCTGACTTTTACTAACTGTGTGACCTTGGGCAAATTACAACATCTTACGCTCTTTTTCCCCTGAAACAAAGTGATTGGACTAAATTGCCTTCTAAGATCCTGTTTGGCTCTAATAACCCTATTATCCTATGATAATGGAAGGGGAGGGCAGAACTAGATGGGGATTTGGAAAGGGTACAGTTGAAGTGGGTTAGCATAAGAGAATAGGAAATGGTACCAGGAGGTAGGAGGAGGATGGTTTTCATTTAGGCAGCCAGAGCTGAATCACCAGGATTAGTGGAGGAAAAGGTAGGAGTTTGCTATGTATACAAATGAAGATGGAATGCCTTCTGACTGTGTTTCTTCACTTCCCTCCAGAATCTCATGGATAGCAGAGGTCAGCCATCAATTCTTTTTCAGATACTTGGGAAGAAGGGAGATTGAGCCTGATGTCAGGACCAGATGAGTAGTAGGGGGAGGAAGACTAGGCTTGTGATTTCATTAATATAGGAAATTCCAAGATGAGGAAACTCCCTCTATCAGTGCAGGTTGGCACCTTCTCTGTCCTTCTTAATGAGTTGCCTACAACACTAAGATGGTTAATTGACTTGCCCAGGGTCACTCAACTAATATATGGCGGGGGTGGGGCACTAACCCAGGTCTTCTGGGCTCTGGGGTTGGTTTTCTATCCTCCATGGCACATTGACTCTAAATGAGTGTTATGATTCTATAATTCTGCCTGGTTTCCTGGATGTATGCAAGATTCATAGTGGATTTGTGCAAGACATAAAATGCTGCTGCATTTACGCAGGATGTAAAATGCTTCAGTGTCCTCCTATGAGCACCCAAGGGTTGTTATCCTTGGAAAATGAAGATGTAGCATTTATTGATGACAATGCCATTCATTTGCTTTCACCACTGATGCCAATCCTGGGTGTGCTAAAAGCCACATAAAGATCTGACAAGATGAAGATAGAAATCTAACAGAAAACCACATGGAGCCATTCGATTTGAGTTTTAGAAAGTACTCTAATGGGATGTTTTAAGCCTAGAGAATACATTGCATTGCTACTGTGCTGCAGGGAAAAAACAGGAACAAAATAATTTCAAGAATTTCTGAGACCCATTGAGAATGTGATGGGCATGTTGGTCTGACAAATGTGGAGAAAAATGGGTATTAGATGGTTTGCAGATTTGAACTGGTTCCATATAGTAAAAATCAAATTCTTAATGATATAAGCCTTCTAAACATTCTAAAGAAGTACTTGTTCTAATATATTGGGTAATTGCAAAGTATCAGTTTCCGGTGTAAGACAGTGTTAACATAACACCTGGAAACATGACATGACAATGATCAGACATTTTTATAAACAAATTCTGTTGGACACATTCCTGTAATTCATTTGAATATGTTATATTGCAAGAAGCCCAAGTGACAACTCCCAGAGTTTGTCTTAGTTTCAACAAGCACCTACTATGTGCTAAACACTGCAGTATTTACGTTCTGGCACTACAAAGGTGGAAATGGAACAGTCCCTGCCCTCTTTAAGCCTACATTCTACTAGGGAGGGAGGGAGAAGAATAAGGACACAGATAAATAAATCCAAAATGTAAATATTTAAATACAGGAATTGGGGCTGGTGGGAGGGCGCTACTGACAGGGCATTTCAAGAGAAGCCTTGAGTTAGAAGAGGCTGAATGATTAAAGGAGGCAGAGGGAAGGAGGAAGGGCATTCCAGGAAAAGGGGCAGCCTGTATTAAGGCAGGAGGTGGAATGCGCAGTACTGGGTAGAACAAGAGGGCCAGCATGCCACACGAAGGCAGAGTTAGGTGGCATTCACTGATGATAGCTCACGATAATGAGAGAAAACTTTGATGAACACCAAAATGGGCATCTAATATGGAAAAAAAAGGACTTGTCTTTCTCCCAGTTACAAAATTATCTGATCCCAAGGGACACTGTGAACATTGATGAGGGACAGTGATCACAGAATTCCTCTGCAGGTGAAGTTGATCTGTTGTTAACTAATCTTTGCACAGACAGAGATGCCAGATGAAGACAAGTGTAGGCTGAATGTTTTCCTTCACAAACCTTCCTCTTGGAAAGTCCCTCTTAAGAACTCTGAAGGCAATTGAATTTTTTCTTTTTCTCTCACATCTTTAACTTTCTATCTTCCTGAAGATTAGAGAGGGACAGTAGACTGGTCTTACTCTTCCCCTCCCATCAGCCAAAAGTCACATTTGAAGGCAGTATAGCATGGGGGGAGGGGACAAGAGAACTGGGGTCCAATTCTGACTTTTTTTGCTGTCCATATGATAATCTCTAAGTCTTTCTGGATTTTGATTTCTCTCCCTGATGTTTTCTCCCTTGAGAGTAATCACTGCTTTCCTCTCTACCCAAATCTCTTGGGGAATATTCTGGAGATAAGCCAGGAAGAAAAAGAAACAAAAATGGTTTTGAGGCTTTGGAAGATATATACAATATTACAAAACCTAAGCATCTGCTAAGGATTTCTCCCTTCAGAAAGCAGAGATGGGGAAATTCTAGAAGAAATGTTCAGAATTCGAACTTGCCACTAGAACTAAAATGTGATTATTGAATTTTTTCTAAAGAACCAACTCTATTCTATTCATCAAATATATAAACCCTCAATCCAGCAAACTTAAAAGTGAAGGGATAGTGACAGTGAAATCCTGGGGAAGCTACCTTAATATCATTTTAATAATGGAATCTTTTCTAGGTTCCTGACTTTCATTTTAATATGAAATGTGCCAATAAAACAGGAGAGAAGGTATTTAGGATCTCCTGAATATATCTCAGATCTGGCCATAAATGTCAGTCAATAATAGCACAAATAATGACAGTGAGGTTAGTTGTTTTCCATACAAGGAAATATATAAAAATTTAGTAGTGAAAAGGAAGAAACATTTATTTAGGGCCTGCTATGTGCAAGACACTGTGCTAGGTAGTGTAGATAGAAGGACAAAAAAGCAGTAGATTCTGTCCTCTGAGAGCTTTCATTCTTTAGAGAAATATAGTGAACACAAAGCTAAGTAAAAATAAAGTATCAACAAAGTAATACATGGACAGTTCTTACTTTATGTAAGTGGACCATTCCACAGACCTCTACATATCTGAATTTGCCTACTGACATGGGAAAAGAAGGGAAAAGAGAAGCAGGAAGGGAGCCGGGCACCTGTGAAGGGAGGGGGCTGGCACACAGTTCAGAATCAAGAACAGGAGGACCAGCCATGTGGAGGCCTGGCAGGAACTGAGAGGAAGAACATGAAGGGGGCAGACACATGGGGGCCAGACAGGACACAAACAGGAGAGGACAGGCAGCATGTGGGGCTGGGGACAGATATACAGAACCAGAGCACTGAATGACAGAAGGAAGACACTGGGGTGGACACGTTAGTGGGAAGGCAGCGTGGAACAAAGCTCTCCTCTTTCAATGTAGGAGGTCTCAAGCCAAGCACCCGATCCATTGGTGGCATGGAGGCCTCTTTGCTAGTCTGTTCTGCTTGCACTTGGAGGGATTTTTTAAGTTTTTATTCTTTTTGGAGATGGAGGTGGGAGTTAGTAGAACTCCAAGTGAGAGCCCAGTACTGCACAGTACATTAACATAGGTGGTTTTTTTTTTAAATGCAGATTTCTTTAAGAATTCTTTAGTAAAGTCAAATTTGCTATAATGTGACTTTACGTAAAGCAAGAACTGTCTGTTAATCACTGGAGAGAGAAAACATGCACTAATAACTGGGAGAATTAAGGCTTCTTGGAGGTGGAGATGAGGAAGGACATTCCATACATGTGCAAAATCATGCAGCAGTAGGTGGAATGTCATGTTTGGGTAACAGCTGGGTCAAATTGACTAGAAAACAGTATGTGAAAGGGAGTAATGAACAGTTAAAATGGAACGGGAGCTAGACAGTGGAAGGCTTTAAATGGTTGTCTAAAGATTTTCCATTTTATCTTAGAGGCAATAGGGAGTCACTGATAATTTTTGAGTTGGAGAGTTATGTGATCAGGTTTATACTTTAGGAATATCATTTTGGCAGCTATGTGGAAGCTGGAGTAGAGAGAGAAGAAACTGAATTATTAGCATCCACAAAGTACCAACTAGTGGTAATCACCTGTAAAACGTGAATGATAACAGCATCTACCTCCCAGGTTAATTGGGAGAATCAAATGAGATAATTGTAAAGTGCTTAGCATAGTAGCTAGTGCATAGCAAGCACTATATAAATGTTGGTTATTGTTATTAAAAATGGAAAAGCAAAAAACGAATGCATTCAACTATACAGCTATTGCAGCTTAAAATTGCATTAAGACTTCTGGGACATACTCTATGTTCAGTTGTCGGATCAGTTTTGGTATTATTCAATAGTTCTGTTTGGTATTACATGATGTTACGTGAATGTTTTCAGATGTCTTGATTAAATACTTTATTTCCTTGCATGGTCTACACTACTGAGAGAAAGACTTGCCTGTAGCATATATTCACTGCATGACTATGGCCAAATTGGTCAATTAGGTAATTCTTTAAGACTATAAGTCACAGATAAATTGCCAATATGAGTGGGTGGAGGAAATTCACATCAGTGAAGTCACAAGTCCAGATCTGGTCACCACTTTCCCTTTCCTCATTACTTCCTATACTACTGGTGGAGTGAGGATCTAAAAGGAGTGTGTATTTTTTACATACCTAAAAGTATATATATATTCAAAAGTGAGTGTATATTTTTTAAGAGATGTAGTAATGTTGTAATTGGAACATTAGGTTTGAAGTCTGGAAGACCTAGTTTTGAATCTTGCTTCAGATGTCTAAAGTTCTATGACTCATAACGATGGCACCAACTTCACAGGGTCATTGTGAGAATCAAAGGTAGACAAAGCACTTTGGAAATGTTAAAAGGCTGGAAAAATGTGAGCTGTTATTAAGCTAAGCAGTGTACAAGCAGAAGTGAAATGATTTTTTTCCCCTCTTTTACTCTGCCAGCTAATCATGGATTAAACAAATGCGTCTGGAGGCAGTAATGGCATTGGAAACATAGAACTTTCTTTGTCAGACACCAGTTGTCCGGGAAAAGCTATCAGTGTGTATTTGAAAGTGTCACTATTTTTCAGTCTTAAGGGGGTGTGTGTGTTTGCATATGGGTGTGGTTGTAATGTCACTTCAGCCTTCAAGCTCCATTTTCCCCACAACTAATAAATAGACAAATATTAAAAACAAGCAAAATAGCCAATGTTGGTTTTTATACCTTAACCTACTGCCACATCTGTGAGTGAGCTGGGAAGAGGCAGGCCCAGAAAAAAAAATGAATATTCACACATTCAGAATCTGCTTTTTCCTTCAGACTCAATAACATGCCTTTACATGTAGGTCTAGAAATGTTGGAAATGGCATGAAACTTTAATAGCAACAATGAAAATAGACTGCTTGGCTCGGGGCATTTGGAAAGGGATATGCAACCTTTGTTCTCCAGATTACCAGGTCACCAGTTCAAATGCAGTTGTGTTTAGCAATTACTAAAAGTTATTGCAAGTGATGGCTACTGAGAGCCTTGGTAAATTGGAGTGGGTGCTTCTGATGCCCCTGCCAGCAGCTGGGGAGCTGGAAATAGCTTTAAATTGATTCCATTTCTGCTGGTGCTCATTGAAACCCCAACTCACCAGAGAGAGGCCCAGGTTGGCTGGGCCCTGGAGCTATCTTCCTTTTTCTAGTGGCCCTCAGTACATGGCCTGAGAATATGTGGTGGAATAAAATGTTCCCTGTTGCTGTGTGTATTGCATTCAGTTGAACTGGAGGAAACCTTTCATTTGTCAATCTAGCGGGCAGATAATTGAACTGGTATTTAGAAGATTTGGCTTCTTGATTTGAATCAGTGGCTTAAATGAGTCATAATCGCTCTATGTTTCCGCTGGGACCTTGGACCCCCCCCCCAAAAAAAAGCACAGAATTCCCATAGACCCTTGCCTTGTCTAGGCTACTAGTAAAACACCATGGGTTAGTTCAAATCTATTTGCATTTAAATTTACATAAATTGCATGCCATGTTGACAAGCCCTAAAATGTAATAAATTAGTATGAACGGAAGAACAAGTGTAATGAATTAGTACAATGATATTAAGCCCAATATTCAGAGCAAGTCTCACATGAAACAAAACAGATTTTAAAAGTGACATAAGCTGAATGGATAGATCATGAGCCTAGGAGGAAATGATTTGTGGTTGAGTCAGCCCTAGTGATAGTGAGGTTAGGCTAGTCCTCCCAGGCCAGAGAATATTGCTGCCTGGTTGCTGCCTTGGTGGGACTTACCAGAGATATTGGGAAGATGATAGACGGTGTCATGTTATTGTGGAAAGGCCATTGAACTGAGAGTCAGGAGATGTCACATCTATTCCTGTGTCTGGCATGAACCAGTCATATAATATCGATCCAATCACTTCACCCCATCTAGGCCTAAATGTCCTCATCTGTAAAATGAGGAGCAGAAGACTAAATACTTCAAATTCTGGTGCCTGAGATGCTTGTAAGTCATTTTAAGATCTTCAGAAGGAGTCCATGCAAAAAGGAAGCATTGAGGGTTATGCTATTATTAGTGATTTTAAAAAATATTCTCCTAAACATGTTTCTTTTCAAATTTACCTGATCAGAGTATTAAGTGTCTCCCTAAAAACAGCTGGGTTGGGCTATACTTTCTCTACGTTATCCAGAAAATAACATATTTCTATCCCTACAGAGACCCTTGTTCTTCCTCCCCCAAATATAGTTGTCTGTTTTTGTCATTCCCCTATAAATAAAAAGAGACAGAGACAGTAAATATAGAAAGGTGGCATGTTACATTACCATAACATACTAGAAACCCAAGGTGAGGATAAAAGTGCTATTTATCAACACACTGAGAGTTATGATTCTGTGGATTTTCATGTCTTCCATGTTACTGTAGTATAGATAATTCAAGGGTTTGATCCTTTATCTTGGAGCTTCATCTTTTGAAAGCTCTTTAGTAAAACTAAGAGGTAGAGAACAGAACGTGTGCACCTGATGGAGAGCAAAGATAAATGACTGAAACATGCTGAGTATCCACACTCCTGGCAACTCACAAGGCAAAAAAATTTCAGATTCAAGGGGAATCCTCACTGTCAAGATACTCATCATTTTCACATACATTTAATCCCTGGCAGCACTAGCCAGCTCAGACATCACCACATGATTGGATATTAGTATCTCTCTAAAAATGCCATTCTGGGTCTGTTTGTTTGGATTTTTTTTTCCTCCTGATTTTTAAAAATAGAAGTTTGGTAAAAAACAGGGAACAGTATTGGATAACAGGAGACTGAATTATCTCTTGAGAACTGATCCCTGCATTAATCTTATTCTTTTCATCATTCCAGCTCTCAAAGGGACACAAAACTTTTTTTCCTCCGTGTGTATCTACATACCCATAATGTTACACTATTTAAATGTGAATGGGATAGATGTCACATTGGAAAAACATGATCGTGTTTCCTTAGTTTTGACCCAAGGTAGAGTGTTATTGTGCTTGAAGAGCATGGCCAAATGAGATTTCTTATTTCCTAGAATTCAAAGGACTTGAAAGGACCACTAAATGGAAAATAAAGAGCTGACACTAACAGGGGATTTTAAAATGGCATTATGTCATCAACAAAAATGATGTTTAACAAGAGCTAAGATCTCTTTCCTTCTCTTCTGGTAATTGTACCTGTCTAGCTGTCACTCCTTGGCTACTGTGGCTAACATTTGGGATGATTAGGGAATATCCTCTGGTGGACAGATTGGTCAATTCCCCATCCACAGAAAGCACGACTCTCTTGACTTTCTTCACACCAATATTCTTACGTCTCAGTCTTCTGGATGGAAAGTTTCTATAAGCATTCCCAGATAACGACTAAGGACTAATAGAGCTATTCCTTAAAATCCCTACTCATCTCTCTAGAGTCATTCTGTCTCTTCTTCAAGGTCCAGCTCCATTCCTACACTTCCATTGGTACTGTTCTAGACCACATCAGCCCCAAATGATCCCTTCGTCTACTGAATTCTACTGTCAATGCCACTCATTTGGCAATTAATCATGTACTTGCCTCATGTCATTTCTTATACTATTACTGTGTGTTGTTTAACTTCATTGGTGCTTATTATTGTCTTCTCTCCCTAACCCCTTTCCCGTTTAGCCTTGACTCCCTGGGTTCAAGAACAAATTATAAAAACAGTGGAGATGGCCAGGATGCAGTGGGACACCTTGGCCTTTTTAAGCTAAGGTCTTTCCAGAGTTCTCACTTGGAGTGAGGCAACACCCATTCAGTGATTAGGCCTTTTGAAGAAGTGAGTCAAGGGATGGCCCCTTCAATTGGAAAAAAAAAATCAAACCAGGAGGGGAAGACTCTCAGAGTTGCTGGGGGAAAGAGAAACAATTGGACCCAGATGGCTCTGGAGAAGTAAGTGAAGCTGGTGACTTTGCACTGCCCTCCCTCACTCAAATCCAATCCAATTGAAAGTCATGTCATCATCTTCCTGATGTCATGGTCCTCTTTGAGAACGAAGGGCAAACAACAGCAAGGATTCCTGGCCCTTGCCATTAGACCTGCATCAATACTTTTAGGACTACAAGGCCCTTCCAAATACCCTGTAACTGAACTCTCCTATATGGCTTATATTACCCAATTAAATGGCCTACTACTATTTGAGTGTTTGAGTGAGGGGATACAAACCCACACATTTCTAAATTAGCTTCAAGTCATACTTGGTTTTACTTTGTCATTTTCACATTCCTCTGGATTTCATGCTAGTCAAGAACAAAAGTTAGCCAAAATGTAAATTTTGCAAATGTCCCCAGACTAGGAGATCTCAATGCATCTGTCCCTAGGACTATACCTTCAGTGCAACTCTACATAGATGGAGTAGGTGCTTTGGGGCTCATGCTATCAACAATCCTAAGTGATTTCTTCTGTCTGATGGGATTGAACAATTGGAGTATAGTTCTAAGAAAGGGGACCTAATCTCTGTTCCAAGGAGAACAGAAATACATTAGGACTGGATAAGGCAAGGACAACTTTACCTGAGCAAAGAGACACTGAAGGTGGCCTTTAGACAACTGGCAAAGTTCCAAAGCCCAAAAAAGCCGAAGCCAACAATCTGTATTGTGGAAGGTCTTGGATCCTTCACTTGTAGTTGTTATTTTGTCCTTCATTCTCGAAAAGGACCATGACACTGAAGAGGATGCCATGAGCTGCAAATGAATTGGATTTAAGTGAGGTGGGGCTGTGCAAAGTCACTAGCCTCACTTTCTCCTCCAGAGCCACCTGGGTCCAGTGGCAAGATATAAATCAGGACGACTGGAGACAGCCCAGAATATGGTGGGAGACTGGCTTTTTCAAGCTAAGGTCTTTAATAGATCTCAGTTTGACCAGGGCAATGCCCATTTAGTGATTAAGGCTTAATAAGAAATGAGTCAGAGAATGGCTTTTTCACCTAATTAAAAAAAATAGATCTGGGAGAAGGCTGATAGTAGGTCTAGACAATTCAGTTCAAGGAGATATTAGATGGAGAAGGAATTGCTTAAAGACAAACATTGCTAACATTGATCTACCCAGAGGTCTAGACCAACAGGAAATAGTATAGCAGACTTCTGGAAAACAGTTTTACCCGACTGAAGCTAAGGATCAATGGAACCATTCCTTGGGGACTGGAAGTGACATTAGGGAAATTTGTTCTGACCTGGTAAGAGGCTGTTGTACTGCAGTCAGTAAGTCAGTCAGCAAGGATTAAATGCATGCTATATGTCATAGATACTGTGTTAACTGCTATTTTATTGCCCTTTGCAGATATTGTTTTTCCCTTTACAAATCGAAAATTTGTAGCAAGCCTGAGTTGAGTATGTCTATTGGTGGCATTTCCCCAACAGCATGCACTCACATCCTGTTTCTGGGTCACATTTTGGTAATTCTTACAATATTTTAAATTTTTTCATTATTATTATGTCTGTTGCGGTGATTTGTGATGTTACTATTGTAATTGTTTTGGGGGTGCCATGAACCTTACCTGTAGAAGTCAACAAACTTAATAAATGTTGGGTGTGTTCTGTCTGCTCCTATAGGCTATTCCCCATCTCTCTCCTTCTCCTCAGGTCTCCCTATTCCCTGAGACATAACAATATTGACATTAGGCCAATCAAGTGAAAGGAAGAATCTTTGGATGGGGCAAACTTCACTGTTGTCTTATTTTAAGAAATTGCCATAGCCTCCCCAGCCTTCAGCAACCACTCCCTGGTCAGTCAGCAGCCATCAACATCAAGGTAAGACCCTCCACCAGCAAAAAGATTACAACTCACTGAAGGCGCAGACGATGGCTGGCTTTTTTTTTTTAAAGCAATAAAGTAGTTTTTAATTAAGGTATGCGTTTTTTTAGACATAATACCATTGCACACACTAGACTACAGTATACCATAAGCGTAACTTTTATATGCACTGGAAAACCAAAAAATTCACGTGCCTCGCTTTATTCACTTTATCGTGGTGACCTGGAATCAAACCCACAATATCTCTGAGGCACGCCTGTACAATAAAAGCAAAAACAGGCTCCCTGCCCTCAAGGAGCTCACACATCCTTAACTTTCTTCAAGGAGGGTGAGATGTTCGGTTCTTTCCACCTCAGAAGTTTGTACTGCAGTGAAAACCTCGAGCTCCCTTCGACGTGGAAATAAAAACAATGCACACACTTTCATGTCGTTGGTTTCACTTTTATTCATCTGTACTGCAAGGACACACGCCCACAGCCAGCTGGTCCTACGTAGCAGGAGATGTGACTACTTCCAGCTTCATGAGTCAGGCTTTTCTGATTTCCCCCAGAGGCATATCTCCAGAACAGGATGTTCATGGGCAAAGGAACAAAGAGACTGGTTTGTTCTCTGTGGTCCTGTACCTGAGGTTGTCCTATACTTGCTTCGAGGAATGTGCTAGAGCCAGCTGGGACAGAACTCAATTGTTTAATTTTCAGTGTGAGCATTTGTACCTCAGAAGTCAAATGCTATTGAAATCAAATGCATTGTCTTGTTGTTTTGACTTAAGTGATGGAAAAAGATATTAATAATGCAAATAATACTTAGACGTTCTTTCCCTGAAGAGCTGATTGTTAAACATTTACCAGCTCATCACTCCTCACCACTAAAACATACTCCTCTCTCTCCACCTGCCCCCCAGCTAGTTATTAAACATTTACCAGCACACTACTCCCTGCTACTAAAACATTATCTCTTTCCCCCATTTCACAATCTCTGCCTAGGGGCCTTTGGCCTTCACAATTGGCTTAGGGATGTTAAAAAGGAGGTTGGCTGGGCTTGGGGTTAGCACAGAACTTGTAATGCGCTTATGCCTAAAAAGCCAGTAGGTGTTAGTCATCTCATACATATACATGACACAGAGAGGGACTATGTGTGTGTGCTATTTAATACAAGCATAGATGTCTTTACTAGTGATCGCCTGTGCATATATTTACTGTTGAAGTTAGATGTGATTACATATGTCACATGCACAGAGTTACATACACATACTTGATTAGAACTTATGGCTGACTTAACAGTCACTTATCTGGGCTTCAATCTGCCCCCGATTACAAATGCTCATTGTGGGACCAGTATTGAGGAGAGAACACAGGATTGGGACCAGGAGGACTTGGGCTCAGATTTCGACTGTGTGATCCTGAGCAAATCACATCACCATTGTGAGCCTCAGTTTCCCAATCTATAACATGAGGTGGGTTGTAATAGATGATTTCTAAGTTCCCTTCCAACTCTAATTCCTATGGTCCATTGGACACAGGACTCTTGATGAGGTCCTATAACTGGAAACTTTACCAGTCAGTCATTAAGCCCTGTGTTGTTCAGTTGTTCTGTACTGTCTCACTCTTCTCAACACCATGGACCATTCTGCCCATGAGATTTTCTTGGCAAAGGCTCTGGAAGGGTTAGCCATTTCCTACTGCAGTGGATTAGGGCAAACAGAGGTTAAGGGTCTTGCCCAAGGTCACACAGCTAATAAGCATCTGAGGCTGGATTTGAACTGTCTTCCTGACTCTAGAGCTAGCACTCTATCCATTAAACTAAACTAGCTGCCTCCAGGTATTAGGCTAAGCACTACGGCTACAAGGAAAGACCAAAACCTTGTTCTGGACCTCAAGGAGCTTACATTCTTATGGATGATCTAGCAGGCAAAAAATTGTACACATAAGATATAGAGAGATATAGACTGTAAATGAAAAGTAATCTCAGAGGGAAGGTACCATCATGGAGCAGTGTTGTGTGGGTATGGAACGGACTCTGAAAAGATTCCTCCATAAATAAGGAAGGATTTGAGCTGAGTTTTGAAGGAAGTATAGGAAGACAGGAGGCAGAGGTGAGGAGGGAGATAATTCCAGGCATGGAGGACAGCCAAAGAAAAGGCACAGTCAAGGGAGCAGCTAGGTGGCCCTGGAGTCAGGAGGACCTGAGTTCAAATCCAGCCTCAGACACATAATACTTACTAGCTGTGTGACCCTGGGCAAGTCACTTAATCCCATTGCCTAGGGAAAAAAAAAAGGCACAGTCAAGAGTTGGAGTCTGGAGGCAGCCAGATAGCATAGTGGATAGAGCTCTGGCCTTGGAGTCAGGAGGACCTGAGTTCAAATTCGACCTCAAACACTTGACCCTTACTAGCTGTGTAACCCTGGGCAAGTCATTTAACCTTGACTGCCTCACCAAAAAGCAAAAAAAAAAAAAAGAGTTGAAGTGTAAATGTTGCTAATAAAGGGTTTAAGTAAACCATGTTGTCTAATAGAAAGTCATTCCAGATAGAGACTGAAGGCAAGAGTTGCCCTGAAAAGTAATCTGGCCTTTTACATAACAAAAGCTTACAAATTAAAACCCAACAGACTTCTGGAACCAAGCTGTCCTCCAAACTGGCTTGGAAGAACTGATGTCAAATTGTGAGTGCCAATGAAATATTGAGGCAAGAGGAAATGGGACAGGATGTAGGCATTGAGACAGGATGCTATGCTGACAGAATTGCATTTATGAAAATTTTTGCCATGTTTGTCCCCTGAAATATGTGTTAGCAGAGACCAGTTAAATGAGCAATCCCAGTGAAATTAATACAAAGCCTAGAACTGCAGTTATTATTCTGAAGTTCAAGGTGAGGGGAAATGTTAAAATCATCTTCCATGGTCCAATGGAGTGGTTCTCTGGGGAAGAGCCGGAATTCCTTTGTTTTCCCTCAAGGGAGGCTAGCTTGACTATCCAGCAGAAAGCAATTCCATTAAAAAAAATTGACACTTACTTAAAAGTCAGGAAGCCAATTTTAAAATCAATACATTGCTTAAAAACAATGACGTGATACAGTGTCAAAATAGGAAGCATTATTCAAACTGAGTTTCCTTGATATAAGTTATCAAGGAGCAGCTGTTGATTTATGCCTCCCTGGTCCATGTTGGTACATCTTGTGAGGAAGAGAAAAATCCAGAGTTGCTGTACAAAAAACCAAACCAAACCAAACCAAAACTAAACAAAAAACTCCTCAATATTGGCACAATCTGTTAACCACTGCAGAATGGGAGGAAATCAGAAGTCAAATATTGGTTCTATAGTTGCTTTTACATTTTCTTTTTGCTTGGTTTTAACCTACCTTCTAAAGCTCTCTTTATTTTTGCCATCCTCCAAACCCCATTTCCAATCCCCTCCAAAAAGGGGAAAAACCCAAATAAAATAACTATAAATATTAACATAGACCAAAGAGTTGAGTTTTTTTTTCTTCCCCTGAGATTTCTGGTGGCATTGCAAAAGAAAATCTGAATGCCATTAAAAAAAGAAGTTGAAAACAAAAGGACTTCAAAAAAAATCCAATGGAACATGGCAGCAGCATGGACCAGTGGATGAATTGCTGGACTTGGAGTTAGGAAGAGCTGGATTGATTCTAGCTCTATGTCTCTGGGTAAGTTACTTAAACTCTATGTGCCTCAGACAACTTCCTGGGACCTCTCTGCTAAGTCGTGGACAGATAGATCATAGGATCATAGATTTAGAGATGGAAGGGATATCACAAGTCATTTGGTTCAACAACCTAAATTTAAAGATGAGTAAACTGAAGCATAAGATGTCATCTCTTACCCAGGGTAATAAGAAGTAGAGACAAGATGGGAGCATAGGTACTCTGGGTCCCAGCTCTTTCTACTAGGCTACACTTCAAGGCTATGGTGAGGGTGTTCCCACAATGAGATCCTACTGTTGCTTAAATCATTGATACTTCATGTATTTTGTGAATTTGTTGTTGTTCAGTACTTTCAGCTGTGTCTGACTCTTCATGACCCCATTTTTGGGTTTTCTTGGCAAAGATACTGGAGTAGTTTGCCATTTCCCTCTCCAGCTCATTTTACAGATGAGGAAACTGAGGCAAGGTGAAGTGTCTTGCCTAGAGTCATACAGCTAGGAAATGTCTGAGGCCAGATTTGAACTTGGGAAGATGAGTCTTCCTGACTCCAGGCCCAGTGCTCTATCTGCTGTGCCACCCAGGCACCCCCACTTTGTGTATACAAAACAGATTTTCATTGTCTCTTCTGTGGCCTGTAAGAAATTGAGTGTCGTCCTTATATGCAGATCCCTGAAAAACGGGTAAGATGTATGTGTGGATGGTGTGAGAAGGGGCAATGAGCATGTTTAGATTTGCCACTCCTGGTGGGTCATACAAGAATGCCCAGATATTCCCTGCGTGGCTCCAATCCAACACATTGAGGCTTGGTGATCCTACTTATGGCCATGAGTGATGGAAGGAAGGGATGAAAAGTCTTCTAATTGCCTTCAGGGCTAGAAGGAGAGGCTGAGTTGGAAGAAAGAGTGGAGTGGAATCTCTCAGTCTCTTCCCTGACACCTCTCAAATGAGAAAGATTGCTGTGAACTGCAAGGTGGGAGGATGGGGTGATGGAAGGTACCGCATGGGCAGTCACCATGTATCTGTAAGCAGACGCATTTATTTTCATGTTTATTCTTTCCTGATCTTGGTGAATGAGGATTTTGAGAGGGAGTGGTCAGGTGACTGATGAGTTAATCAGATCCGTTAGAGAGGTCCTGCTGGCAACCAGAGCTCAGAAGCATCCACCAGGTCTACCAACAAACCACTGCAATAGACAAGTGTCCTGCCTGCCCCAGTCCAGAAGTGGTTTCCTCTCATCATCTGAGACACCAAACCCGACAAGGAGCCTGCCCTGCTGAGCAAGGGGCTGTTTTGTTCATCACCAACACCTTCTACCAGAAATGAACTTGGTGAGGATTCTGAGAGCCAGCCGTTGTATGGTACCCCTACATAGTGCCTCGTTCTCTTTGTATTTCCATTTTAAACCTAGTCTCCTCAGAATTTTGAGCGCATGCATAGGGGAGAGCATACTCTAGGGTTGGGAAGAATGTCTTGCACCAACTACTTTAGGATGGAGCTCTCAGACATTTTGTGTATGCAGGGAAAGAATGCGGCCCCAGTTTGGGGCATATTTTTGCAATTTCTGTTTTTTTTTTTTTGGTTTTCATTTATTTATTTATTTATTCTTATTATTTTTTCTTTTTTATTAATTTATTTTTAGTTTTCAATAATCACTTCTATAAGCTTTTAATAATTTCTATTTTTTTTTTGCTATGCCTCAATAAACATTGCTTTATACAAGTTAATTGATATCAACTGGTTGATTTATTTTGGGGGACACATTGGATGGGAGCTTATGGAAGTCACAGCACTTCAGGGTTACATCTGAAGGAAAGCAGTAAGATTCTTTTCTCTGGGAACTAACCTACTGGTTTAGTGTGAAATGGGCAAAAGGCTGGGGACTGAGGGGGGTTGAGGGGGGTTAAGTGGGTTTCAAATGACTTTCAGTTTTATCAGCAAAAGAAGCAAAAATACATTTTAAAGTAGAAGAATATTGACAAATCACAGGCTATACCAAGGTGAAGAAAAGTGCCTCAGTAATTGTAAAGCAAGAAGGCCAAATAAAATCCCAAAACAAAACCATGAACCTCTGCAAGAGAATGAACAAAATTTGTGAGCCTGAGTTTAGCTGAAAGGTCTTTCCCATTCGTTTTAAATTACTAAGAAAAGTAAACATTTTGGTAAATGCTTCAGAGAGATTTATAGGTGACCCTAAATGCAATCTACTTGGTGACTGACTTAACTTTAATTCTTTCAACTCTTGTTTGCAGGAAGACCAACCTTGTTACCACTTGCTTGGTCAAAGGTTATACATCCTGCCCTCCATCAACACAGCAGAGACATGTGAGTGTTTTTAGATACTAGTCAGGTCACCTTCTTACAGGAATCACTCATGCTAACCAGGGGCTACTGTAATTAATACTGTTACTAGCTATGCATTACCAAAGCCCTGGCTTTCCCCTAGTTAATGAAACACTTGTAGCATATAGACTCATAAAAGAGCTAAGGAAAGGCAACCATGAGTGAAAAGCAGAGAACCATCCATTTTTCCACTTACAGAAATGCACTGTTTTAAGGATCCATCCTCCAAAATTTGGTATTATGGGACTGACAACAGGAGTTGTTACTCCTTCCATGTGTATGGCTTCCATCATCTACTTCAATTCAACATGGAGGCAGAAGGAGGCCCCGTGGTGAATATATACACATTTAGCTCACTAAAGAAGAGCACGGATGACCTTGCAGATCAGATTATGCATGGTCTTCGACTTCTATTTGTCCCAGAGAAGATGAAGATAACAGGATTGGTCTGCAATAAAATTTGTGCAGGCATTGAAATTTGTCTTTGCCTTGGCATCTCCCTCCCTCCCCACCCCACCCCACCCCCATTTTAGGCAGCAGCAGCAGCAGCAGCAGCAGCAGCTTCCTACTCTCTAAACTCTACCAAAAAGAAAGGACCAGATATTATACATTTCCCTTGTCCTTAGCTTCTCTTCTTTTTTTTTTAAGGCATTTGGGGTTAAGTGACTTGCCCAAGGTCACATAGCTAGTAAGTGTCAAGTGTTTGGTCTGAGGCTGGATTTGAACTCAGGTCCTCCTGACTTCAGGGCTGATGCTCTAGCTTCTGTGCCACCTGGCTGCTTCCTCTTCTTCTCTTTACCAGGAAATTTATTCACACCAATGTGTTAGTTACCTCCTCTGTTTGTAAACTTTTAAATCTCAGATTCTTTCTCAAAATTTTATGAATTAAAAGCTGTCTCTGTGGGATAAAATATGGATTTGGTGTCAGAGTTCCTAATCTATGATCCTATGATTCATAAAGGATTATTAGGCAATAACGATAGCCAGCATTAATATCAAGTTTTAAAGTCTGCAAAGTGCTTTGTTAACATTATCTCATTTGATCCTTACCACAACCCAGGAAGGTAGGGGTTTCAGCATCTGTAAAAAGAGGGGCTTGGATCAGAGGACCTTGAAGGAGTCCACTAGAGTGAAGGGTTTATAATTCTATGCTTTGAAGCCCAGGCCTTT
Source organism: Phascolarctos cinereus (assembly GCF_003287225.1). Taxonomy (NCBI): domain Eukaryota; kingdom Metazoa; phylum Chordata; class Mammalia; order Diprotodontia; family Phascolarctidae; genus Phascolarctos; species Phascolarctos cinereus. The sequence continues at coordinate 211,955,696 of NW_027556098.1, read as the reverse complement.
TCCATGTGCTGCTTTCTTAAGGAAAAGGAAAGGTCTGAACGAAGGCACATTGGCATGAGGGTACAATGAATATTGAGGGGGGACAAAGAATTTTCTGGTTTGGCTAGAAGTAGGATTTTTGGAAGGGAATAATATGAATGAAGTTTCTAAAGACAGTGTGGTCCCAGGTTGTGAAAGGACTTGACATCCCCACAGAGGAGTTAAAACTTTACTTGGGAGTAATAAGAGATTGCCTCCTAAACATTTTTTAATATAGGCATAGTATGAGCAGACTTTGAGACAGCTAAGGTGGCTCAGTGGATAAGACACTGGGTGTAGAGTCAGAAAGACCTGAGATCAAGTCCAGCCTCAGAACACTCCCTAACTATGTGACCTGAGCAAGTCACTTAACCTCATTTACCTTAATCTACTGGAGAAGGAAATAGCAAACCACTCCAATATTTTTACCAGGAAAACTCCATGGACAGCATTGGTGTCCACTGATAGCATTGGACTGAATGACTGAACAACAGTGACCAGACTGATACATAAGTAGGGGGAAATGTAGGCAAATGGCTATTCCAATGGTTTACATGGGTGGTAAAGAGAACCTGTACTAGGGTTGTGTAGGATGGAACAAATGAAAAAGATGTTGAAGCAATGGAATCAATAGAATCTGGTAACTGACAGATATGAAATCTAAAGAGGAAAGAACTGCTGATAATACTGAGGTTTAAACATGGGAAACCTGGTGAAAAGGTGATGCCAAAAGATAGAAATAGTGGCTTCAGAAGAAGTATATTGGGGGAGAAAGAATAAGCTTTGCATTGGCTACATTCTGTTTTAGGTGTTGGTGGAGAGCTGACATGTATAGGTACATGGAGAAGGGGTTCTGGCTCTCAGAAGTCAGAAATGGGTTTGTAGATTTGAGAGTTGTCTGCATAGGGATAGTGATAGGGTTGAACAAGATCGTTGCATGAAAGGAAATCTATAGACAAGAGATGATAGCCACAAACAAGCCTTTGGGACCACCTACATTAAGAGGTTAGAAAGAGAATGAGGAGGAAATAAATAGAAAATGGCATGGTTAGAAAGGTAGGAAGAAAGTGGTACAGAGTTTGATAACAGTAGCTAAGGAAGGAAAGTTTTGCTAAGACTTTAAGGAAATTGAGAATTGACAAATTTATTTTCTAGCTATGTGACCTTGGGCAAGTATTTTAATCTGTCTGAGCCTCAGTTTGCTTATCCATAAAATAAAACGATTGAATAAGACGATCTCTAAGGTACCTTCAAGTTCTAAATTTTATTATTTAGAAATAAGGTCCTTAGTGACCTTTGAAAGAGCAATTGTAGCAGAGGTAAAGGAGGAATGAAGTCTTAGTGCACAGGGTTGGGAAGGTGATAAATGAGCAAGCAGCATTAGATACAAACAACATTTTCCAGAAGTTTTGCAGGAGGTAGAGCCAAGGTGGCAGAGGAGCAGGAAGTAGTGCAAACAAGCTTTGTCCTCCCACTCAAAATTCCTCCAAACAGATCCAGAAACTGTACCAGACCAAATTCTGATGGGGAAATTCAAGAGGAAAAAAATCACAGTGAGTCATTTTTATTTCTAGCCTAGGTTGGCATAGGGAGGCAGATAGAGAAGTCTGAGGATCCTAAGCATGAGTCTGGCTAGGAACATACCACAAGCATGGAGCATACCAATGTCCAAGGAGAGGCATATGACCAAGGCAAGAGGAGGTTCCAGATCTGTACTGGGGCATCTTCATTTCATACAAGTAGTGGCCAAAATGCACTGTCCAGGTTAAGGTGATCTGAGTAGATGACTGTGGTTTCAGCTTTTTTTATAAAGTTTCAAATAAGAATAACAATTATTACTCCAATCAATCAGCATTCAGAATGGGCTTATGGTGCTTCAGCATGGTAGCCATAATCAATAGTAGGTACACATGTACAGTTTGGTCTCTCATAGCCCTGGAATTAGGCACTATGTGATCAGGCTTGAGTGGACACATACCCAAAATGCCTCATGAAAACAAGAGAAAAGAGGTACCATCTGTCTTGGAATGAGGGTTCTTAGCTGGGGGAGGGACACAGAAAGCAGATCTTGCAGGACTACAAGTTGAGGTTAATTATTATGTTAACAACAACAGTAGCTAGCATGAACATAGACCTATAGGGTTTGCAAAACCTTTTCTCTGTTATTATCTCATTTGATAATTATAATTGTTGCCAGTAAGGTGTATAATATTCTTTGTACACATTGTCTCATTCAGTCCATCTCTGACCTTCACAACAGTCTGTGAGATAGGTACTTCAGATATTATTATCTCTGCTGAACAGATGGTCACAAAGTATTGAAGGCAGGATTCAAACCCAGGTCTCTACTGGCTCCATCCAAATAGAGCACTGTTTTCATTACACCATACTTTCTAAACTAGATATTTACATAGGCTTTAAAATTTACTAACAGCTTTAAAGATGTTACCTCTTTTGATCCTTAAGGCAAAGACCTGGCAGGGTAATTAACCTTGAGTTAGGGTATGCTAACATGCAACAAAGAGACTGCCAAAAGCAAGTCCCATAGGCCTCTGCAGCAGTTAAATCTTCTGAGCCATTATTCATCAACCCTGAATAGGTTGGTGGTGTTCCTACAGGTAGGCTGGAAACAAGGCCTTGGAATGGGATCTAGGTCTTCAGATCAGGTTCTTAGGATTTATAGGTCATCCTGTTGTTTAGTGGGATCTCCACATCCCTTACCCTTTGACAGATAATCAACCATTCCATCCACTGTGCTGTTGTGGTCAATGTGTGTATGGTGGCAGTGGTGGTGGTGGTGGTGGTGGTGGTAGGGAGTGCAAAGGGAGGAGGAAGAAGGATGGAAGTAGTTTTGCCTTCTATTGCCTTCTGAAGCTCGAATATCCTTCCTGCCAAATTCCTAAAATGGAAACCAATCCTCCAACAATTCACTTTTGTACAGTTTTAAGATTGTGCCTCACAGCCAGAAACATTAACAAAAAGCTCCACACTGGCAATTCAGAGTTCTTGCCCCTTGACAATGACCATTTTCTCCTTGATGTTGGTAATAGTGTCCCTCCACATGATGATGTGTTACATTGGAATAGGGATGTATAAGGTAAAGATGCAGTTTTCCAATCATGCAATTGGACTAGCAAGGTCACTGGTACACTCTGTTGTTGGTAGCATTGCCTATCAACCTTTCAGGCCATGATGACAGCTAAGTGGTAGAGTGTTAGACCTGCAGTCAAGAAGACCTAAGTTCAAATCCTGCTTCAGACTATTTTTAGTCATGTGACTCTGGGTAGGCCATTTTATCTCAGCTTTAGTTTCCTTATCTGTAAAATGGAGATATTAATATCACCTACCTTACTGGGTTGTTGCGAAGTACAAATAAGATAATATATGTAAAACACTTGGCAAAAACTTCAAGCCCTCTGAAAATGCTATCAATGATGATGATGAAGATAATGAAGGCCATTCACTTTCTATCTTTGGAAATGGTAAATTACTGCAAATGCAATTATGATTGTTGCTACTAAAGGAAGAAATCCATGTCAAACCCTGTAGTTGTTATAAGAGTGACATTTTTAGTAACAGGGCTTTCTGCTGGTTTCTAGAAGGCAGAACTAAAAAATAAAATTATGGCAAAGGAAGGAGAGAATGTCAATGGGTTGCAAAATGAAACTACAGACTTTGTTGGTGCAAGTGTGCTGGAAGTGGGGCATAGGTGGTGTCATTCCCAGGCTACACATTGTGTGATTATTCCCCCTTATGTCATTAGTTTATAGAAAAACACTTCTTTTCCTGGATTGGAGACCCATACTTTTATATCTTTTGACCCCATTTTCTAATCTGGTCTTTATTCACCTATGGTGTGGACTTTTGTGAATAATTTAATGAAATATTCTAAATAGTACTAAAATGCAATTAATGAAATATTCTAAAACTTTCTAAATAGTACTAAGTACAAACCAACATACAATCAGGATTGATCATACCAGATTAGCCTCATTTCCTCATTTAGCACTAAGTGTCACTACTTTGGCAGACTAGAGCGAGGATGGCAGAAGAGAATGCTGTAGATATAGTATACATAAATTTCTGCAAGGCATTTGACAGAGTTCCCCACACTCTTCTTGTGGACAAGATGGAGAGACGTAAGCTAGATAAGAGGACAGTTAGGCACATTTAGAACTGGTTGAATGACCAGACACAAAGTATTAATGTCAACTTAGGGGAGGTCTCTGATAGAGCATTCAGGGATCTGTCCTTGATCTTATGCTATATAAATTTTTTTTTCTGGGTGTAAGTATTTATTAGGAAAGTCCCCTATATCATACACATTTAACATACACCAAATTTGGTTTCTAAAAACGGCAGAGGAGGTTTGGAGTGCCCAGAATGAAGGGGCAGGAGACAAAGTATTTTCACTTGAGTGGGGGATGGGGTTTGGCTTAAGAAATACGGGGGAGAGATTACTGCCCCCCAATACATCAGCTCCAAGTTTGAGGCTAAAATACCCCCATACCATACACACACAGCTAGCTCTCAATGGGCAGTCTTTGTTCCTAGTGGGGAGACAGAGAAGAGGGTTGTCTTCATGAGGAAGCAGGGCTTCTCCCTATCTCTTGCTGCTCCTCCGGGTCCCTTTGCCGCTGCTGACGGGGTTGGAAGAGGGGCCTGGAGGGCCAGCAGGTGTGTGGCTACGCTGACTTCGAGTGATTCGGGTGCTGATAGGGTGAGTAGGGGCGTGGGGTGCATGGGGGCCACTGCCTGGGCCAGGGGGGCTGGTTAGGCCGTTCCTATTTTGATTCTCAGAGGCTGGAGACACAGCAGAAGGGCCAGAAGGGGACTGGGAAGTGGCAGATGTACTGTCGTTCTGTACCGTTTTGCTGGGGAGCTGCTGGGCACTGTACTCGGGGTTTGGCTCACTGAAGTTGGGGACCTCAGAATAAACCATACAGAATTCTCCAGTCTTCTGCAGATCACCCCCACGGCCTGTGTAGAGCGTCAGACAGCCTTTAAATACTGAAGCGTATCCCTTGGTGAGTCGAATAATGTCCCCAGGCTGGATCAGGTTGCCAACATCATCCCAAACAGATATATTGATGCTACCTGTTTTATCTGCTACTTTGCAGGTCATCACCTCATGTCCATCTTTTGTCTTGGTCACTCGGCCTGTCTCTAGCACAATGAAGATGAGATTCAGATTCTTAAGTCCTGGTTTGATATCTTTCACAAAGGTCTCCGTCGCCATGCTGCCCAGGCCTCCACTCCCCAGCGGGGAGGATGGTGCACGCCGCTTAGCCACCCCCAGGGGGAGCCAGGGTCCTGGCCTCGGCCGGATGCAGCCAAATGGAACGTAGTCTCGGACATTCCAGAAGTATCCCGGTCCGGGAATGCGGGCCAATCAACGCCCTCGAGACGCCTACCGACGTGCGCGACCCCTCCTCTGCTATGTAACATTTTAAATAATGACAGATCAGAGCTATTTTTTCCTCTTCATTTTAAAATTTTATTTATTTATTTTTAGTTTTCAACATTCACTTCCACAAGATTTTGAGTTCCAAATTTTCTCCGCATTCCAAGATGGCATGCATCCCCCAGTCTGCCCTCCCTTCTATGATTGGATTATTTCTGGTGTATTGGGTTCAGCGTAGACATTTTAGGAAGGCTAGGGGAAAACTGCAGAATGTCTAGAGCAGGGTAAGTGATGAGGATGATTTTCAAAGGGACTGCAAAATGTATCCAATGACGATTGAAAGAACTGGGAATGTTTTTGCTTAGAAAAGAGAAGATATAATAGCTACTTTAAGTATGAGCCATTCTATGTGGCCTCAGGGTGGGTAGACTGGCAAAAACAGATAGAAGCTACAAAAACCAATTAGAGCTGTACAAAACACATCACAAAAAAGTGAATATCCCCTGCTTAGCATAGTGCCTGGCACATATGGATGCTTAAAAAACTACTTGCTGACTGACTCCCTAGAAGTCTTCAAACCAAGGCTAGATGACCATTTGGGTATCTTGTAAGGGAGATTTCTGCTCAGATGTGAGTTGGATTGGAGGGGCTCTGAGGTTCCTTTCAACTCTAGGAGGGAAGAACCCAGCAGAGGCTCTGTGATAACTGAGAATGCTGCTTTGTCTGTGAATATTAAGGGAATGGGAATGAAGAAGGAAAATGTCTAACTATGGATGGTGGGAAAAAGCGCATGCAATGAGTAGGCCAAAAATGACTCACAGATTTCCTGCTTGGGAGGAGCTGGAAATAGCAGTGTTGCCATGGTGATGAATAAGTAGGGCACTGTAGTTGAGTTGTGGAAGAAGATGAAAGACTCTTTCTTTGCCATATTTAGTTAGAAATCAGTGGTGACGCACTCCTTCATTTATTTAGAAAGCATTTGTTGAATTCCTACTGTGTGCCCGGCACTGTACTAGTCTGTTTGGAGCAGCAAAGAAGGAACAACATCCCTTTTTGGGGAATCAAAATGTGCTCACGTGTAACAACTTGAAAACAGTTATTGAGCAATGTATGGACAAGAGAACGTAATGAGATAAAACTTAAACGCATGCCTAAGTGCTGAGGAATATCGTGGATTATGAGAATAAGCAGAATGGGGGCAGCTTGGTGGCGCAGTGGATAGAGCACAGGTCCTGAAGTCAGGAGGACCTGAGTTCAAATCTGGCCTCAGACCAAACACTTGACACTACTAGCTGTGTGACCCTGGGCAAGTCACTTAACCCTGTTCGCCTCAGTTTCCTCACCTGTAAAATGAATGGTAGAAGGAAATGACAAGCCTCTCCAGTATCTTTGTCAAGAAGAGCCCAATAGGGTCCCAAAGAGTTAGACGTGACTGAAATGACTGAACAACAAATTTGCAAGCAAATCCCTGAAGAGGCTGGTGAGATTCTCCCAGGCACTTATGCCTGTAATCCCAGCATCTGCCACCAGGTGAAGGGTAATGACTATTCATAGATGTATACCCTGCCTAGAGGACAACATTCCCAGTTGAAAACTGTTCATTCTACCTGGGTTTTCCCTCAGTCTTTAAAGGGGGCAGCATTACAAATATTCTGGTCTGTGTCCCCTGCTTCCAGCCTGGCCCAGAGGCACTTGATTATCTATTTTGCATAAAGTCGCTACAGATTATTCTTTAGCTAGTTTAGTTGTTTGGGGGAGGAAAGAGGAAACAGCTCCTGAGAATACTAAACTAGTTAAAGCCAGCTCTCTGGAAGACCTGCTTTTAATTCATAGAAGGGTGGAGGGGATATTGCTTTTTTCCCCCCTCTAAACGTTTCAAAACATTTTAGCAAAACAAACCAATTTTCTAAACAGAATGACTGCAGTGGTTTATCACAAATCCTTTGAGATAGCTTGTGAAATTGAATCTCTCTCAGGCAGATTCTTTGACATTCATAGAATTCATAGAATGTATAAGTTGAAAGGGACCTTAGAGATCATCTGGTCCAAATGTCTCGTTTTGGAGACAGGAAATGAGGCCAAGAGGAGGGAAATGACTTGGTGGTTTCCCTGCTCCATTGGTCCTTACTCTCTTGTAATGATCAGGCAAAGCTGAATTTCTTCACAAGTCAAAAAGTCCTCTGAGTTTTTCTCTTCTTATTCCCCAGATTGTGGGAAACTGTGTGGAATAACTGAATCCCTCCCACCTGAATGCCCAGAATGAACAATGAAGTCCTGAGAAAGCCTTCCCAAGGCAGATCTGAGTGTGTGGGGGGGATTCCTGAGCTGCTCCAGTGATCTGGAGGAATGGAATTCTTCTCTCATGCTGAATCTCCTACACTTAACCTGCCTCTCACTTCTTGCATTCCTTTCCAGTTAATATGAATTAGAATTCCTCTAGGACCAGGTATCTTACATTTAACCCTGTTCCTATTATTACATTCTGTAAACTGAATCCACACTAAATCCAGATTCCTTAGGTTATCCCCTTTGTTGACTCTCAAGTTCTTCCACGCTCAAAGTGGGATTGCTTTAAGTGAAAGTCTTTTTATTTTACTTACTCTAAGTCCTACTGCTGTTGCTCATATTTCTTGTTGTGTTGAATCCTTTCTAAAATATTTTGCAAAATTTATCCTTTATATGTACTTTTGCAGTTTTCTACATATTAGGAAATAATAGTAATGATAAGTGATAGCATTTATAGAGCACATCGAGGTATGTAAAGTGCTTTGCAAATATTATCTCATTTGATCCTTACAATAACCATGTGGGATCCTATTATTATCCCCATTTTATGATGAAGAAACTGAGGCTAAGAGAGATTATCAGGTGACTTAGGGTCATACAACTATTAAATGTCTGAGGTCACATTTGAATTCAGGTAATGACAACAGCAACGACAACATAGGTAGCATTTATATAGCATGTACTATGTGCCAAGCACTGTACTAAGTGCTTTACAAAGAGTGTGTCATTTGATTCTCATGATAAGCCTGGGAGGCAGGTGTTATTATTATCCTAACTATTTTACAGTCTTCTTGACTACAAATTCAGTGGTCTACTACCGCACCACCTAGGAAAAGCAACTAGTGGGGGTAAAATGAGAGAAATAGAAGATTTTGGCAAGATTCAGAAGGGAATATTTGTTTAGATCTGTGAAAAGGAGATTTGATGGCGTGGTGGACTGTTTTTTTCATACTCTCTCAGGGGTCAAAACAAACATGTGCAGCAAAATTTTATAGAATGAAAAGACTCTTAAATAAATGTTTTATGGATTTTTTTCACTCTATTCTTACTTCCTGGTGTCTTCCTCACTCCATACTCCTAGGAACTTCTTTTATAACAAAACAAAATCTAAAATAAAACACGATTAAAAACAATTAGGCAAAATAAGGTGACCGTGGCCATATCCTTCTGATAGCTCATGCAACCACCCATTCCACATATAACCTACCACCTTCAAATCAAAAGGAAGCTTGTGACTGAATGAATTGAAAGGAATAGTGCAGCAGCAGCTCACTGTTGTTTTGATGCATTCTATCCTCTGACGGTGTTTAAGACAACTGTAAGTGCAAGAGGCCTCTTTAGGATACTTACAGGTTATTGGGGGGTAGTCTTGGTGGGATACAGCAGTATTTTTATTTGTTTTAGGGTCTACAAAGGGTTATTTACTTTGAAGATACAGCAAGAACAGAAATAAAAACATTCCCTTCTTTCCCACCACTTGGGGCAAACCCTGTCCAATACCACCTGGGTCACTGGGAAGAGTCTCCTGAGGCTTAGGGCAGTTTCTACATAGCACTTGTCGAACCAAGTTCCCTTCCAAGTGCACCATGGCTGAATGGGTGCTTGAGACTACACCCCTGTTGTTGGACTGAATTGGACAGGTTGCTCTGGACTCTGATCTTTTATTGTCTGGCTTCTGGCAAACCCAGCATGGGACTCCAGCAACTCAGATTTTTAGTGGCTTGCTCTTTTGGCCTTTTCCAAGCCATCCCCAATCCTTTTTACCTAAAACAGGAAAGGACAAAAACAGAGGCAAAGACCAGAGTCTGGTGTTTATAGGTCACGTATTGGTATCAGATGGGGAGAGTCTGATGTCTCTCCACCTTTCTGAGGCTTGCTAATATGTCTCTCCTTAAGCACCGCTAGGGAGGAACAGGACAGCATGATGGAGCAGCAGACAAAAAGTATTAGATAACAAAGACAAGATGAGACGGAGAGAAGAAATGGCAGAGGAGGGTTGTGCCATAAAATCCTGGTCCTGGGGCCCTGAGTTTTTGGTTCCTGAGAAGTAGCTTTCTCTAAAGATGCCAATCTGGAGTGTGTAGCAGGAGGCTTCCTTTCAGTTCCCAGGAGAACACCAGCAGCTCTCTATTTTATTTTTTATTAATTTATTTTGAGTTATCAATAATCACTTCTATAAGCTTTTGAGTTTTAAATTTTTTCCCCCTCCTTCCATACCTCTCTTCTCAAGATGGTGTGCAATCTGATATAGATTCTACATATACATTCCTATTAAACATATTTTTACATTAGTCATGTTGTAAGGAAGAATTAGAACCAATGGGAGGAACCACCAGAAAGAGGAAACAGAACAAAACAGAAAAAGGAGCAAATAGCATGCTTCAATCTGCATTCAAACTCCATAGTTCTTTCTTTGGATGTGGACAGCATTTTCCATCATGAGACTTTTGGAGATGTCTTAGATCCTTACATTGCTGAGAAGAGCTAAGTCTATCAAAGTTAGTTATTGTGCAATGTGGCTGTTACTGGGTACAGTGTTCTCTTGGTTCTGCTCACTTCACTCAGCATCAGTCCATGCAAGTCTCCAGGTTTTTCTCAAGTCCGCTGCTCATCATTTCTTATAGCACAATAGTATTCCATTACATTCATATACCACAACTTGTTCAGCCATTCCCCAAATGATGAGCATTCCTTCAATTTCCAATTCTTTGCCGCCACAGGAACAGCTGCTATAAGTATTTTTGTACATATGGGTCTTTCCCCATTTTTATGATCTCTTTGGGATACAGCCCTAGAAGCAGCAGCTCTCTTTAAAGCACTCTGGCTGGGCAGGAACAGACTACAATGAGAAAAAAAATGAGTGCCCTTCAGGCATAATGAGGAGCTGGTGGGCAAAACTGTAGACTCCCTTTCTTACTCCCTAGATTACAGTGCCAGGTGGCTAAGCTAGCACGGGCAGTGGAAATAAGTGGTTTTGCCTACCTTTTTTCCTGTCCCTGTAGGTTTACCAAGTCAGATTGGTAAACCAGCATGGGGAGTTGAGGTGAATGGACTCAGTCTTGGAGGTGGTGGGTTAGGGAAATGGGTGATTTGAGGGCATTTGTTACTTGGTTTAACATGTTATTTGCTCTGTTCTTTGTCCTGAGTAAATCTGCTTTACTTCCCTCTAATGTCATATGCTGGGTTTTGGTCTTAGCAATAGCTAACATTGTGTAGCTCTTTAAGATTTGCAAAGCACTTTGTGTATATGTATTATCTCATTTGATTATCACAACAAACCTGTGAAACAGGTGCTATTATTATCCCCATTATAAGGTCGAGGAAACTGAGGCCGAGAGAGATAAAGAGAATCACCCAGGGTAATACAGCTAGTAATTGTCAAAGATGGGATTGGAACTCAGATCTTCCTGACTCCAGGTCCAACTTGCCACTTTGCTGTGGGAGGGTCAGCGGAAACAGAAGCTTGTGAGCTATAAGCTTAAGCATAGATGATGAAAGCAACAGGTCCTAGGTACCTGAATATAGCAGTGGGATGCTATATAAGGTGTCAATATTTTTATTCAATTCAATTCAGCAAACATTAAGTTTGTACTCTGTACAAGGCACTATGTTTGGCTCTTGTGGGAGAATTCATTTTGCAGGTGAGAAACTGAGACAAACAGGGTTAAGTGACTTGCCCAGGGTCACACAGCTAGTAAGTGTCTGAGGCCAGATTTGAATTCAGGAAGAAGAGTCTTCCTGATTTCAAGCCCAGTGCTCTATCCACTGTGCCACCTAGATGCCCAGGAGAGGTCCTAGAGTTTCCCTATTATTTTCACCCATGCTTCCTGTTGGACCCTGAAACCATGGACTTATGGATTGTTTCTTACTCAAGAAAAAAATCAATCTATTCTGGACAAATCAATTAGAGAAAGGCACTGAAGTTCACAAGCATGAGGATTCTTTGTCAAATGATCATATGTTCTGTCCATACCTCTAAAGAAAATATGAATCCAAGAAACAAGTTCTCTGATCATCTGGCTTTTTGTTATCTTCTTGTCTTGGGAAACCACAGAGTTATCTACTTGAGGTGGTGGATGGAGGATGGGGAATGGGAGTGGAGAAAGAAAAGTGTAGAGATTCAGCAGGAAGACCACCAATCTGACCCAGCCTGCCAGTTCCACTGTGTTCCATCCCAACAGCAACAGTCACCTGTCTGCCTGTGTGTTGTCTGATTAGTCCTGCATACTCACCACGAGGGCTCTTAAAGCCCTTATATTCCTAGCTTATATTCTAGTCTTCCTCCCTTGATACCCTGTTCTTTTAAGTCTTATTAAGTTTCTCTCCCTGTTTTTGTATTTTATATTTTTCCAATTTGATCATAAGCTTTTGGAAGACAGGGACTTCTGGAAGGTGATGGTCTTTTTCTCCTTTTTCTACTCTTCATTGTATTAAATATGGTACTTTGCATGTAGTGGACACTCAATAAATATAACAAAGATAGGGAAAGCCACTGGTTTAGTTCAAGTGTACATACAGCAAAGGGAACCATAGAGGAGGTGATACAATGGGAAGGCATTGATTGATCCAAAAGGAATCTGAAGAAGGGAAAAATAGCAAAGGTGTGAGAAAAAATGTCCCAGCCTTATTAATAGTGAGGAAAAAGGGTTACAGAGAATAAAAACCGTACAGCTACATTCCCATTTACATACTTTTTGGGGGGATTAATCTTTTAAGGAAGTATTTTCTTCAGTAATCTTTTGGACTTCCTTTTCCATTTGGCTGATTTTTCTTTTTAGGGCACTTTTCTCCTCATTGGCTCTTTGGACCTCTTTTGCCATTTGGGTTAGGCTATTTTTTAAGGTGTTATTTTCTTCAGTATTTTTTTGGGTCTCCTTTAGCAAGCTGTTGACTTGTTTTTCATGATTTTCTTGCATCACTTTCATTTCTCTTCCCAGTTTTTCCTCTACTTCCCTTACTTGCTTCTCAAAATCCCTTTTGAGCTCTTCCAAGGCCTGAGACTGATTCATATTTTTCTCAGAGGCTTTGGATATAGGAGCTTTGACTTTGTTGTCTTCTTCTGGTTGTGTATTTTGATCTTCTTTTTTGCCAAAGTAAGATAATATAGTCTGACTCTTTTTTTTCACAATTTTTTTTTTTTTGGCTAGGCAATGGGGTTAAGTGACTTGCCCAGGGTCACACAGCTAGTAAGTGTTATGTGTCTGGGGCCACATTTGAACTCAGGTCCTCCTGAACTCAGGGCCGGTGCTCTATCCATTGCGCCACCTAGCTGCCCCCAATAGTCTGACTCTTTTTGCGCTGCTTGCTCATGATCCCGGCCAATTACTTGAGTTTTAAACTCTTTGTTAAGGTAAGAGTCTGCTTCCAATGTGGAGAATGTACTGTCCCAAGCTTCAGGAGTTTGTACAGCTATTTTCAGAGACACTTGTAGGGACCTGTAAATTTTCAGTTCTCACAAGGTGGTATGATAAGGGGTGAGGTGTTTACTCCTTTCTTGGTCTGTGACCACAAGTACTCCTTTCTGTCCCGTAACTGTGAGGAAGGGTTCCTCTCCACAATCACTACAAGCTTCACCACACCAGCGCTCCTCCTCACCCCAGCACCGCTGCCCAGAACTGTGACCCAGATCCAAATACGGGCAAAGCAGGAGATTCCTGCCTCAGCACTGTCAAAGAGATCCCTGCAGTCCCTCTCTGATCAGCCACTGGATTCCCCCTCAGTCTGTGGGCAGGAAGTTCGGGAAGCAGCTCCCCCCACCCCCACCCCAGGACCACGCTCTTGGGGAATGAAGTTGAGACCCCGCCTTCCTCTCTGAGCACCGCAGAAACAGACTTTTCCCACTGACCTTCTAAGTTGTCTTTGGCATTGGAGGATTGAGGAGTCTGGAAACCTCCACAGCTGTCCGCGATTCAGTCCTCTGAGGCCTGCTCCAGGTTTGCTGCAGCCTGCGCGCCCACGCAGCGCTGATCTGCGCTCCCAGCCCGGCACGATACACCTTTCTGATCAGTCATCCAGGTTGTCTTGGGCTGGAAATTTGTTTTACTCTGTTTTTTTGTGGGTTCTGCTGCTTCAGAATTTGTATAGAGCCATTTTTTATGAGTATTTGGAGGGGTTTGGGGGAGAGCTCAAGCAAGTCACTGCTTTCACTCTGCCATCTTTTTGGGGGGATTAGTCATCTGACATACAATTCACACAGATCAGGAATATCCTCAATGAAGGTATTACTAGGAAACAGGCAGGCTTTCACAAGTGTACAGGCATTATACCAGCAGAGACATAGAGAATAAAACATCCCACTATACTTATTGCTCATTGATTATTTTTTTGAAAAAAGCATTAGGTTTGGTAGATCAAAATGTTGTTTTAAAGGCTCTCTTCCACCAAAGTATCTTGCATATGTATATCAAAATTATTCAAGATTCCTTGAAAGATATGCCAAGAGATAACTTTGTTTGGTGACCCTCTGATGATTAATATAAGGTGAGCCATTAAACAGGGAAGTATATACTTGCTAAAGTGGTTTTATTTTTACTCTCATGGAAAAGATTCAGAAAAGATTATAATTAGAAGAGGGATTCTCTATAGATGATGAGATTCTCCAGATTCCTCTGTTTGTAGATGATGTTGGAACACTGCAGGACCTCCTGGACAAGATCCATAACCATTCAAAATAGTTTGGCTTAACCATCCACACAGGAAAAAACAAGTGGATGAAAAATGACCATTGTCCACAGATTATACTATGTAATTAGTTGAAAAACCTATGGAACTCTCCAAGTATATGTATGTGTGTACATATATACGTACATAAATACATATATATACATATCTTGGACAGACAGTGCAAAGGGATTAGTAGGGCTCAGAATTAAACAGGAAGAGAGCAGGCTAGATCACATTCTCGAAATTGCAAAGTTCCTTTACAGATCCTGAAGTTCACCTAGAAATAAAAGCCCATCTTTAAAAATATCGATTGCCCACAATTGTTGTCGTAGGGATGTGAGTCATGAATTGCTAGTTTGTTAAGAATTAAAACTAGAGGACAATGGAAAGATGTTAAATGGGTGTGATCAGGTTGCAATACAGAGCAAATTTATACGGCAGAGCTGGGATTAGAACCCGGGCAGCCAGGTGGTGCAATAGATAGATTACTAGGCCTGGACTCGGGAAGAGCTGCATTTAAATCTGGCCTCTGAAGCTTACTAGCTATGTGAACATGGGCAAGTCACTTAACTTTTGTTTGCCTCAGTTTCTTCAACTGTAAAATAGGTATAATAACATAGAGTCTGTCTCACAGGGTTGTTGGGAAGATCAAATGAACTATTCATAAAATGCTTAGCACAGTGCTGAGCACACAGTTGCTGCTTTGTAAATGCTTGATTTCACTCCCTTCACCCTGCCCCCACACCCCAATCCAAGATTCCTTTCACTGGTTTTGCTTCCTGAAACAACTTTGATTTTGGTCATACTTGTTTTCTGGGTTGTCAGTTGAAACAAGTCAGAATACAAGGAAATGAAGTAACATGTCTATAAAGATGGACTTAGAGTGTACAACCTCAAGAAGTTCCAGTGTGGAACGCTGTCACTAAATCTTATTTTTTTGTGGGGCTGACTGCCTTTAGTCATTCATAATCCCAAGAAACAAAAGGAATGCTGAGCACCTTCATATTCCATAATCTTCTTTAAGTTTTCTATGTCATTGTTTAGTTGTTATTCAGTCATGTCCAACTTTATTTTGGGATTAAGTACTTGCCCAGGGTCACACAGCTACTAAGTGTCAAGTGCCTGAGGCCAGATTCGTAGGGCCAGTGCTCTATCCACTGCCCCCATGTCTGACTCTTTGTGACCCCATTTGGGATTTTTTTGGCAAAGACATGGGAGTGATTTGTCATTTTCTCCGCTAGCTCATTTTACAGATGAGGAAACTGAGGTAAGCAGGGCTAAGTGACTTGTTCAGGGTCACACAGCTAGTGAATGGCTGAGGCCACATTTGAACTCACAAAGATGAGTCTTCCTGACTCCAGGCCCTACACTGTACGCTATGGCACCACCTTGCTGCCCTCAGAGTTTCCTATATTACCTTCACTCTAAGTCTTGGTAAGTATAGTAGCAAATAATATATGGCTAAAATAGCCTCCTATTACCTCTGTGAACTTATAATGTGCAACGACATTGATAACTAAAGCAATATAATATAGAGTAGTACATTCTAGTAAACTAGTGGAGTTTATAGCCCCATCGTTATTATTGGCAGCAGGACCATATGGTAAAACACAAGGAGTCACAAGCAATAAAAAGCACATTGCTTCATGCCCCTATGACAGTCCAGTTAAAATGAAGCATCAAACACTATTAAACACCTACGAGTGAACACTGCCTTTTATTTTTCCCCCTTTCCCTCTGTCCCAGTCAGCCTGCAGTTAACAGCACAAACAAACTGGGTGATTAGAGGAGGACAGGAACACCAGGCAAGCTGATGTTTACTTGGGAAAATCATGTCTATGTGATGCTGTCAGTCGAAGATGACTCAAACTGTGAACCCTCTAGATGTTTATTACTCGAAATGTTAGCATCCCAACAAAGAGGATTTGGGGCAGGGGGCCTGTCTGTGCATGGAAGAGTCTGCTGAGAAAGCTCTTTCTCCCCAACCTCATCAGTGGACTGGAGGGAGAAATAAGCCGGAAGAGACAGAAACATATGGGGAGGTGACTCCAGGAATGGTGAGAAGCTAGCCTGCTGCCTACATGTGTCCTCTCCATAGGAGAATCCTTGACTAGTCCACTCCGAGCATACAGCAGCAGGTTCTATGGACAGACCGACCCTGAGATGTCAAAAGTGCCTATGGTGACTGTTTGGGAGTGCAAAGAGTCTTTGATCAGAAAAGAGAGGACTTGGGTTTGAATCCCAGGTCTGTCACTGCGATTGTGGACAAGTCACCTAATCTCTCTGGCTTCAGTGGTTGTGGTGTTTGCTTTTTAGTCAACATTCATATAGCACCTTAAAAACACTTACCAAACGGTATCTCATTTTATTTTCACAAGGTTTGGTTGTTCTTCAATCATGTCTGACTCTTTGGGACCCCATTTGGGGTTTTCTTGGTAAAGATGCTGGACTGGAATGTTTCACCATTTCCTCCTCCAGATCATTTTATAGATGAGGAAACTGAGGCAAACAGAGTGAAGTGACTTGCCCAGGGTCACATAGTTAGTAAATATCTGAGGTCACATTTGAACTCAGGTCTTTCTGATCCCAGGCTTTATCCACTGTACCACCTAGCTGCCCTTCCTGGGAGGTGTTTCTTGTTTTACAGGTGAGGAAATTGAAGCAGACAGAAACTAAATGATGTGTTCAGAATCACAAACCTGTGAAGCACAGTGTTTGGGGCCATATTTAAATACAGGTCTTTCTGACCTCAGATCCAGCGCGCTATCCACTGTACCTCACTGCTTATATAAGTTTCCTCCTCTCTAAAATGAGGGTTTTGGTCTTGGTGGTGTCTAAGGTCCCTGCCACTACTAAATCTGTGATTCTAAACAATACTACTAAATATTTAAAAGATGTGTGAATTTGACAGTGTGGGGTTCTATCTGCCAGCACATTTTACAATCCTTTCCTGACTTAGTAGCAGCTCTTCTAGAGTTGCCGTGGCCTAAAATTTCATCACCCCCCTCAGCCAACCAGGTGAAGAGCCTGTCTTACTTAAAACTAGGAAAGACCTCGGCTGGCAGAGATATGGTTTGCCAGTGGGCCCATACTCCAAGCCATTCTACTTTGGCAGGACTTGCGAGAGCATGCATTTCATTAGAACGGTCTTCAGGAATTCATGGTCACCTCACTAATACATTGGCGCAGGGCTGCAGTAGCCATTCTGGCTAGTTAATCTAATATTTGTTCCACAGCCAATGAAGAATTAGAAAGGGAGGTGATCCCTCACAACTATTTCAGAGACAACACATCTTTGCCTATTTCGGCTGGCATTCATCATTGCTCTAATTCTCCTACAGAAATATTTCTGAGACTGAACACTACAGTTGCTCCAGGCTTCTTTTCTTGTTCCCCACACATGACCCTGAATAAAGTGGATTTCTCCATAACTGGGGAGGTAGCAGTTTATTTGGCCTGGAATCACATAGCCACAGGTGGTACCACCTGCCTAATTCCCTCCATCTTCAAAACAGCTGTTATGGGTAATGTGCTTAATTAGCCCTTCTGAAGCTGGGTAAGAAAAGCAAAAGAGACTATGTCACCATGGGCTTAATTTCCTCAGGTTTCACTGAAAATTGAAGAAAATGTGTCTTGCACACAGTAAGTAGGTGCTCGATAGATAATTGGTGAATGAATGAATGCGTAAATGAGGAAGCAGCTGATTCACTTTGAGTGTTTAAGATGCAGAGGTGACCCCACAGGTAGATAAAAGAATTGCTGCAAGGTTTTTATGAAAATGGAAAAAGGCAGTTTTTGCAGTCAGAACTGCCTCTTTCATATATTCAGAAATAAGACAATTTAACTTTAAAAATATTAGCATACATCTTGATAACAAGAGGAAGAGCTCCCTGCTTTATCCAGGGGTCAGTATTAGCCGTGTTCATTAGTCCTGGTCTAGGTGAAATGAATTTGAAAAATGCAGGGATCCTGATAATTTGTAAGCCAAGTCGAACGCTGCTGTTCTATATGGAATCAATTGTGACTCCTCATGTCATCTGGACTCTGCTTAACTTTATCACAGAGGCATGAAATGGAACATCTGGTTGAGGCGTCATAAATTCAGAGGCAGAAAGAATCCAGCTTCCTAACCGTGCAGATGAGAAAACTGAGGGCCCATCTAGCCACCCCTCCAACCCCATTTTATAGATGAAGAGACTGAGATTCAGTGAGATTTGTTGTTGTTTAGTCTATAGTCATGTCCATCTCTTTGTGATCCTATTTGGGGTTTTCTTGGCAAAGATACTGGATTAGTTTGCGGTTTCCTTCTCCAGCTCATTTTATAGATGAGGAACTGAGGCAAACAGAAGTTAAGGGACGTGCATGTCTGAAGCCAGAAAGATGAGTCTTCCTGACTGCAGGCCTACTACCTAGCTGTTCCCAGTGAGATTAGGTGATTTATTTAAAATTACATAGGTAGTAAGTAGCTGAGGCAGACCTGAAGCATGAATATTCTGAATCTTTCCACTTAGTATAGGATTCTGGTAGGTCCCCTTTGGGTGCATTACACTCAAGTTTCATCTGCCCACCTGTGTTTCCTTTTTCACCCATTTAGACAGAAGTCTGGCTACACCTCGAATTGGATATTGATGCCCTGCTATGGGCACCATTAGGGCATAGCAAGGTATTGATGGCAATATTAGCTTGCAGTATCATTTTACATATGTAAACTGGATAAAAAAAAATTAAAGGGGAAAAAGTCAGTCAACTAACATTTATAAAGTGCCTACTATGTACCCGATACTGTATGTAGTCAGGACATATAGCTTCTAGTAGAGAAATGGCCATTCTGATGATATCCTACTCTAAACTCATAAGAATCTACAGATTATTACTCAAAAAAATAACAAAGTACTCAGAAGTAGGATTAACCTTGGAAGATTTCTGCATTGTTTTTAGAGCAATGTGATATGTGGAAGAGGAGACTTTTTTTTTCTAAGTTTACTACTAGTCCACAGTTGAAATTCTGACATGTATCAAAGAAATCAATTTTCCTACACTAAATACATTTTTATATGACTTCAAGGGTCTGATTAAGTTTTTCTTCTGGTATGAAAAATAATTTTCCCCAAGATGTAATTTATAGACTCGATTCTTTCTGTTCCCTGAGTTTTCAAGGTCAAGAAATGTTCTTTGCTCATCTCTTAGTAAATATTAAATTCTAAGGTAGTCACTGGCTAAATCTGACTCAGCTCATGGCCTAGTGGAAAGAAAAGCATTGCATCTCACATCGGAGAACCTGGGTTCAGATTCAACCTCTGCTGCTTATGGCCTATGACCCAGGGCAGGCCACTTCACTACCCTGGGGCTCAATTTCTAGATCTGCAAAATGAGGGCATTGGACGAGATGGCCTCTGAGATCCTTTGCAGGTCTAAATTTACAACCCTATATTCGGTCATTTTTCAGTCATGTCTGACTCTTCATGACCCCATTTTGGATTTTCTTGGCAAAGACATTGGAGTGGTTTGCCATTTCCTTCTCCAGTTCATTTTACAGATGAGGAAACTGAGGCAAACAGGGTTAAGTGATGTGTCCAAGGTCACACAGTTAACCAGTGCCTGAGGCTAGATTTGAACTCAGGAAGATGAATCTTCCTGACTACAGGCGTAGCACTCGATCCACTGAGCCACCCAGCTGCCACACAATCCTATGACCTAGGTTCAAATCTAGTCAACTTTTTACCTATGTGAACTTGGGCTAGTCGCTTGGTTTTCATGGGCCTCAGTTTCCCCATCTGAAAAGCGAGGAGGTTGGATTGGATGCCCTGTAAAGCCCCTTCCAGTTCTAAATCAATGAGCCTGTCTAGCTAATGATGGCTGGGAGTGCAAAGCTAGAATGGACTAACCCCTAAATAATGCTGTCTTTAACTGAGTTCAAATACTTGGTAGTCTGAGATCTAAAAAGGCCCTCAGCATTTTGTGGCTTCATCAACCAGCAATAGGTGCTTTGATGATGACTGCTCATCAGATCGCGGGGCTGAAATTTGCTGTTGCATAAAACTTGTTGGTTTAAGCTGTTTGAAAAGTTGTATGTGCCGCTTAACGACAATTGCATCATTGTGACATGCCACAGTCAGCCACATGCGGCCCACCACTCTCAAGTGTGTCCTGAACCAGATTAAAATGTAACTGGGAGATATTTAAAGAAAACAAACAAATAGATAAAAATACAATCAGGCATAGATAAATGTTATATTTTAAAGCAAAGTCAATAGGTGACTAACCTACTTTCTTCCTGTATGAACAACATTTTCTCAACTTCTCAATGGTCTAAGCTATTGTCTATTAAAAAGAGAACTCTGCTAGAATACTCTATGTTCTATGCCTGTCTCTCAGAGTGAATAGTTTTGTGACTGTGGCCGACAGTTGTGGGTTTTCTTCCCTGAACCTTAATAGAAGAGAGATTATACTTGAGAGGGCGCAGTACAAAGTGGATAGTCTACTGGGTTCAAATTCCCCATCAGACATTTATTAGCTCTTTGAGACATTTTATTTAGCTCTTGACTTTGAGAAGATCACTCTGTGTGTCTCAATTTACTCATCTGTAGAACTGTGTTAATAGCACCTACCTGAGAAGGTTGTTGTAAGAATCAAATGAGAAACTATGTAAAGCACTGTGTAAACCTTAAAACATTCTATGTGAGATCTATTATTATTGCATTTCTTTCTATAGTATTTAATCAGGATTTCATGCTTCCTTCCTTTATGGAGAAGGTGCTACAAGAAATCCAAGAAAGATTTTATGAATAATGAAAATAGTAGTCATTAATAACTTTAAAAATGTCTAAGCAAACTTTGTGCTACAATAAATTTGAACATTGTCAAAACAAAAATTCCATGAACCTACTGTTTCATGAAAAACGGACTTATTTGCTTCCCTAGCCACCATTTGCCAGAGTTCTTAAATTTGTTCTTTAGGCTTTTAAAGAGTTCATGGACAATTTCTTAACCAGGCTCTGTTTTGGAAGGCGATGGCATATATTTCTTCTTTTCAGATGGGTTGTAGCCAATTTGTCTCGCCAAACTCTTTTTATTTCTGTCATCACATGCTTAATTATGCAACTCCTATTTCAGGAAATTAAAAACCCACATTGAAGGCACACCAAAGGGGGTTTCCTGTTCTTGGGGTTTGCCTTTAGCACAAATGTCCTGAACTTTCTTTCCTCTACTAGATCACTGAACATGTCCCAAATTTGGTGCTTTGCAATGGACTCCATACTTGAATTCTTCAGTGTGGTTTTCTTTAGTTATTATAGATAATATTCTCAAATATTAGGTCATTTTCCTAGAGGATGCTTTGCACGTAGACTGCAAATCAGTTTTACTTTGCAAGAGGGGAAGATAATTAATTTATTCTGATTTATTTAACCCATCCTCTCTCAAACTGCCCCTCTTTGTCTTGATGTTAGGTGTAGACTCAAATTATACAGCTTTCTTTTAAAGAACTGAAAAAATATGATGTAAGGGCATTAACAAAGATTTCACATCCATTCTTCCATGCCTAAAGAACCATATACTTAAAACATCTCAACACACTGATGGACACTGAGTAAAGTCAGACAGAAAAAAAAAGAGCAAATTTTGCTTGAGAGAATTACTCATTACTCAAATTACTGTGAGTAATTTATCAGGGTGGCATAGTGGAAAGAGTATTGGATTTGCTATTGGAAGATCTGGGTCCAAGTATTGGCTCTATGACTGCTACCTGCATGACTGCTTCAGGCCTCAGTTTCCTCATCTGCAAAATGAAGGAGTTCTACTAAATGATGTCTCAGGTCCCTCCCAGCTCTGACTCTCTGATCCTATGATCACTTTCCACAGAATACATCAGATGTCTGGGAAAGCCTTGGCCCTGAGTTACTCTCATCATCTGCCTTGTCTGCCCTTACTCAGTGCTACTGAAAGGAATCACACAACTCTGTAGGCTTGTTCACTGCAAACTTATGTTATTTCATTGCAATTGGGCCCTTACTGCTACACAGAAATGTTCTTCATTCTTTCCTGATTTACTCTCTACTCCATAACCTCTATTCCAAACTTTTTTTTTCCTCTTTAAATGACCTACACCACCCTTACCCTTCCCTGTCAGCAAAGGACCTCACCGTCTATAGAGAAAAGAGACTATCTATTGCAAACTGCATATTCTTCCCAATTCTACGTTTCAAAACCTCCCAATATTATCTCACATTCTTATTCTTCTAAGAAAAAGATAGCTCTTCTTTCTAAGGCCAGCACCTCAACTTGTGACTCTTTGATCTCTCCTGGAAAGATACTACCTATTATTATTATTTCTTTACTTATAATCTCTAATTATCCATTAGTTCTTCACTGCTGCCTATAAACATGTTCAAGTCTCACTTATGCTTAAACATTCTTTACTTTACACACCTCCTTAGTCTATTTTCTTAAATCTTTCCTGGCCTTTTGTAGCCTAACTTTTAGTCAAAAAAGCTGTCTAAACTCTTTTCCTACTTTTCATCATATCCCACTTAATTCTCAACCTTCTATGATCCCACCATTCAACTGAAACTACTCTCTTGAATTGAACTGATGATCTTCTAATTGCTAAATCCAATGGCCTTTTCTGAGTCTTCCTCCTTATTTACCTCTCTTCCACTTTTGACATGATGACATACATTTTGGACATGTTCTCCTCCCTTAGCTTTTGTGACACTTCTCTTTTTTAGTTTTTCTCCTGCCTGACCATTCCTCATTCTCCATTTCTCACCCTTCACCCAAGACTATGTCTTCTCTCTTTCTCTCAGTGAACTCATCAATTCTTATTAGTTCAATTGTTAACTCTATACAGATGATTCCCAAATCTACATATCTAGACCTCATCTGTTTCTTGACTGCAGTTCTAAATTACCACCTGCTTGCTGAACATCTCTACCTGGATGTTCCCTAGACACCTCAAACCCAATATGACCAAAAAAGGACTCATCAGCTTTCTCCCTAAATCCATTCTTCCTAGCTTCCCTCTTTCTGCTGAGAGCATACCGTCCTTCCAAATCAGGGTTGCAGTGGCACTGGGCAGTGGGAATTTGTGGAAAGATGTTATCCTAATAATAATTATGGCATTCAATAAATCTGGTTGGTAGTTTCTTTGTTTCGTATCATTAGAAACATGAAAGCATGGTGAAATATACCACACTGTCCTGAAATCTGGATTGAGGGCTGACAGTAAATACAGGGTATCTATATTTTCACTCTCATTAAACTCTGTCTCCCCCTTAATTCATCTCATTTCTTTTACAGATGAGGAAACTGAAGGGCAAAGGTTAAATGACTTGCCCAAACTTGTACAGCTAGAGCTAGAGAGGTAGAATACGGACTTCCCTGACTCCAAGACCCGTTCTGTATTTTGCCACTTCTGTCTTCTTGTGGGAGGGGAAAAGAGACTTCAGAACACCAGCATGTGATCTTGGAAGTAGTCACCCTGCAAAATAATCCTTATGTTGTCTAAGCCAAACACAGCAAAGACAGGACAGGCTATATCTCCACTGAAATGAGATTATTGCAAGTATAATCCATTCCCCGCCACAAGCAATACCAAGCACCATGGCCAAAGTGCATAAATTGTTTAGCTGGATTAAAATGCAATGGCGAAGAGTTTGAGAAGTTCCAATACAGAAACAAGGGCAACTTCATGATTGTTTTCAGGTTCTTCCTTGCCTGAAAATGCTCTCAAAGAACTAAAGCTAGTCATGGTCCCAGGCCATCAATTCAAGTCAAGGCAACCCCTATTTATGGAGCAACATCAAGGGACAGGGCTTTTAAGGGGTACACAGATGAGTCAGGTATGACTCCTTCCCTCAGGAAGGTTACAACCTGAAATAATCTAAAACAGAAATGACATTTAACATCAGCTCATGTAACTGCTGGTCAACACAGGGTGTCCCAAAAGTTTTAGTGAATCTTTAAGCTTTAGTAGTGAAAGATACCATATATTCCTAGAAACTGGATTGAGAGATGACAGTAAATACAGGCTGTCCCAAAAGTCCGAGTGCAGTTTTGAGCTAAAGCATGGTACATTTTGCTTCTAATTGCACTAAGACTTTTGGGACATACCGTACTTACCGTCATTTCTCAATCCAATTTCCAGAAAGCATGGTCCATTTCACAGTGATTTCATATTTCTCATGAAATGAAATATAGAAAGAACTATGTACACGCCATAATTATTACTGGGGTAGCTTCTCTCTACAAATTCCCATTGCCCTCTACCTCCATCCACAATGAAACATTTTGCTGCCAGTGAATGAAAATCTTCCATATTATAAAATATAATATTAATTATTTCAACAATGCTCAATTTTTCCGGGAGAAAAGTTCTCATCTGTCATCATTTATCTTACCTATGAGGATTTTTATGAGTTTCCAGAGCCTTACTGAATAACGATATAGATGATATTGTCTTTGAACTAGTAAGCCAGATCAGGGACAATATTGATTGTTTCTTTGCAGAATCCTGAGATGCATGGATGAATGACTTTTTCCAACTCTTTTTTTCATTCTGTAGGAATAGGACTCTGGCTTAAACCTATAGATATCCTATTTCTTTTTATCACCTTTTCATTAAGCAAAACACAGCTTCATTAAGGGATTAGATAATAGAAGAAAAGTTGAGGGCATGAATTGAAGAAAATGCTTTGGATAACTTGAAAATGAACTATCAGAGCCCTTCCTGTTATGTGTAACATCATGTCATACTGTATAGAAATTCAATGAGGAAGGAAAAGAAAGAAGAAAGACTAAAAGGGAAGGAATTGTGTTAATCTACACATTCTTTAATTTGCTTTTTAAAGAGGTTCCCAATTTTTTCTCTCCTTACCAATCTTTTCCCAGAAAAAAAATTTGGAAAAATATTAAACATTAAACATGTTCAAGGCACTGTGTCAAATGCTGATGATATCAAGACAGTAACAAATAGTCCCTGCCTTCAAAGAACTTATAATCTGCTGGAAGAGGCAAAAATTATACACATACAACCAACTTTCAGCCCCATCTACAGAAGAGACTTGGAATGAAGTGACCTGCTGGCTGGGCAGTTTACCCAGCATTCTCAAGATCCCTGTTTGGCCTTGACCTTGGGTCTGTGGAATGAAAGAGGCTATCAGGAGCCATCACAAGCAGCTACTAGAGAGCAAGGGTTGTGGATTGCAGTGCAAGAGTGAGTTAGGAAAATCATCAGGAGTTGTTACTAAGGAAGATGCTATCACCAGTGTGAGTCTAGAGGAGCTATAGCAGGGCAGCCTTGGTGGTGCTATCATATGAAGGAGCCAAGATGATGAGCTGGCCTGTGTTACTGACCAATGAGTGAGCAGGGAAAATATCACAGTTTCCCAATTCCACCCCCAACATCTTTTTCTCTCTCCAAGGAGAAGCCAATTCTGCTGCTGCCTGTAAGAAAACCCTTTAACTTCTTGTTTGTACTTCATACTGCAGAAGCTATAAAAGTCCACAATCTTAGGGAAAAAAGAATTTTGACTCATTCCATGTTTGTCATTGTTCATCAGTTTTTTTCAGTCATGACTGACTCTTCATGACCCCATCTGGGGTTTTCTTGGCCAAGATACTGGAGTGGCTTGCCATTTCCTTCTCCTGTTTATTTTACAGATGAGGAAACTGGGGCAAACAGGGTTAAATGACTCGCCCAGGGTTACACAACTAAGTAAGAATCTGAATCTAAGTCAACTCCAAAAGACTCATGATGAAAAATGCTATTCACATCCAGAGAAAGAACTATGGAGTTGGAATGCAGATCAAAGCATACTATTTGCTCTTTTTTTCTTCTCTTTTGTTTTATTACTTCTTTCTTATGGTTCCTGCTATTGGTTCTAATTCTTCTTTACAACATGACTAATGTGAAAATACGTTTAATAGGAATGTGTATGTAGCCTATATCAGATTGAATGCTGTCTTGGGGAAGGGGTAGGGAAGGAGGAGGAGAAAATTTAAAACTCAAAAGCTTATGGAAATGAATATTGAAAACAAAAAAAAAAATTAAAAATTAAAAAAAAAAAGAATCTGAGGACAGATTGAATTTAGGAAGATGCATCTTCCTGTCTCCTGACTGCACACTAACCATTGCACCACCTAGCTATTAGCAAAGGAGAGGGAAAGCATTTCCCTTTCAAAGGCAAGATATAATTCTTTGCCCAGTAGAGCTGAGTTGGGGGCACCAGGAATGGCTCCATGCAGACATCCACAGAAAGAGAGAAAGGGGCTGGTATTACATTCCATAAGCTGTACAAAAGAACCCAAGACTAAATATAGACCCTAAACTCTTTCTGTTCCTGTGGCTTCAATGAGAGGCGTGAGGCAGTTCCTATATATGTAGTTTTCAAAAACCCAACTCCAAGCAGGAGGGGAGAATTAGGACTTTTGAGGCAGATTTGCTATAGCAATGCTTCCATAGCAACATAGCTATAATGAACTGTATTTTTTTTTTTTTTGGTGAGGCAATTAGGGTTAAGTGACTTGCCCAGAGTCACACAGCTAGTGAGTGTTACATGTCTGAGGCCGGATTTCAATTCAGGTTCTCCTGAATCCAAGGTCGGAGCTCTATGCACTGCACCACCTAGCTGCCCCTAATGAGCTGTATTTTCACAAGATCCCCCTGGTGATTAGAAAAAGCTAATTGAACATGAAGTACATCCAGACAAACAAGCAATTTTAGAGTCAGAGCACTAACCATTAGGAGTATCAGTGAAGACCTATGTGGGAGATGACACTGGAGGTGAGCCTTGAGGAAAGGTAAGTTTAAAA
Source organism: Phascolarctos cinereus (assembly GCF_003287225.1). Classification (NCBI taxonomy): domain Eukaryota; kingdom Metazoa; phylum Chordata; class Mammalia; order Diprotodontia; family Phascolarctidae; genus Phascolarctos; species Phascolarctos cinereus. The sequence goes on along the minus strand of NW_027556098.1, from coordinate 211,928,515 downwards.
AGGCAGAGATGAGGTGAAAAAAAGTATATTTCAGGAAGGAAAGAAAGCCTGCCCGAAGGCACAGATGAAATAGCATCTATATGGAAGAACCTGTGCACACCAGTGAGAATGGGACATAGAGTGCTCTATGTATATATACTCTATAGCAAATAGCTTGCCTTCTCAACGAACTCAGAACTAAATATTTTTTTTAAAAATGTTAAAATTTGTTTTTTCATCTAATTGAGAAAAAAAGTTCAGAAAAGAACTAAAGTACTCTAAGTGTAGAACATGAAATAAGTCTGAAAAAGCTAGCTGGAGTTAGATTGTAAAGGTTTTTTTAAATGACCAGATAGAGATTTTTTTTTTCTTTTTGGAGGGAGTAGGGAACTATGGATACTTCTTAAATAAAGAAAAGACATAGACCTGTGCTTTGCTGGAGCTAGCTAGAATCAGATTTTTAGACCCAACTGTTGAATTTTCAGTGTAAACATTTACCTTGGAAATCAGCGAATGCTACAAATCAGGGCTTGATCTATGGTTTTGTTGATTGTATAGACTTAAGTGCTAGAGAAAATGATAATAATGCAGATTAAACTTAAAAGTGTGTTGACTGCACTTTTTTGTGTGTCTTTCTGGAGAGCCAGTTGTTAAACATTCACTGACATACCACTTTCTATGGTCCTATGGTATATCACCAATTGTGGAAATAGTAGTCAGTCATTTATTTAGTTGGGGTTAAACTTAGCCAGGTTTGCTGGGCAGCTGGTGGCCAGTGGGTAGAGCACTTGATCTGGAGCCTGGACAATTTGTCTTTGTGAGTTCAAATCTGGCCACAGAAACACTAACTGTGTGACCCTGGGCAAATCACTTAACCCTGTTTGCCTCGGTTTCCTCATCTATAAAATGAGCTGGAGAAGGAAGTGGCAAATCAGTGCAGTATCTTTGCCAAGAAAACCCTAAATGGGGTCATGAAGAGTAGAATGAGACAGAAACGACTCAACAGTAACATCTTAGCGAGGTTTGTAGCTCTCCAGTTTCAGCGTGGCCATGATGCCTTTTTCCTACCTGATGAGGTCATACTTCGGGTGTTCTTTGGAAAGCTTGGTTATGTGTCATTAAGCTGTGGCTGGTGACTAGAGGGAACTTTGTTAACAGAGATGTGAAGAAAAATGAGAGTTTAGGTTGTCTGCTGTTTATACCCTAAGGATTTTATATGAGAGTCTGTAGTGATTTTGGAAGATAGATCTGTGGGTAAATGTGCCTAGACATGATAGAAAATGGAGATTAAAAAGTTTAGTATCTGTGCTTTTAAAATATATCAACTATAGAGCATCAATATACCTCAATGTCCTTTTTCCTTTGCTCACTGATGCTTTTTAAAGCAAATCTTAGTCATTTTCCACTATACTCTCTCCATTCCCTTGAATGTTCCTTTAAAAAAAAAAGCAGGGAAAAATCCCACAAAGCACCCAAATCTGATAACAGTTAACATATGTCACTTCTGCACTCACAGTTCCCAGCCTGTCTGCCAAGGAGGTGGTCCTCTCCTCTGTTTACCAGAACCAAGATTGTTCATTGGAATGAATTGGCATCCAGTTGCTAGATTGTGTTGTGTCCAACATGGTAGTTGTCGAATTGCAGCAGTGCTCTTCAGAACACGGACTGTGTTCTGTTGTCTGTGTGTAGTAGGCTGACAACCTAAATGTAGGTGGAGCCCTGACAAAACTATGGAAAAGGGATTTTTGTCTTTGATGTCTCCCTACCTTCTTCTTGTGGCATAGCGGACAGAGCACTGGGTCTGGAGTCGGAAAGACCTAAGTTCAAATCAGGCCTCAGACACTGAGTAGTTATGTGACCCTGGCCAAGTCACTTAACCTCTATTTACCTCAGTTTCTTTAGCTATAAATTGGAGATAATAATAGCACCTACCTCCCAGGGGTTTTGTGAAGTGAGATAATAATTATAAAGAGCTTAACACAGTTTCTGGCACATGATAAGTGCTGTATAAATGTTAGTTGCTATTGTTATTATTTTTTTTTTCTTGGGCCCTTCCTTCCTAAAGTGTTAGATGTCTTCAGGGCTATATAAGTGTTGGTTATTATTGTTTTTATCATTATTATTTTTCTTGGACTGTACCTGGATGAGAAGTTTACATTTTGCAAAGCATGTGACTTTTCCTAGGTCCTTGAAAACTCCAAATCTTCCCAAACCCCAAGGAATAAATTCTTTGTTTCTGGTATTTCAGACATTGATAAGCAGGTTAAGGAGGGCATGTTTGAAGGGCATGGACGCCTTCCTATTATTCCGTAGCTTGTGTCTGCCTACTCCTAAGGCCAACACTGGTAAAATAGATGGGAAGACAGAGAGGCAGGCCCACAGCCCTCCTGGCTGAAAAAACACTTACCTCTAAATGAGAGGGAAATTAGATAGCAAAAACACATAGACATTTTTTCACATTAACTTTTGAACTTGCTTTTGAGAAGCATCCCATGAGCAAATTGTAAAGGGCGACTGAAATGGAGAGTGAATATAGATGAAGGAGGGCCCCTCTGCTGCAGTGGCTCGCCATGCTGTTGGAATCATCTTGGGCTCAGATGGGGCTAAGGAAGGCTGATACGCATGGATAGTTTCCACCAGAATATAAAATGGAACAAATGATGTTTGTGAGGCTTTCTCGGGCCATTTGCATTTATTTTCACCTTCTTCAGTCCTTCTAGAAAGCTGGCTGACTACAGAGCTAAAGAAGAGAACAATTGCTTCAAGCCTCTAGCCTTCCTCTCACTGGAACAGTCTGCTCTGGCTTGAATTGCAGCAAGCATTGGGCAGTGGTAGCCGAGCTGCTTCACTTAAGAAGATACTGGACCAGCCTAGAGCAGGTCTGTCATTAACTAAGGGTCAAAGGATCTTTTCCTTTTGAAAATGGAACTATACGAAAAGGAAATAATTTCAAAGGGCTGGCTGATGAAGATTTTAGAAACTCTTGGTTTAGAAGGATTATTCCAAGGAGGGAAAAGGAGGTTTTCTCCCTTAAATGATTCTTCTTGTCGTTGTTCAATTGTTTCAGTTTGTGTCCAACTCTTCATAACCCCAGTTGGGGTTTTCTTGCAGAGGTACTGCAGTGGTTTGCCATTTCCTTCTCCAGTTCATTTTACAGATGAGAAAACTAGGCAAATAGGGTTAGGTGACTTGCCCAGGGTCACACAGCTAAAGAGACCAAATTTGAACTAAGGTCCTCCTGACTCCAGGCTCAGCACTCTAACCACTGAGCAACCTAGTTGCCCCCAAATGGTTCTTAGAAGAGTCAATGATGTGTAGTGGGAAGAGAAGGAAATTTGGTATCAGAGGACCTCTGTTCCAGTCCCAGATCTGGTACTTACTACCTTTGTGACCTTGGACAAGTCATTGACAACAACAGTCAAAGAGTATTATTGATTCTCTCTGTCTCTGTCTCTCTGTCTCTGTCTCCGTCTGTCTGTCTGTCTGTCTGTCTGTCTGTCTGTCTCTCTCTCTCTCTCTCTCTCTCTTTCTCTCTCTGTCTGACACACGCACCTCACAATAATTTTTGGAAATATTTTATTCCCCCCATTTCAAAGTTGAATTCTTCCTTACAACAAAGAAAAATAGCTAAGTAAAAACACCAGTGAATTTATCTGACAAGGTAGAAAACATTCTGTTGGGCCTCAGTTTCCTCATCTATAATATGATGGGGCTGGGCTAGATTTAGTTCAACTCAATGTGACAAACATTTATCAAGGTGTACTAGGAATACAAAGACAAAAATGAAACCATCCTTCAAGGAGTTTCTATTGGGAAAAAGAGACAGACCAAATCAGAGACAGAGAAGGTAAGACAACAGGAGAGAGGGAGGGAGAGAGAAGGAGGGAGGGAGGGAGGTAGAGAGAGAGAGGAGAAGAGAACAGAATGTTCCAGATGTTTGGGTTCAGTGATGCAAAAGCAGAGATGAGAGATATAATATCCTGTGAAAGGAACAGTTATCAAGTGAGTTGGGCTAGAATGAAAAGTAAAAAAAAAAAGGGACTAATATGAAATGAGATGGGAAAAGTACATGGGAGCCATATTGTTGAAGGTTTTAAATACCAAGATGCTCTCTAAAGATCCTTTCTAGCTCAAACACTATGACAGCTCAATTTTCTTTTGTTTATCAGCTAATTCTTTTCATTGAGAGTATAAAAAGTATAACAGCTGAAGTCAGGATTCTAGATATAAATTTTAGTCTACCCATGATATGCAGGTGAAGTGTATGGTAGTTTAGAAAAATACCTGCCAGACTGTCTTAACTGCAAGTGCATTTTGTACCCCCCTCCAAATCCCAACAGTTTGAAATCTGTGTTAAGTACTTGTGTAAGTGTCTCCATCAGAGTCTCTTTCCCACGGAGGTTGGGGATGGTCATGCTTTCAACATGTTTTAGGAGTCCGACCAACCCTCAGGCAAAAGTTCGTTTCATCCACAAGGGAGAGACATGCTTCCATTTGGCCACTACTGAAGAAATGATATTTTCCATTTAAAGCATGTTAAGACATGCCTCAATACCATGTGTGTTGAGAGAAACCTTTCACTAGAATGTTGCATACTACGTAGCTTATGCTTGTATAGCTTTTTATGGTTTCAGAGCAATTGACACATATCATCTCATGTGATCCTTATACACTGAGAGACAGCATAGGCATTATTATTTTTATTTTACAAATCAAAACACCAAGGCTTAGGGAGGGCAAGTGATTTTTTTCCAAGTTCAGATAGGTAGTAAGCTTCAGGAGCAGACGGTAGTGCAATTCAGATCTTCCAGTTCTAAGTTTTGTGAACTTCTCACTACACCATGCTGTTGCCACTATGGGCTCTGAACCTGTGTGCCTTATTTGTTAAAGAGGGAGAGTAGACTGTGAATAAAATGTTTAGAATCAGTTGGTGATAAAAGGCTGTATTTAAATGTCATTATTTGAGTGAAACACAAGTTCACTGAGCTGATGTGTGTGTGTGTGGGGGTGGGTGGGTGGGTGGGTGTGGGTGTGTGTGTGTGAGAGAGAGACTGTGTGCGCCTAAAGTTATTGTTATGATAGCTTCTCTCTCCAACCAGCTGCTACCCTCCATCCCACACAACGAAAGGGTGTCAGATACTGGGGGGACAACAACCTCCCATATATCAAAATGTGACAAGAACTTCAAGAGCATTATTATTACTGTTTTTTGACAAAAATCTTTATCTACCTCCTGTGTTAGTTTTCTGTCATATCATTGTGAAGCTCTACAAGTTACTCCAAGGTTCTATGGATGATTCTTAAGAAGACTTTTCTTTTTAAAAGCCAATTTCCAGTCAAATGGGTGAATATTACCTTCTGTCGCATGTCAATATTTATAACCGAATTAGATATTTCTGGGGACATAGGGAGATGAGATAGAAAAGCAAGGAATGTTGAGTATTTATTTATAGGTTTACCTGACTTTGACCCGTGCCCACATTACCTATCATGGAAATACCCATGTGGAAAATACAGGGACCTGGTTGTTAGGGGAGATATTCTTCATTCCTCAACTGTGTGTGGGGAGAACAGTCTCATTCTATTGGCTACATAGTGTGAACTGCCTAGGTCTTTAAAACTACCAGGCTGGGACAGTCTCCCTCTCTCCGGTGATGTCCAGGAGTTTGTTTCCAGGGAATGTTTTATTCCTTTGCAGCATGGGCACAATGCACTAAGCTGGGTGGAGGAAGGGCCACCTTCCCTTCCTGTGTAAGCCCCAAGGCCCCGAGAAACAGACCTGGGGTTCTGGTCTATTTTGTTTGTTCTTTTCAGTTCTAGGTGTAGGTGGTGAAAGTCCCTGACCTGAGAAATTAAGCCATGGGGACCAGACCAGATAGATGTTGCTGCCAGCCCAGCAGGGAAGTCTTGAGAAGCCAATGTGTCAGGACTTGGGCCCAGGGGTGCTTTGCATTTGGAACTTGGTGGGACTGGTACTATACAGGAATTGAGCTAGGCTGTGAACCTAATCACTTTCCCCTCCCCAGAGATTGGGGTAGTGTAAGGAAGTGGATTATGGCCCCTAGGTATTGGGAGGGGATGTTTATATGTTTGTTTCCTCTATCTTTAAAGTAAATATTCCTATGTAAAAGCTAATCTGATTGTTAAGTGGAGAAGACAGTTAGTGGGGGCTTGAGCTAATAGCCTCGATATACCCAAACCCCATTAAGGGATCCTATGAGAAAAAATGATTATTTTATTATAATTTTAATAACCAATTTTATATATAAGACCCAAAGATCCTCTCTTTTTGCTTACTCATTCGAAGCCCAGCTTCTTGAGGACGTTTCTGACCTTGGCTAAAAATTCACCCCACCCAGACCACATTATCTAGATGTAAGTCTTACTGTAATCCTACCATTATTCTACTCAGCTAAGACTGGGTAGAGAATAGATTCTTTTGTATAGATTGTTGAAGGTGGAATGATATGGGAAAGTGCTGATATGATCAGAGTCACATCTGCCAGGACCTCATTAGAAAAAGCCCACCTCTCATTATAATATTCATTCTCTTATTAAGTGTTAACCAATCAGAGTTGACTTTCACCCCCAGAGACACCCCCTTTTCCAAAGCTATTTAAACATTCCACTGCCTCCATGTGGAGTCTTTGGTTACATGAGAAAGTACTGACCTCAATATATTGATTATTTGCCAGTATTATTAATAAATTGATTATTAATCACCTATAGACTCTCTCAGACTTTTCATTCATCTCACCTGACAACCCATGGAGAAGGGTGAGATGTAACATATCTAGCACGCAGGCAACGGAGGCCAGACTAGTCACTGTTACGTATGTATCAGCAGACACCTTAACTAGGCTGACATCAGTCAGACTGGGCTACTGTCTATCATGAAACCAACCTACCATTCATATCTCTAATCTTCTTGTATGTATTAATAATTCGCCACCTGTTACTAACATAATAGGCACTCCTTTTTAGAGCAATAATACTGACGAAAGAGTAGGTCTTTTTTTCCCTTGACCAGAACAAATGATCAATAATTAAACTGCATTAGCTCTAAGGAACAAATACTACCTTGTATATATCATGTCCCAATAACAAGTAACATAATAGGATCCAGTAAAGAAAAATTGGCTTTTGGCTATGACTGCTACTGACCAAACTAAATCGCAGAGCTGCCAGTCAAACACATAGAACCATTTATATGAAACAACTTTTTGATCACCATGGTTTCCTTTTTTCTTCCTTTCTTTCCTTTTTGAAAAGTAAAAGTACATGGAACTGATTGACTGAGGAATTAATAGAATCTTCTGAAGCCTTTCACTGCCAAAACCCTTGTGCAGGCCCATAGTGACTAGAAACTATTTCCATTTGTAATGGTAAATAATGACTGCTAGTAAATGAATGAGGGATCTAAGGTCTCTTTCTTCTGACATGTAACCAAACAAGGACCCTCATTATTAGTATGGAGAGGATCCATGAATGAAATCATGAAAGCTTCACTGGAAAGATGAATTACTTAGGAGGTAGATTATGTGGCTTTATGACTTAGGGTGTAATACAAGAAGAGAGACATCAAAGTTTAAAGCGGTCTTGAAAAGTGTATCATTTTATTTGCCAAACCAAATCTTCATCTTTATTCCCTGCTCCACCCCCCACCCCTATCTTCCACCAGCCTGTTCCCACTCACGGACACATATTATGAGAAAAATGAATGAAAATGAGATTCTTTCTAACTGTCTAGCACAAATTATTATTTATCCTGGGCAAGTAGTCAAATGGTTATTTCCAGGACTGGTTTACTCTGCTTTGGCCCCAGAACTAGTGAGTTGAAAATAGTCCAGGAACCCAATGCCATAGATATTATCTTAACAATCACAGAATTTTACAGTCAAAAGGGACCTTCGAGGTCATCCAGGGCAATCATCTTATTTCTCAGATCAAACCACTGAGACCCAAAGTTCCAACTTCTCTTCCTCCTTCCCATCCCTTCCCATCCCTGCTGAGAAGGCAAGCGGCATGATATCAATTATACATGAGAAATTGTGCAAAGATATTTTGATATTAGCATATTTTTTAAAAGCAAAAAGAACCAAGAAAGTGAGAAAATTATACCTCACTTTGCACTCAGAGTTAATCCCCTTTCTGGAGGTGGATAGCATTTTTCCATCATAAGTCTTTTGGAATTATCTTGGATCATTGTATTGATCATAATAGCCAAGTCTTTCACAGTTTTTCCATCATTATAATATTGTTGTTACTGTGCACAATGATCTCCCGGTTCTTCTCACTGCACATTGCATCAGTTCATGCAGGTTTTGCCATGGTTTCTTTTCTTTTTTTTTTTCTGAAAGCCGCCTCCCCGTCATTTTTTTATAGCACAGTAATACTCCATCACAATCATATGTCACAACATGTTCAGCCATTCCCCAATTGATGAGCATCCTCTCAATTTCCAATTCTTTGCCACCACAAAAAGAGCTGCTATAAATATTTTTGTACATATATGTCTTTTTCCTTTGTCTTTGATCTCTTTGGGTTATGGACCTAGTAGTAGTATTGCTGGATCAAAAAGTATGCACAATTTTAAAGTCATTTAGACATAGTTCCAAATTGTTCTTCAGAATGGTAGGATCAGTTCACTACTCCATCAGCAGTTCATTAATGTACCTATTTTCCTCTCATCTCCTCTGGCATTTGTCATTTCTGTTAGGTATGAGGTGATACCTCAGAGTTGTTTTAATTTGCCATTCTCTAATCAATAGTGATTTAGGGCATTTTTTCATATGGCTATGGATAGCATTGATTTCTTCTTCTGAAAACTGCCTTTTCATATTCTTTAACCATTTGCTAGTTGGGAAATGGCTCTTATTTTTATAAATTTGACTCAGTTCTATACTCAGCATATATTTGAGAAATAAGGCCTTTATCTTAGTAAACCTGTAAAATCTTTTGATATAACTTCATTGTCTAGGATACCTTTTAGCATAATGTAGTTTCCCTGATTATCTCTTTTAATTAGGTCTGTTTTTGCTTTTGCTTTGTCTGAGATCATGATTGCTACCCTGCCTTTTTTACTTCAGCTGAAGCATATTAGATTCTGCTCTAGCCCTTTATTTTTAACTCTCTGTGTGTCTTTCTGTTTCAACTGTGTCTCTTGTGAACAACATATTATTAGATTCTCATTTCTGACCCATTCTGCTATCTGCTCCTCTTTTATGGATGAGCTCATCCCATTCAGATTTACAATTATAATTACTAACTGTGTATTTCCCTCCACCCCCTTTTCCCCTTTTCTTCTGTTTCTTTTTATCCTGTCAGTCCTCAAAAGTCTATTTTGCTTCTAACCTGCCCTCCTTTTTTTTTTTATCATCTCCCCACCTTTCTCTTATCCTCTTCACCTCCTATTTCCCTATTGGGTAAGTTACATTTCTATATACAACTAGAGTGTGTATATATATTCTTCTTTGAACTAATTCCAATGACAATGAAGTTCAGATGTTGCCCATCCACCTCCCATTTTCTTCTGCATTGTAAAATTCACTTGTGCACTTCTTTTATGCAAGAAAATTTCTCCCATTCTAACTCTCCATTCTCCTAGTGCATCCTTCATTCTTACCCCTTCATTTTTTTTTTTTTGGATATTGTTCCAACATAGTTGACTCACACCCATGCTCTTAAAAATTCTTTTTAACTGCTCTAATAATAATAAAGTTCTTAGGAGTAATATGTATCATCTTCCCATAAACAGTTTAACTTTACTGAGTGCTTTATGATTACTCTTTCATGTTTACCTTTTTATGCTTCTCTTGAATCTTCTGTTTGAATATCACATTTTCTATTCAGCTATGCTCTTTTCATCAGGAATGCTTGAAAGTCATCTATTTCATTCAATTTCCATTTTTCCCCTTGAAAGATTACACTCAGTTTTGCTGGGCAGGTTATTCTTGGTTGTAATTCTAGCTCCTTTGTCTTCTAGTATATCATATTCCAAGCCCTCTGCTCCTTTAACTTGGAAGCTGTTAAATTTTATGTTATCCTGACTATGGATCCTTGATATTTCAGTTGTTTCTTTCTGGCTGCTTGAAGTATTTTTTTCTTCGATCTGGGAGCTCTGGAATTTGGATCTAATATTCCTGGGAGTTTTCATTTTGGGATCTCTTTCAGGAGGTGATTGGTGGATTTCTTCAATTTCTGTTTTGCCCTCTGAATCTAAGATATCAGGGCAGTTTTTCTTTATAATTACTTGAAATATTATGTCTATGCCTATATGTATACACACACACACACACACACACACACACACACACACACACGGTTTTCAGGTTGTCCATTAATTCTTAAATTATCTCTTCTTGATCTATTATCCAGGTCAGTTTTTCTGATGAAATATTTCGCATAGTTTTTCTTTTTTTTTCCATTCTTTTAACTTTGTTTTATTGTTTCTTGATGTCTCATGGAGTCATTAGCTTTCACTTGCCCAATTCTAATTTTTAAGGAATTATTTTCTTCAGTGAGCTATTGTACCTCCTTTTCTATTTGACTAATTCTATTTTTTTTTAAGGAGTTATTTTCTTCACTAAATTTTGATGCCTTTTTAAAAAACCATTAGACCAATTCTGTTTTCTGAGGTGTTATTTTCTTCAGTATTTCTTGGTGGCTCTTTTACCAAGCTATTAATTTTGTTTTCATAATTTTCTTGCATCACTCTCATTTCTTTTCCCAATTTTTCCTGTACCACTCTTATTTCTTTCTTTAACTCTTCCAGGAATTCTTGTTGGGTTTGGGTATAATTAGCATTTTTCTTTGAGGCTTTCTTTGTAGCAGCTTTCACTTGTTATGTTCTTCTGTGTTTATGCCTTGGTCTTCCCTGCCACTGTAAGTAGCTTTTTATGGTCAAATTATTATTATTATTTTTTGATTGTTGTTGTTTGCTCATTTTTCCAGCCAATTTTTTGACTTTATGTTAAAGTTGGGCTCTGATAATCTTGGGGTTAGCAGGCACTATCCCAAGCTTCAGGTTTTTTTTGTGCTGCTGTTTCAGAGCTAGTTCTGAGGGTCTGCAAGTTTTTGTTGTTTTTAAGGTGGTATGATCCTGAGATAGGTGTGATTACTACTTTACTGGTCTGTGCTCTGGTATTTACTTAGGAAGGGCCTCTGGTTCCCTGCAGCCACAAGCTCTAGTGCTCTCTGCTTTGGAATTGTGACCAGGGCCCTTGTTCCCTTGTGACCAACCCCTAGTGCTCCTCTCTGCCCTGGAACTATGGCCCAGAACTGTGTATGAACAATAGAGTCGCCAGTCAATGCCATCTGTACCCAGGGCCAGCAAAGGGTCCCCTGTAATCTCTTTCTAACCAGTTGTCTGAATCCCTTATCATCTCTGGGCTGAGAGCTCCCAAAGCTGCTGTGGCTGCTGTTGCAGCTGCCACATGGGCTTCGGACACCTGGCATCATAGACTTCTTCCGCTACCCTCTTAAGCTTTCTTAGGCTGGAAAAATGTTTCACTGTGACCTTCTGTTGGCACTGCCATTCCAAAACTTGAGTTAAGAGCAGAACCAAGAGAATGTTGTACTCAATAACAGCCATATTGTGCGATGACTAATATTGATAAACTTAACCCTTCCCAGCAATACAAGGATCTAAGACATCTCCAAAGAACTCGTGATGGAAAATGCTATCCACATCCAAAAAAAGAAGTATGGAATTTGAATGCAGATCAAAGCATACTATTTGCTATTTTTTTTCCTCTTCTATTGAGTTTTGTTTCTTCTTTCTGGTGGTTCCTCCTATTGGTTCTAATTCTTACTTACAACATCACTAATGTGAAAATATGTTTAATAGGAATATGTATGTGTAGCCTATATCAGATTGTGCACCATCTTGGGGAGGATTGGTGGGGAGGAAAGGGGAGAAAAATTTTAAACTCAAAAGCATATGGAAGTGATCATTGATAAATCAAAATAAATTAATAAAAAAGACAAAATTTGATTTAACATGTTATTTTAAAGTTCTTTGGACGAGAATGTTGGGAGAGTTCAAATGAATCTCTACTCTTTATCTGCCATCTTGCAGGTGAATTCTAATTGAGAAAGTTCAACCATGGAAAACCACATCCTTGGTTCAGTCACATGCCCTGTTGCTGGTCCCTTTACTATGACATCTGTCACATATTCTGCTATGAATTAATTCAGAGTAAGATTCACAAAATACCAACTCACCTCCACCCCTTCATTTTAAATAGCTAAATAATAATAAGGCCTTCACTGAAAATTAAAATATTGCAGGCAGTTTTCTAAGAAAGCATTGTTATATAATTTAGGCATATCTAAATATAATTAAAAAAACATAGTTTAAGCAAATGCACTGGGTGCAGAAAACTGTCTTAGCTAGCTCCACCATAGAATGGGATCATAGATTTGGAGCTAGAAGGGATCTATGTGGCATAGCTCATTCATTTCAGGCTGAAAGAATGACCTTTGTGGGTGTACAGGTGTGTTGGTGGTGGTGGTGGTGGGGTAGTCCTTCACTATCGAAGAGGACCACTGGAATAAGAGATGATCTCTTGACTTGCACATGAATTGGATTTAAGTGAGGCAGAGTTGCACAAAGTCATCAGCCTCACTGTCTCCTCCACGGTCATGGAATTCCAGAGGCAAAGACATAAGTCAAGACCCTGGGCCACTGCCAGTAGTCTTGACAAGTGTGTAGGAATGGGAAGAACACACCAGAACATTCACTGTGTGTGGGGGGAGCCATGGCTACTAAAACATGCCAATGAGTCAATGGCTCATGTGTTCATTGGCTTTTAGAAATTCTGATGTCTAAAAGGAAAAAGAAAACAAAGAAAATCAAAATGTCACATTGAAGTTATCTCTGCTTCCTAGTAACTTCAACCAGATATGTCCAAGGAAGAATAGGTGTTGAAAATTTCATTATCAGTGTGAGCATCCAGCTCATAGGCAGCCAGGTGGTACAGTGAGTAGAGTGCTGGGCCTGGAGTCAGGAGGACCTGAGTTCAAATCAAGCTTCAGACACTTAACTTGCTGTTTGACTTGGGTAAGTCACTTAATAACCTCTGTTTGCCTCAGTTTCCTCAACTGTGAATGAGGATGACAATAGCATTTACATTCCAAGGTTGTTGTGGGAATTATGAGTTAATGATTGTAAAGCATTTAGCATATTATATTGCCTGGCACATTGTAAGCTCTATACAAATGTTAGTTGTCATCATCATCATCATCATCATCATCATCATCATCATCACTGACTCACCCTATTATGCAGTAGAGTTTATTGTTGTTCAGTCATGTCTGACTCTTCATGACCCCATTTGGGGTTTTCTTGGCAGAGATACTGGCCATTTCCTTCTCCAGCTCATTTTGCAGATGAGGAAACTGAGGGAAAAGGATAAAATGACTTGCCCATGGTCACGCAGGTAGTTAAGTGTCCGAGGTCAGATTTGAACTCGGGAAGGTAAGTCTTCACGATTCCAGGCCCAGCACTCTATCCACTCTGTCACCTAGCTGCCCCCAGGAGAGTAACATATCCTTTCATTATAGGTGGGTGTATTGGCACACTCACAGAAGGAATTTGTGGCTACATGAAGCAAATCCACTGGAATCTAGACTTTGTTTTGTTCAGATGCACACTGCATGTGGGTCTACCTGTCAGTGATTCTGTGATTCTTAAGAAATGGCTAGTAATGCCAAATATCTTTACTGATAAAGATGAACAAAACTGAGGAGTTGTCATAAGGAAGTTTTCCTTTTTTGAAAATAGTACATTTTGTAAGTTTGTAAAATGAAACAAAATACTTTGTTTAGCTACATTTAGGTGCAAATGAAAAAATATGAAAGCAAATGAAAAATGATTTTCTCTTCAAAATGAAAAATAGAGGATCCAGTTTCTCTAAATCAGAATTAACATAGTCTCTCATTAAAGATTACAGGACTAAATTCTTAAATGTATGAATAATGGCAATAATAATTGTTGACCTTGGAAAGACCCTGCCTACTTTTCTCTCCTGTCTTTAGATTATAGGCACAGGGTCTGCGTTGTAGCTACTTTGTGTATCCTCAGCACGTGTATACAGCAAGTAGTTAATAAAGTCAGTAAAATGGAATCAACAACAAAATTGACCTGATTTTAAATATTGAAGAATAGAAGCAGGCTTCCATAGTTGATAGACTGTGGGATTAGGATGATCTGAGTTCAAATCCCATCTTTAACATATATGATACTAGCTCTGTGACCCTGGGCGGTAGGACCAGCAATTGGACATGTGACTTGGGCAGTCCCTCTGCCTTTCCCTCAACTCTCTAGGGTGCAACATCCTAGATAAATTGTTTATCTGAATTGGTGGTGGAAGTTCCCACATTAAGGAGTTTCCTATATAGATGAAGTTTCAGGTGGGGACTAAAACTAGTTTCAGGAATGACCACAGACTAATAATGAAACATCTAGCAGTCTAAAGGCAGTTCTTCCATTCTGCCCAAGAGATGCTCAAAGGTTAGAGCATAGCAAGGCTTCTGTATAATATTCTTGTGGAACCTTTTTCAAGGGGATTTTTTGACATAAGAAATTACATGGGTCTTACATGACAGAAGCAGGTTCACTGTTGTAAACATAAACATTACACTTACCTTTAACCGATTAAAGGAGAGCATGTCTTTTATATCACTTGCATTTGATGAAATGTGCATTCATTTTACAGGAAATTTTCATTCCTTAAAGAAATCTCTCTCAACCACAATAAAAACCATCATTGATTACTTCTTTGGAAACATTCATAACCAGATCTTTGATGAAAAGCTTTATAATGGCTTTAAATGAGGTGTATTGAACTGTTTTGTCAATTCATTGTAGGAACAGTTCCATGGCCAATATTTAATATGAAGTAGCCAATTCCTATGAAAGGTATTATGTTAGTTATGCAATCTTTGCCTTTTAACTCCACTATTTTTTATTTTAGGCCTTTTAAGATTTAGCTGGAAAAATATCACCTGTCCATTATAGCATTCCATGAAATAATTCAACTAAACTTCTTTTCAAATTAAAGGATAGCAAAATAGGACTATACTTTCTGTATAGGGTAAAGATAGCTATTTTGTTTTTGCTTATATACACAAATAGCTCCAAAAGTTCCCCGAAGACTAGCAGTGAACATGACCATGGGAATTTCAGGGTGGTTTCAGATCTTGCAGGACAGAGAATTGACATTCTGGGGCTACTGAAGCAACTTAAGTTGGCTCGTGAATGAAAACTCTCCTGTAGAACTGAAGTCTTTCGTGGAAGTGGTAATTGAGAAGGAAAGAAAGTAGAGATGTGTACTCCTCTTCCTACCTCTTTCTCAAGTCCAAATTCAATATTCTGGCTCATTAAAAAGCACATTTTTGTGTGTAGTAATCCTTCAGACAGACATAATTTAGATTTATGAAACTCTAATCAGTTAAAATAGCCTGACAATTGGTCACAGGCCAGAGAAAGGGCCTTAGAGGCTCAGATCCAGTTAACATCTGTAGCAAAATGCTTGTTACCTTTCTGAAATCCATTCAAGAACTTAGACACCTCATTTTGATCATTTCAGCCCCATGTTCCATGCTCCCTTCCCCTTGCCTTCTCAGCTGACATCCTAACATTTGGTGGAAAAGAGGTCATGAAAACAGTTTGGGGTTTATTGTGGCTTAGTGGATAGTGTGCTGAATTTGCCTTCAATAAGACATGTGTTCCAATCCTGCCTTTGACACTTAACTGTGTGATGCTGAGCAAGTCACTTCACTTTTCTCAACCTCAGTTTCCTCATATGTAAAATGGGGATAATAAATATCTGTAGCATTTGCCCCACGCTGCTAGGTGGCACAGTGGATAGAGCACCAGGCCCTTGAGTCAGAGGACCTGAGTTCAAATCTGTCCTGAGAAGCTTATTAGTTGTACAAGTCACTTAACCTTGTTTGCCTCAATTTCCTCATTTGTAAAATGAGCTGGAAAAGGAAATGTCAAACCATTCCAGTATCTTTGCCAAGAAAACCCCAAATGGAGTCACAGAGAATCAGACACAGCTGATATGACTCAACAACACCCACAGTAGCAGTGACAACAACAAAGCCCTGGCCCTACAGGGTTCTTGTGAAGATCAATCAGATAAAATATATGACAGACCTAAACCCTTAAAGCGCTATGTAAATGCCAACTCTGACGATGCTAAGACAGTGCTGGCATAGAGAAGTGCCACCTACTATGCGAACAAATAACTTTGTCTCCCTTTTCTTCACACCTTTTTTTTTTCTTTTCAGGATTCACAGAAAGGTTAAAGATGATCAGGCCTTGAAGGGAAAGCTGTCTTTCCAGCCAGATAGAAGAACATTTCCTGAGACTTGCAGTTGTGATTACATGTGAAAAAGTCTGACCATATTATGAATTATGAATTAATATTGATGTCCCATCAACCAGAGCAGTGCATTTATACTTCGGCGTAAGTTAGAGAAAGTCGAGGATTCTAATTGGCAATCCAGAGGGAAGGGTACTCAGACAATCGTGGCGTGAATCCTTTCTCCACACAGTAAATGGGGTGTGTTTACTCTCCAGACAGGATTCATTTGGGTGTAGCTCGTACAGTCTGTCGCACCATTTCCAGGTTTTACACTAATGTGCTGAGCAGGAGCAAGACGTTGAGTTCTGGGGTAGAGCTAAGTGCACCTCCTGACTTGAGGCAGCTTCGCTTTTGCTTTGGGTTAATGGAAGAGGAAGTGCTCCTGTTCAGAAGGGTGGTTTCTGGCACCTTAATTAGTTGTTGCAATAGTTGTAGCATGAGGCCCCTTAAGAAAACAATTATATGAAATGGGATTGCTCACTTAAAAGTTTCTGTAATCTATTTCTTATAGTAAATTGCTAAATGTTCCAATTCTCCTTTATGTAATCCCTGTGGCATTTAATAATATGGATAATTATAACAATAGCTTTCATTTATACTGCATGCTAACATTTGCAAAGCACTTTATATTAATAATAATAATAATAGCTAGCATTTATATAGTGCTTACTGTGTGCCAGGTACTGTGGTAAGTGCTTTATAAATATAATTTCATTTCATCCTTAAAACAACCCTGGGAGGTAAGTGTGATTATTATTCCCATTTTACAGATGAAGAAACTCAGGCAAACATATGTTATGCCTAACATCACACAGCTAGCAGGTTTCTGAATCTGAATTTGAATTCAGGTCTTCTAGCATTTAATTTAATCCTCACAACAACCCTGTGATGTAGGTGCTATTATTTCCCCCATTTTACATATGAGGAAACTGAGTCTGAAATGACTTGCCCAAGGTCACACAGCTAGTGTCTGAGAAACAGTTCAAATTCATTTTTTCTTGGCTCCAAGTTCATTGTTCTGTCTGCTACATGAGGCCATTTCGAATGAATGACCTATAAAACAGACGTTGCATAAGATCGTGTTCTCCAAATTGAGTGTTGTAACAATGATTTTTGGTTATTCTCACCATCTTATCCTTTCTCTCTAGCTCCATCTCCGTCTCTTTTCCAATATGTGCTTTGCACATGAAAGCAATTCCTAATGGTTATAGTGGATGAGTAATAAGGAATAGAGAAGAAAGAAGCCAATAAATGAATATAATGGCACAAGAATAATCCATGATTTTGGTAGAGTGGAGAACTCCCATGGGAACTTCTAATACCAGTAGGTCACAACATCACCTGAGTTAACAGATCAGTCTTAGGTAGCTACCTGAGACACAAGGAGATTGTGCCTTACCCAGTATCACACTAGTAGGTGTCATTTGTTACTGTTTTTGTTCATTCATATCCGACTCTTCGTGACTCCATTTGGGATTCTCTTGGCAAAGATACTGGAGTGGTTTGCTATTTCCTTCTCTAACTCATTTTACAGCTGAGGAAACTGAGGCAAACAGGGTTAAGTGACTTGCCCAGGGTCACACAGCTAGTAAGTGTCTGAGGTCACATTTGAACTCCGGTCTTCCTGACTCCCAGCCAGGTACTCCATCCACTGTGCCACCTAACTGCCCCAAGTAAGTGACATACGGGGGACTTAAACCTAGCTCTTCCTAACTCCAAGTCCAGAACTTTACCTATTACATTTTGCTACCCTTATTAAATAATGGTAGCCACGTCAGTCTATGCAAATTAGAGGAAGATAATGAGGAAATGCTGTTTGCTTTTGGTTGAGCCAGATACAACTTTCAGGAAAATCGCTCTGCAGACTGAGTGAGCTTGAACAGGCCTCTCTTCATGGCCTGAAATCCAATACTAAGAATAAGGGGATTAACTACTGCTTACCTAATTGCCAATTTCATTTTTTTTTCCAAGAGGGAGTCTCTTCAGCAGAGATGCTGCATGCAGTGCCTTTACACGTATTATAATAATAAGCCGAAGTGCTTTTGTGCCACCTCAAGGCAGGTCTGTTCCATCCTCTCCCCACTCCCTGGCTGCCACCTGCCCTCTGTCATAGCCGCTGAGCAGCAAAACCAACTCATTAGTCTCTTTCATGATTCAACAGCTGCTCCAGGAGAGGGTGAGGAGTAAAGGAGTCAGGCCACGAAGAGCAGGGGAGAAAGTGAGACCAAGTCTAAGCAGTAGCAAAGAAGATGATGGAGCTGAGATGAAGGAATATGAGAAGATGAGATGGATTGATAAGCTAGGCTCACATTTGGCTTATCGTATCCAGCCTCTATTGCTATATGCATGTCCCATTTATACTTCACCTTCCTATTTATTCACTTTTAATGCAATTGGAAAATGTAGTTTTTAGTTTTCACATTGGCACCCAAAAATTGGACAGAAGAAAGAAGGCTACGAAAGATATCAGGTTAAATCTGGCCTAATGTAAGTCCCAGCAATAGCTATAATTTTTCTCACGGTATTCCCCATTCTGCAATTCCAAACACCATCAGCTTTGGTTGCCAAATGCTTCTTCTTTTTTCCAAAATATCCTAAAGTATTCTTTTATTTGAACTGAAATTTCTTAGGCTCAGCCAGGCAACTTTTTGCCATTAAGGATAAGACAGTAGCTGATCTGAATCTGAGTTCTTTTTGCCATTAGGGATGATACAATAGCTTGTCTGAATGTCAGTTCTTGTATTTGTAAAAAGAAACTAAGTGATCTCGGAGCAGGGGTTCTTAATTTTGTGGTCCATGGATCCCCAAGGGGAGAATTTGTACATTTCAGTGGGGTTTATGAACTTGCATGAGAAAAAAAAAATCACATGTTTTCACAAACCTCTAGTTGAAATGTAGCATTTCTTCAATTACAAATGTAAGCAACAAACACTATCCTGAGGAGTCCATAGGTTTCACCAGATTGCCAAAGGGGTCCATGAGACAAAAACAAAGGTTAAGAACCTCTGTCCTGGAGGTTTAAAGTATGTCTTCTTTTGCTAGTTTAATTTACTTGTGAATAAATAAGCATTCTTTACTAGTTTTTAAAGTGTGACTCTGAAAAGAGTAAATGTGAAAAAAAAACTGTAGAAAACAGATAGAGAAAGTATTCCGGGAAGGAAAAAGCCATCTACTAAATTATATTCCCCAGAACATGCCTTAAAAAAGTCCAAATGTAGATTGTAAAACATAAAGTTATTTCAGTAGAGCAGTGCAGCAGGAATGTAATGAATTGAGTAGTAGAATTTTATTTTAAAAAATGAGCTGGAGATTGGTTAACACAGATACATCTATATCTACACATATTATCCACACCTCAAATAAACAGAGGTTCAAAGTAGCAGAAATGGACTTGGAATGATGAGCAAGGAAAGCACCATTTGAAATTGGGTAATTCTGCATCTTAGTTTCTGTCAGCCAAGTGCCTTAGATATGGTAGGCATTGGAAGAGACACAAGATAGTTCTGGTTCTTGAGGTACTTACAGTCTAATGAGGGAGATAATATGTAAACATGATCAATTGGATGTATTCAACAATGGTCAGGTATTAGAATTAAGAGGGATCAGAAAAGTCACCTTGTAGAACGTGGGATTTTAGAAGGAAGTCAGGAAGTAGATGAGAAGAAGAGAATTCCAGGCGAGGGCAACAACCAGAGAAATTGCTTGGAGTCTGGAGATGGAGTGTCTTCTATGAAGAACAGCAAGAATGTCAGTGTCACTGGATGGCAGAGTATATAGGGGTGAGTGTGGTATAAGAAGGGGCAGCTAGGTGGCACAGAGGTTAGAGTGCTAGGCTTAGAGTCAGGAAGGCTCATCTTCCTGAGTTCAAATCTGGCCTCAGATACTCAGATGGGTAACTCTGGCAAGTCACTTAACTCTGTTTGCCTATAAAATGAGTTGGAGGAGGAAATGGCAACTTGCTCCAGTATCCCTGCCAAGAAAACCTCAGTGGGGTCACAAAGAGTCAGACATGACTGAAAAATGACCAAACAGCAGCAACAACATTATATAAGAAAACTGGAAAGATAGGAGGGGGGGACAGGTTATGGAGGGCTTTGAATGCCAAACAGAGGATTTATATTTGCTAGGAAACCCAATGAGTCAAGCCGAAGCCAGTTATTTATTGTAATTATTTATGTGCCATTGGAACACAGGACACAGGGCCAAGTAGCCCAGCTGGCTCAGGAGATATTATATAACAAGAGACATTCATTCCTTGCTTCGGTGTCCTCATGTTCACTGTTGGTTCAGAAGTTTATGAGTGGTGATTCTTATAAGAGGGAATGCCACCTCCTACAAGAGGCCCTTCCAGATACCCAGTTGTTGGTGGCTCTAGTCGGCTTCCTGAAATTGTTTTATATTATTTATCTGTGTACATGAAAACGGTTATCACTGTACCCTTTGAGGGCAGGGACTATTTATTCCCTTTGTGTCTGAGTATCCCTAGCACCAAGGACAGTGCCCGGTGCTTAGTAGGTACTTAAGGATTTACTGTCAAGTTGAGCTGCATGCTGACGCAGGTTACAAAGCTCCAATGGTCCATCTTCTCCAACGCTGCCTTCATGGTTAGGGGTTAATGGTGGCAATCAACACCCCTTCATTCATATTTTCTTGTTCTCATTAAGAAGTGGTGGGGAAATGGAGGCCCATCCAGACTTCTTTTCTTTTTCCCGTGTCATCATCACCTCCTGTTGAAATTGAAGAGCATTTTCCTGGAGAGGGAGACGGATTGCGAGGGAAACCCCCAAAGCCGAATGATCTTTGTAGCGGAGTCAGCTTGGTACTTGAGCGAAGCTATAAAAAAGGCAGAGTTTACTGCAGAAGGGCTCCCCCTGCTGGTGACTCGACCAACTGCAGCATCCTTCTGTGCACTGAGCTTGCGGCGGGGCTTCTTCCTGCTGCCTGGCAGCTTAACCCAAAGCAGCTGCTGTGGCGGCTATCGTAGGGGCCTCCTTCCCCAGTACACTCCGCTCCTAGGCACTTTCATGTTCCCAGACTCACTGCAGATGTTTCTTTATGACCCGTCAAAATGTTTGCTAAATATCATCTGTTAATTTCTCAAACATCCTGGCTAGGATCCTTTTATGTGTAACTCAACCCCAGATCTTTAAAATAGACCATGACAATTTAATGTGTATATTAAATTGACATGGTCTATTTGATACACATATAATACATGATATAGAAACACATACACATATAGGGATAGGTGCTGCAGCTATGATTATCTTTGCTGTACAGAACTCCCAGAAGAGGGAAGTCCCCACACTAATTAATGCAGGTTGCAGAGAGCTGCCCAGTGAAAATAAGCAGGCACTATGTGCCAGGCACTGAATTAAGTGCTTTTTACAAATATCTCAGTTAAGCCTCACAACAACCCCTGAGATGTAGGTGCTATTGTTCCTGTTTAGTCATTTTTCAGTCGTGACCCCATTTGGGGGGTTTCTTAGTGAGGATGCTGGAGTGCCATTTCCTTCTCCAGCTCATTTTACAGAGGGGGAAACTGAGGCAAACAGGACTAAGTGACCTGCCCATGGTCACATAGCTAGTATCTGAGGCCAGATTTGAACTCAGGAAGATGAGTCTTTCTGTCTCCAGACCTGTCACTCTAACCACTGTACACCTAGCTGCCTCTCACACACATGCATATACACATATGACATATGTTTATATATTTACATTTATATGCACACATATATGCATATGTGTGTATGTTGCCTAAGTAGGTATTACCTAATATTTCCATTGCCATTATAGGCTCATAGATACAGAATAGGAAGGGGTCTTAGCGAGTGCCTAAAATAACCCCTTCAGTTTATGAAGAAATGCAGGTTTAGAGGAGCAATGTGACTTTCTCAAGGTCACACAGTTGAGTCCTCTTACTATAGAGACAATACTGCTTCCAATACTCCAGCTGAGGTCTTCAGCTTTTATAAAAGGTGACCAAATCCAAGGCCTGGTTACAGACCACAGAGGAAGTTTTTTGGATCCTAGGAGCTGCCACAGCAGGACTGGCTCCCTACAAAATAACTTAGGAGAATCCCTCCTGTCTCCAATAAGGTGCCCTTCCCAGAGCTAATAAACTAAATCACATTGAAGAGCTGTGTTTAATACATTATTTTTGCATTTTTAAAGACAATACTTGAAGGCAATACTTTATCTAAAGGAGTGAATCTCTAATAGTGGAGTTGTCCTGCAATTCACACGTTAAACAAGGACCTCATTCCTTACCTTACCCCATGGGGTTCTTTTTTTATACATGGACTGAGGCCAGTGGATATATGATCATTTGCTAGGGTAGGTAAAAGTCAGAGGCTAGGTGTGCCTCCAGCAGTTTCTCTAATTAGGGGACAAATGGGTCCCTTGGCAAGGGCTACTTGGCAACAGCCCCACATTCTCCATTTTTCCTGACCACCTACTACTCCCTGGGTTTCTCCTCCTCATGCAATTTGAAATAGAGCCAACTTGGGATATGGTAAGACCCGATTCTCCTCCCCTTCCCCTTTCCCTTCTTGCTGTATGTTTCCTGAGGCCCTGATCCAGGAAACTGGGAGCCAGCAGCTGTGATGGGAACCTCTTTCTGGAAAGGGGAGGGGTCTGCAGAGGACAAGCATTCACTGATTCCAAGGCATTTCACCAGAGCAGCTGCAACCAATCACTCTTATGACCCCAGTGCCTTGCAGAAGGTCTACCCTTAAAAACTTCTTTGATTCAAAAACATACCCAGTTATTTGGATTGCATTTTATCCCAATTGATCCCCTATGATCAGAGGCCTTTTTGAGTCAAAGGCAGACATTCATAGTCACTTCACTGCCTTGGTCATTTGGAAGAATAGGAGAAGAATTCATAATTAATTTAAAATACCAAGAAGCCACATTTATCCAGTGATTTCCTCCTGATGGTCCTATGAAGCCAGTAGTATTGGTATCATATTATTTGACTGAAGGGGAAATTGGGGTTCAGAAAAACTGAGTGACAACCACTGGTTCTGTAATTAATGGATGTCAGAGTCATCATTCAAAGCCAAGCACCCAAGGGTCCAAGTGTGCTACTCCTTCCCTCAAGAAACTCCTGTGGCTCCTAATTGTCTCTAGGACAGAGTTTCCTCGTCTTTTTTTTTGTGGTATAGATCTCATTGGCAGTCTGGTGAAGCCTATGGGCCCCTTCTCAGAGTAATGATTTTAAATGCATATGGTGAAATACTTGGGGTTGGTCACAAAGGAAATCAAAGGTAGTGAAAATAAAGATGTAATTTTTTTTCCTTGTCCATTCATGAACCCCAGGTTAAGAAGCACTGCTCTGGGATAAAATAGGAATGCCTTTGTTTGTCATTTAAAGCCTTTCACAAACTAGCTATATGCTGCCTTTCCAGGATAACTGCACAACATCCCTCCCCCCCAGATTCCATCCATTCTGGATTTCTTGTTATTCCTCATTCTCAACATTTTATTTCTAGCATGTCTCCTTTATCCAGAGCCTGTGTAAGGGGAGAACCAGCCAATGAAGACCTTGTACTTACAGCATGTTCAAATGTGTTTTTTTGGTGGATTATATAGAGCATGCAGAGATTTATCCATACTTGGAATACTTTCCTTCTTATCTTTTCTTCTTAGACTCCTTAGTTCCCCTTAGGGCTTAGCTCATCTACTATTTCTTACAAGAAACCTATGCTCATCTTCCAGGTAGCTGGGTAGCACAGTGGATAGAAAGCTGAGCCTGGGGGGCAGAAAGACCGGCGTTCAAATTTGGCACCTTACTAGCTGTGTCACCCTGGGCAAGTCATTTAACCATATCTGTAAAATGAGGATCATAATAGCACCTACCTCACAGCGTTGTCATGAGGATCAAATGAGATATGAAGCACTAAGCAGGTGCTAAATAAAGTTTATTTACAATCTTTCCTTTCTAGTTAGAGTGCCTTCCCAACACCACACCTCCGGCCAAATTGAATAGTGAATAGAGAGCTGTCCCTAGAACCAGGAAGCCCTGGGTTCAAGTCTTCTCTCTGACACTCACTGATTCTGAGCAAGTATTGCACCTTTCAGTGCCCCAAGCAGCTAAGTCTGTAAGTTTCAGAGAAAGTGTTCACCTTCATTGGTGGAGGAACTCTCTACACAAATAAAAACAAAGATCTAATTTTTTTAAATGTACTTACTAATCTGAGTTCACATTGTTTCCCCTAATTGAACTCAAACTTTTTGAGGGCACAAAAAGACTGTTCAATTTTTTATTTATAGCCCCAGGCACTAGTACCATGTCTGGAATGTAGTAGGTGCTTAGTAAATGCTTGTCAAATGAACAAATTAAGAAAGCAGACTCTCAGGCGAATGTTCTTTCGCCCACACTACCTTGTTGCCCTTGATTGGGAGATGGAGAAGATGGAGATTTCAGATGAAATCCCAATGTGAGAGTCACCTGATTAGTAGTCTTAATGACTCCCACTAATTAAAAAAAACACACAAAAAGCTTGTAAATCCTTGATGACCACAGCCTCTTGGCTTCTCTTATTATCTGGAAATTAACATGACTTCTGCTAAATATTCAGGTGGAGTATTGATTTGGTCCTGAATTCCCTTGCTGACATTGCTTCCTCAATGCTTGGTGTTCATTCTTTCTGCAAACTGGATCATTCTCTTTCAAAAGGTGTGTGATTTCCAGAGCTGGCTCACAAGATAAGAAGAGAAAAACTTGTTATCAATGAGGGTAACACAAGGACATAGGAGACAGCCATTTTTTTAAGCTAGCAAGCAGGTAAGAGAATAGTAGGCTTATCAACATTTCTGTCTTTAAATCATAGGGAGAGGGGGAGTAAGTAATTTCAAAGGCAGTCTACTTTAGGAGAGTAAGGTGGAGTTGTAACAAGTCTACCAAACTCTTCTCTGTACTCTGGGGTCCAATGACACCGACCTCCTTGCTATTCCTGGAACAAGACGCTCCATCATTTTTACTAGGTCTTCCTGATGTTTAGAATTTTCCCCCTCTTCATCTCCACTTCCTGGATTCTCTGACTTTCTTTAAGAATCTGCTAAAATTCCATGTTCTGCAAGAAGCCATTTCTAATTCCCTTTAATTCTAGTGCTTTCCCTCTTTGATTGTCTCCAATTTATCAGGGATATGTCTCCTTTGTATGTAACTTTTTGCATGATGTCTCCCCCATGAGACTGAGTTCATGAGAGCAGGCACTGTCTTTTTTTTTTTTTTTGTATCTCCAGAACTTAGCACAGTGCCTGACACATAGCAGGAACTTAACAGATGCTTGTTGACTTGATTTGACTTAGGTGGATTGTAAACAGTAAGGCAGAACCTACAAGTCTTGGTTCTAAGTCACACTGGATACATAGGATGTGTTCAGAATTGTCTCTTTCTTATGGAGAGAGTCAGCATGGTATAGTCGATATCATGGCACAGCCAACCTCAGCACCAGGAAGTCTTCTTGGGCTTCAGTCCTGCCTCAGCCTCAATTTGGCTGGGTGATTCTTGAGAAGCCACTCAAAGTTGCAGAGTTCCAGGAAACTCTTGAAGATCACAAAAGAAGGTGCTGTACTGTGTGGCCAGAGGGAGTTTCCTTGTCAGGGATTTTTCTATGGCAGAGAAAACACAGATGTAGTTCCTCTCCCTATTTCCTATTTAAGTTCCTTTAATTCATGCTTTCAAATAATGAGTAATAATGAATAATGAAGAAATCTTCATGAAGCATTTTATTCAGGGCAGCTAGATGGTACAGCAGATAGAGCACTGGCCCTGGATTCAGGAAGACTGGAGTTCAAATCTGGCCTCAGACACTTGACACTTACTAGCTTGTGACCCTGGGCAAGTCACTTCACCCCATTGCCTTGCCAAAAAAAAAAAACCAAAAACAAAAACAAACCCAAAACATTTTATTCTTCAGATATTTCAGAACATCTGTGACTTAACTGGTGGAGTACTCTCTGCAGTGTATCTTTCCACACCTTAGCAGACAGTTTCATGAGTTGCAGCAGCCTGGACTGGCCAGCCTTCTGATGCTGAGCCTCTACAATGAGCTTGGCCTGCCTGGTCTTAGGACAATGACCACATTATCAGACGCTTAGCCTGATCAGTGGTTTAGAGCTGGAAGGAATCTTAGGGATCATCTATTACAACAGAATTATTTTCTAGGTGAGAAACTGAATTCCATAGAGTTAAATGCGTTGTCCAAGGTCACATGGGCAGTGAAGTGGCAGAGCAGATAGAGTGCTAAGAAGACTCATCTTTCTGAGTTCAAATCTGGTCTCAGACATTTATTAACTGTGTGACCCTGGGCAAGTCACTTAACTTTGCCTCAGTTTTCTCATCTGTAAAATGAGCTGGAGAAGGAAATGGCAAACCACTCCAGTATCTTTGCCAAGAAAACCCCAAATGGGGTCATGAAGAGTTGGACACAACTGAAATGACTGAACAGCCACAAAGTCACACAGGTAATCTCAGAGCAACCTTATGCAAAGACAGAGCTAGAACTAGGAATTATTTTTTTCTGGGGCAGAAGGAATTAGTGAGGAAGCAGCACATGTTTGGTTGATGGGGGTGGGATTTGACTGTGAAGTGCAGTCACACTGGGAGAGGTAGTGATCTGTCCCTGAGAGTCTAGCTTTGCCCCATGGCCAGTATGGCAGGAGAGAGCTGCCTTGGCAGCTGGTAATGGGGCCTTGGCAGATGGTGCCCCAGGGTAATTGTACCACATGGTGATACGAATTAGCAGAAGACTGTGAGTTTAGACGAGAGGTCACCTCGAGAGGAACATGCCTTCCTGGGGAAGCAGTGGGCACCCTCCATGTCAGGGCCCCATGTTACTCACAAGCTCTTATTCAAGCCTTTCTACTTGGTAGAATCTGCTAGAATTGGTGCAGTATTAGGATGCCCTTTGATAAGGTCACCTCCAGGGTCACCTCCCCACTGTCATGAGGTATTGGGGTAAGACTTCAGGGAACAAAACATTTCACATAAAAGTAAAATGTTCCTTTTAGATGTGAGCCATTTGGCTTTGGGCCATTAACTGACTTGATTCTTTGAAGGGCTTGTGATTTTACTGGTGTGGGTACTCTCTTCACAGGCATGGACTACAGCTCCTCTAGGCTCTGTATACTGAATGATTCTTGTCCCAGTTTCCTCATCATTCCTCTATTTGAGGTTCTGTCCATGTTCTTTCAATTTCTTGGGAAAGGAATGGGTACTAATGCACCGCTTGAGCTGTCTTTCATTCTTGATCTTTAATCAGCCTCCTATTCTGGTCATCTATATCTTTGATAATATCCTTTTATGCCTTTATTATGACAGCAAGGCCCTAGGTAATTGGGCAGGAGATATCACATTTGAACATTTCTGTGACTGGGTAAGCTATTTCAATTACTTCTAAAATCAGAGAGTTCTTTTAAAATGGCATTTAGATAAAATTTCAGTCTCAATAAACTAACTTCTAAGGTAGAGCACAATTTCATTTCTGTTGTAAAACTCTCCCTCTAGAGTTCCCTTTGAAGTTTGTGAGAGCCAGACACACAAAAGGTCCCTGGGGATGTGAAGAGAATTATCGATCTCACCCGTCGTGTTTACCTTCACACTGAACTCCTCACCTTTAGCCCTCTCTCATTTTCAAGGCAGCATGGGAGAGCAGGAAGCATACTGAACTTGGAGTCTTGCTCTGCTACATACTAGCTGTGTGATCAAGACAAAGGATTTTTCCTCTCTGGGCTTTAATTTTCCATGTAAAATGAAGGGGTTGATTTAGAAGACCTCTAAAGCCTATTCCAGTTCTAACATTCTATCAACAGAGTCTATTTAACTTTCATGACACACACACACACATACACACAATTTTTTAAGTGAGAACTATTCACTTTTTCATCTGAATATTTTTATTTGCTCTTTGTTAAACAAAACAAAACAGTCCTTAACTTCTTTCAAAACACAGCCCTGGTGGCACTCCATGCACTGGGCAATTGGCTCTCTCTTTTAAATTGTTTGTATTTATTTTTTAGGTCCAGATCTATGATTTTTTTCCATGTAGAGAACTCCTGATGAAGGAACTCCTTTTACCAATGCAATTTGGTACCAGAGATGCTAAGAGGTTAAGTGACTTATCTGGGGTTACAAATTCAGTATGTGTCAGAGTTGGACCTGAACTCAGATCTTCTGTCTGTAAAGTCTGCTCTCTATTCACTACTCCATGCAAGCTACCTGTTTAACATTTATTTATCTGAATCCATGTTGTAGAATATAAGCTCCTTGAAGACAGGAGCAGTTTCATTTCTCTCTTTTTTATCCTTCATTCTTCACATATAGGAAGCACTTAATAAATATTTGATTTTTAAAAATTTTTTGAATTTTGCAATATTCTTATTTTTCAGTGCAATGTTTCCAATAAGTATACACACATTTTTTAAGGGTCAAGAAGAAAAAATGTGTAAAAATCATTATAGCAGCAAAACTAACAAGAATACATATAAATAACAATACTCACATGTGTAGGTCTTTTATAATTGACAAAGCCAGAGAGTGGAATTTTTTTTTCTTCTTAAAGTACATTATTATCAAAAGGAGTAATATGAACAAAGGTAGGGTACCCCAAGGTCTGAACCAAATGCCTCTCTTCTACTTGAATACTCATGAAATTGGACTGCCTCATTGCTCTCTCTTGATTCTGTTACATTTATTTGTCAGAAGTATTCAAAAGTAGTATTGGAAGTGGCATTGATGGGTGGAGAGGGAGACTGTCCTCATTCTGTCATAATCCTCCTCTGTTCCCAACCTTAGCAGTCTGAGGTGACTGAGGTATAGATGTGGCTGCTGAGATAGTTTGTCTGGCTTATTGAAAAGTCTATTACTCACACGAGTTTGCACTGCTTGCTTTTCTCTTTCCAGAAGAACTCTGTCAGCCAGCCCTTGAGGTGTATCTGCAGGTCAAACTCCCCTGGTTCCCTAACTCCCTTGACTTTAGTCTGGGAAAGTTACCAATCTCTTCAATCAAACCTGGAGGACCTGATAGCAGGCCCTTCATGTACCTGAAATAGCCCCTGAGACATCAAATCTTTATCAATAAACACTTCCCTAAGAAGAGAATAATGTATGTAGATTATGGTTAAAACTAATCCTGCCTGACAAAATTCCCAAGTTTCTCAATACTTTGGAACTGTAGAATTCCTAGCCTAGGACTCTTATACAATATTCCTTTTCCATTGTCATTGTCCAACATTTAACACTGCCAGCATCATTCTATTTCTTTGAGGAGTAGAGCTTTAATTTTCATTCTGTCCCTTACTTATAATGTATTTAGCCTTCCCCATTTCCTTCTCCATCACCAACAGTGCTCAAGTAAACCAAAATGCACTTATGACATTTGGATTCAGGATAAATGTGGCCTTTTCTCCTAGGATCCACTCTTTCCTGAAGGAAGACCACAGGGACTTTGGATTTCTGCCTGTGAAGTCTGGGGACAGCTGTATGGGAAGGGAGCTCCTCTACCTGTATTGACTAAAGTCTTCTGCTTTCCAGCCTAGTCTTACTTAGTATTCTACACCCATACCCAGGGTGACTGCATTTAATTTTGCATTTACTTCTCTGCATACAAGTCAGTTCCCTCTAGCCTAAAATAAGCCCCTTGGGGGCACACAGTTTCCTCTTTTTGTCTTTGTGATATCAGTTCCTGGTGCTTAAAAAATGCTTATTGAGTTGAATTAATGAAACTGAGCTTCATTAAGCTACTAATTTAACTTCTGTAATGATATATACATATTTGAAACATCAGGTTGAAAAAGCTCCAAATGCCTTGTCGAGGTAGTGAAATTATGTGTATTTTTATACAGCCTTAGGACCATGTTCCAGTTTTCCATGTGTTGGCTGGAACGCCAGGCATGGCTCATTCCAAAGGGGCTTGCTGCATAGCTCAGTATTTGGCAAGGGGTTAGAAAAAGAGATATTAAACTATTAGCCACTTTAAAGTACTGCTGAGCAGTATTTTTATTCCCCCAATGCAGGGCTGTATATCAGAGAATGTGCAGTAATAATTAGCTAGTGGACCAAATGACTCAGGAGTCTCTTCTAGTCTCCTAAGTAAATAGTATTTCTTTGTTGTAATTACATATTTACCCAAGAGGCCAGAATGCTGTAATCTCTATAATAACATTATCTATTTCCTCTTCTCCGCCATGATGTACTATACACACCTAAGAGACTGGGAAATCTCCTTGGATTTTCCTAGTCTGTGATTTCCAGAAGACATTTCTTTTCTAAAGAAGCCAGGTGTTAAGTCAAATCCCTTGTTTATAGAATGTTAAGGTTATGACACAAGTCAATAAAAGCCTGGAAATTCCCTCTGTGCTGACATAGCATCTGCAACTTAAACCATTGTACCTTTTATTTCTATCTCACAATAGTGTGGAACTGAG
Source organism: Phascolarctos cinereus (assembly GCF_003287225.1). Taxonomy (NCBI): domain Eukaryota; kingdom Metazoa; phylum Chordata; class Mammalia; order Diprotodontia; family Phascolarctidae; genus Phascolarctos; species Phascolarctos cinereus. Next base: position 211,897,724 of record NW_027556098.1, on the reverse strand, counting down.
GAGGCAGTGTCCAACTTAACTTTGAATTTCCTGGCTTTTGTTGGGCTGTTAGGCAATTCTAATGCCATTGAATTTCCCCCCTTGTTGGGCTGTTGTTTTTCTGGGTATGGGTAGCGCGTTGTACTTTTCTAAGAATGACAATAGTTAATGTATGACTGTATTTGTAATGAGAAAGTTATGAGCAACATTTGCTTACTCCCTTGCATGTAGCATGAATTTCTTGAGTGATACATGGCTTAATTTATGGAATTAAAATGTTGGATCTCTTTTTTCACCTTGAGTGGACCAAGTACCCAGAGTGAAGCTCAATATTTAGTTGAAAAGGGGAAAAAAAATCAGTCAATCATTTAAATGTTTCCAAATATAGACATGTAAACAAAGCTATCATTTATCCTGCAAAGGGAAACTCATACCATGGCAGCTAACTTATTATAGTGGGTTTCCTTTAGAAGTCTGACCTCGAGTTTGTTTTTGTGGTCTATTTAAGAGGTTGTTCAGGTTTCCTTTGGAAACAGAAGCAGTCTACAAAATAGGATGTCTGTTCACCTTCTGATTTGGGAATAAGTTTGCTCTCCTTTCTTTCAAGTTAGAAGATGCTTCTGGACTCACACCTTTTATTATTATGATGATTATTATTAACATCTGCAACTGCAAAGATTGTTTCTCCAGATTTGCAAACTGGATTGTTTTTACTCCTCCAATCCAATCTAATCCAACAAGCATTTACATGCCTACTGTGTGTAAGGCACTGTAGGGAATACAAAGACAAAAATGAAATGGCCTCTGCCCTCTCCTAGCTTATAGTCTACTGGAGAGATAAACAAGTAAACAGATAAACATGATTATTTGAGGAGGCACGCAGCAACAACTTGGATGAGCAGGAATGGTTTCTTTCTAGTAGGAGGCCACACCTAGTAAGATTTAAGAAAAGGCCAAACAAGAGTGGAATCTTTGCAAGATATTCCACATTTAACAGCATACAGTGATGTTATATAGAAGTAAAGAGAGGCAGAAGGTGAAGTGAATAGGTAGTCATTCAAGAAGCTGGGAGTCCTGGGTTCAAGCCATGCCTCTGAGACACACTGGCTGTATGACCCTGGAGAAATCATTGAATCTCTCTTGTAGGCAATTCTCTATCTCTGAAAGTTTCAGAGAAGGTTTGGGCCTTCATTGGTTGATGGAATTTTCTCACCTGGGAATTGCCTACACCAGATGAAATCCTAGGTCCAGTCTCTGTCCTTATCCCTGAAGAGATACTGAAAAGAAAATGATTGAGGTGGTCAGCGTGTGAGTGAACATAGCTTCGAAAAATGGATGTGTGAGCTAGATGGAGAATAAGAATTTTAATGGCAGAGCTGAGGGACAGCCCACATGGATTTCTAGGAGTGTAAATATGGCCAGAAAACATCCGACATATTTTCAGTATGAGCTATCACACTGCAAATTCACCAAAGGGTGTAAGAATGATTTCACACAAGAATTCACTTGGTGATTTACATGGACAGCAGGCAATGGGATTGTCTCACATTGGCAAGCCAACAGACAGCCAGCTTTCTCTGCTGTCGACGTCTAGAACTAAGAGATGTCACCAGCCCAAATGACTGAGAACTAACACAGCATAATAACATTTACATCGATGTTTTCAGTCACAACAGCTCCCCACATTCCCTCTGCTATGGCAAAGGTACAATATGTTGATTGTACAATAAATTCCCAGCCCTCATTCTTTAAGGCTTTCTAGCCCAAATTTGATAATTTCATAGAAGTATTCTGCCCGCTGCTATTACTCTCAAAATGAATCAATAGGTATCTTATATCTATGGGTTTTTCAGGGAACATTGTTTATATTTCTTTAATACCAATGCCATTTAATCAAATGGCAAGATTCAAGAAAAGGCAAGATTATACAGAGCTGAATGTTAAGTAACTTTCTGCATGTATCAGATGTTGATGAATATTTCCAAGAGCACCTGGTGGCTAATCTTTGTCACTTTAAGAGAAAAGATCCAGTTATTACCCAGACCGAAACCCTTAAACTCAGGCCAGAAAAGAATCACAATTGGGCAAGATTGAATTCTTCTGTATAGATGCCTGGGACCGTGGCCTCCTGGGAGAAAGAGAGAGTTAGAGAAAGGTTAAAATGAAAGAATGTAGGAGTCACATTTCTTTTTCATTTTCATTTCTTTCTCAGATTTATAAAGATGTCGGCTATCCCTAGGCCTCTGTGTTACATGTTAGAAGAAATGGATGAAAAATAAGGATTGGCTGCAGTGGCATTAGAGTACCGATGTCCTCAATCTTTGGAGCTCATCCTTGCCTAGCTTGGAATCCTTCTCAAGAGAGTGTATGCATGCAACATGTTGGCTTCCTGCTATTCTCCTGTGAACTTTTGGGAGGCCCCTTGGTACAACTCAAAGACATAAGGAGACTTGAATTCTGGGTCTAGCCCTGGTGCTATCTAGCTGTGTGATCTTGAGAAAAGTTATTTTGCCTCTCTGGGCTTTCAGAATGATTCATCTCTAAAATGAAAGGGTTGGACCTTCTAGCTCTTTCATTTTACAAACGAATGAAAAAGCATCTATTAAGCACTTACCGTATGCCAGGCACTGTGCTAAGTGCTAGTGATACAAATAAAAATAAGTGAGACAGTCCCTGACCTTATGGAGCTTGTATTCTCGTGGTCATGGAAAGAACTGAAAAGTGAATGCGTGGGGGTGTGTTGGGCCCATCTTAGTCTATATCCTGGGATCTCAGGGGTCTCAGGAGTGGGAATTTGAGTTCCAGGTCAGAAGTAGGGGCTAGAGACAGAAATTGTGGAATGGAGATGGCTAGGAAGTGAGATTCTACGGTTTTATTCTATCCAGTGCTCTCTTCTCCCTGACCACTTTCATCCCCATAGAAAAGACAAAGACTTTCCTTCTATATCCTGAGTGAAAGTGTAGGAAGCCATAATTAATGGGTCATCATATGGCTCCCCTAGAATTTAGTCCAGCTGCAGGGAGGGCTGTCTGGAGATGGATGGAAGGGAATTGATACTTTTAACACTGAGTAGTCACGTTCTCTTGGGACCCATTGGTGAGCACTCTTGTCCCTTCTCCAAAAGAATAGTTAGATGTAGTGCGGTATTGCTTAGTAGACAGCATTCTGATGCTCCAATTAGCTTATTAGTTAATAAAATCAGTTAATTGATTGGACCTTAAGAAAGGCTGGGTTTTGCATTGCACCTGGAAGGCTGAAAAGGCTGCATATTCATAAGGCTGACTACTTCACATATGTTTAGTAATCACAAAAAGCTTTGTGATCATGTTAGGTAAGAGAGGTAAAGAGGCAAGGGATCTCTTTGAGCAGGTTTTTGATCTAAATAAGGAATGAGATCAGTAATATACTACAACCTGCTCACATCGACTCTTGAGAACTGCTTGTTAAATTTTCAATGTATTTCTACCTCCGAAATCTGTAAAGTACACAATAAGACTTGATTTATCTTTTTGCTGGATTGTCTAGTCTTAATATGGGGATGGAGAAAATGTTAATAAAGTGTAAGCGGGTCTTGTACTTTTTTGAGAGCTAGCTGTTAAACATTTACCAGCATATCACTGAATAAGATTATCCAAAAAGGAGATATGTCTGAAGTGGGTGGGGGTTGAGGGAGGAGTAGAAGGGTGTATGAATTTATTGTTACAGTGGAAAACCCACAAGATCTAGGGTCAGACGTTGTTAGTGTTATGTTGTTCTTTAGTTGTGTCTGAGTCTTCATGACCCCACTTGGGGTTTTCTTGTCAAAGATACTGGAGTAATTTACCATTTCCTTCTCCAGCTCATTTTACAGAAGAGGAAACTGAGGCAAAAAGGGTTAAGTGACTTGCCCAGGGTCATACAGCTGTTGAATTTAGATCTTGATTTTAGGCCCAGTGCTCTATCCACTGTATCACCTAGTTGCCCTAGAGTCAGGAGACTTGGGTGTAAATCCTGACTTTGCTATTTATTATCGCGGGAACCTTGGGTGTGCCTCATCTGGAAAACAAAGGCATTAAATTAGATGATCTCTACGCTTCCTTCTACTTCTAAACCCTCTTCTGTTGCTGATATGGTGGCTTGTACCTTACAGAGACCACCTCTTATAGATATTCTTAACCTGCATCCCTCAAGGGTATCTATTTACCCCTTGTGGATAGATTTCAAGGAGTCTGTGAACTTGGATGTGGAAAAAAGTTATATTTTTATTTCAATAGAATTGGTTTCTTTTGTAATCCTGGATTTTATTTTATTTTACAATATTCTTCTCTGAATAAGTCCATAGGCTTTGCCAGACAGATGAAGGGATCCATGACAAAAAAGGGTTAAGAGCCACAGATCTAGTCTAAATACCTCATTTTACAGATCAGGAAACTGAGGCCCAGAAGTAAAGTGATTTGCTTATACAAGGCTATACAGGTGGGAAGTAGCAAAATTAGAACCCATTTCTTTTGATTGATCCCCAAATTTCTTCATCTTTCTGTTCAGTTGTTCAATTCAATTCAGTCAAACAATTAAGCTCCTATTATATTCACTGTACTAGGTGCTTGGTAGGAACATCAAGGTGGCACAGTGGATAGAGTGCTAGGCTGGAGTCAAGAAGATTCATCTTCTTGAGTTCAAATTTGGCTTCAGATACTTGCTAGCTGTGTGACCCTGGGCAAGTCTCTTAACCTTCGTTGCCTCAGTTTCCTCATCTGCAAAATGAGCTGAAGAAGGAATTGGCAAACCACTTTAGTATCTTTGCCAAGTAAACACCAAATTGGGGCCATGAAATATTGAACATGACTGAAAAAAATGACTGAACACACACGGGTGCTTGGTATACTGCTCTAATAGGTAGTAGAGGAACACATCGTGAAGAGAAACCGTACAAGGAAAATGAAGATGGAGAGAGAACTAACAAGTAGGAGAAACAATGGACATACAGATAAGAAAACCTAAAATACGCAGTGTCCCAAAAAACAGTGTAACTGAAATTGCGCTAAGACTTTTGGGACACTTTGTATATGCAAAATAAATAGAAATTAATCCTTTTCAGGGGCCAAGGAGTACTCATCAGACAGAGACAGACAGACATGGAGGGAAAGAAGGATACTGAATGAAAAAAAGGAGGAGGAGGAGGAGAAGGAGAGAGAGAGAGAGAGAGAGAGAGAGAGAGAGAGAGAGAGAGAGAGAGAGAGAGAGAGAGAGAGAGAGAGAGAGAGAGAGAGAGAGAGAGAATCAGGAGTGGCTTCTTGAAGGAAGTGGTACTTTAACATAAGAATGCCTCAGATGGAGGTGAGGAGGGAGAAAACATTCAGTGGACTCCTATGGTTTTTACATAGAGTGTGTGAGAGGGAGTAATGCGCAACTGGTGGGTTGCATTATCCTAGGTTGTGAATAGCTGTAATGCCAAACACAGTCATTAATATTTTATCCTAGAGGCCAAAGGAAGACACTGAAGTTTCTTGAGCCAAAGAGTGACATAGTCAGACTTGTGTTTTAAGAATATCAATTTGTGTGGAAGGTGGTTTGGAGAGAGAGAGACTGGAAGCAGAGAGAGCATGCAGGGTGCTATTCTAGGAATCTCTACCCGAGACAATGAGGGTCTCAACAAGAGTCAGCCAGTCACTAAGCATTTATTAAGTGCCTACTATGTGCTAAGCATTGGCGATACAAAGAAATCCCTAGGGGATACAACATGAAAACACTATATACAAACAAGCTATGGACAGGATAAATTGGAGATAACCAACAGAGGGAAGGCACTGGCATTAAGGGGGATCAGGAAAAGCTTCTAATAGAAGGTGGGATCTTAGGGCTTGAAGGAAGCCAGGAGGTAGAGATATCTGAAGGAGAGAATTCTAGGCATGGAGGACAGCCAGAGAGAATGCCTGGAGTCAGGAGATACGAGGGGCTTGTGTGTGGAATAGCAAGACCAGTGACCCTGGCTCATAGAGCACGTAGTGGTGATGGTGGTAGGGTTAGGTGGTAGCTGTGAGAATAAAGGGAAGGAAGATAATATTAACACATATTGATATATGATTTATCCAAGGCTTGCAAAATGTTTTTTATAGAACCTGGGACTGATGTAAGAGATGTTATGGAGGCTAAATCAACAAGCATGGGCAAGTGGTTAAATACGGTGTTGGAGTGATGAGGGAGAGACATTAAAGGTAAATAAATTAAATTTATTAAATTATTATTAAATAAATTAAAAGTAACTGGGAAGTTGGTGATATCCTCAATAGAAACAGAGATGTTTGGAGGGGATACCAGTGGGCATAGCGGAAGGTGAAGAAAATGAATTCTTTCTTGGACACGAAATCACACTGAAGTTCATGCCTCAGTGTAGAGGGAGAGTTGGCATGTTTACATCAAACCAGGCCTTTAAGAAAGAAGTGAATTTTGCATATAGTTTGAAGGAGGGGAGGCCTCAGAGAACGAGTCTCAGTGACTTCTAATCATAGCATCCAACTCTAAAGGTATTAAGGTAGTCACGGGAAAGGGAAATGGGGCTGAGGATTTCAGTGATAGAGCTATGGCTACCTTGTAAGTAGTGAATACAAAAATTTCACTAGTTACTCAATCATTTAAGTTAAGAGAATCCTGGGGGGCTGAATAGGGAAGGAGTTCATAGGTTACAGTCTCTTGAAGAAACAGAATTTTAAAAGGAGGGTCCATGCTGTGACTTATTATTCCTGTATGTGGGAAGAGGGGGAGATCTGGGAATAGGGGGAGTGCTTACTTAAAAGCAGATTTAGTGCTGCCAAATCAAAACCTATTTTTCTACTGAATTTAAATAATTTGTTATTAGCTCACTCCTCCATATAGCCTTCTCCTATGCAATAAAATTATACTATGTACAGAACAACATATTATTGGGTACACATAGGCATGTCTTAACTGAGTTAAATGTAGCATGACTTATGTATTATATATCTTTGATTCTCAAGAGAGCATGGGAAAACTTGGGAAATTCTGGTTTTGATCTCTACATAATGAAAATTAGCACCTTATTCCTAATTGATCCAAATAGTCACTGAGCACTTGTATGCACCTGCTTTGTAGGAGACTTTGAAGGACACCAAAGAAGTAAATTATATGATCCCTGCTCATATAGAGAATAGAATCCAGCTGGGAAGATGAGACACATACATAGAAATGACTAGTGAGAAAGATCGCGTTGTTAGGACAACCTCCTGTACTGTTCTAACACTTCCTGTACTGATATAATGAAGTATTCTTCCATCGGAGAATTGTAAATATATATGTGTATGTATATGTATATGTACATATGTGTGTGTGTTTGTAGGGTTAAGTGACTTACCAGGGTCACACAACTAGTAAATGTCTGAGGCTAGATCTGATCTCAAGTCTTCCTGACTCCAGGCCTGGCTCTCTATTCACTGTACCACCTAGCTACTGTATACACACATAGACACATGTGTACACACATGTAGGTGCATGCATATACACATGCATACATACAAACACAACACATATATACACACAATACGTATATATATATATATATATATATATATATATATATATATATATATTATAGTATGTTGCATTTTCATGTCCAAAAGGGAGAGTGAGGCAGTACTCACTCTATTGAAAATCACACAGAAAAGAATTTTAAGAGCACCATGCTTTTGAAAATGAGCAGAGAATATATGTGAACCTGTCCTGGGAACAAAAAACAAAACACCATTTGTGGTACTGAAAAATACCTTCTGTGGAACTGTTTGAGCAACTTGGAAATCATTAGTCTACTCCTCTTTCTGATTTCTCCCTTACACAGTGGTTATGATTTCCTATAGCTACTTCCTCACTTGTTGCCAATCCATTTAGACTCCAAATGGGCATTCTGCATCTCATTGATTTTTAAAGTGGCTTGGCTCTGTCTGACGTACTTATGCTGGCAACCTCCCTGATAACTACTTATCCTACTTTTCAATTCTTCAAACAAATAAACTTCCCCCGGCAGAAGTGAAAATCAAGTTTCTACTGGGGGATACAACAATTCAATTCACTGACCATAAGATCGTGGCTGAATTGGAGTGGGAAGGGAATTAGGTGTCATCTACTGGTCCAACCCCTCGGTTTTACAGAGAAAGAAAGGAAATACGCATTTGTTGAAGTCCTACTGTGTTCTAGGCACTATGCCAAGTGTTTTACAAATATTTTCTCATTTGATCCTCACAACAACCCATGAGGTAAGTAATATTATTATCCCTATTTTGCAGTTGAGGAAACTGAGGCTGACATAAGTTAAGTGACTTGCCCTGGGTCACACTGCTAATGTGAGGTCAGTTTTGAACTCAGGTCTTCCAAACTCCAGCCACAGCTCTCTATCCACTTCATCAGCCAGCTGATAACAGATCAGCTTTAAAGACAGCAGAGGAGAATGAGGCCCGGAGAGATTAGTAAGTGACTTGGCTAAGCTTACATAGATAATAATTTGGAACCAGGATTCTAACCCAGGGCTTCTGACACCAGATCCACAACACTTTCTACTACACCACAGATGCTTTCAGAAAATGTTTATTAAGTGCCTATTTTGGCAAGGACAGGGAAACTAGGTGGTTCAGTGGATAGAGCACTGGGCTTGGCATCGGGAAGACCTGTCTTCATGAGTTCAAATCTGGCCTCAGACACTTAGTAGCCGTGTGACCCTGGACAAGTCACTTAACCCTGTTGGCCTCAGTTCCTCATTTGTAAAATGAATTTGAGAAAAAAATGACAAACCACTCCAGTATCTTTGCCAAGAAAACCCCAAATGGGGTCATGAAGAGTCAGACATGACTGAAAAATGACTCAGCAACTTTGGCAAGGCAACATGCTGGGTGTTGAGGGTATAAAGCCAAAACTGAATGTCTTTGCCCCTAAAGGCACTTGTATGCTCTTTTCTTTTTCCTTCTCTGTAATATTTCTATAAAAGAGACATCTTGTTCAAGGTCATGACTTTTCTTTTCCTGAGGGAGAGGATGGTGAAAAAGTCTCAAACATTTCCATGGGTTCTGAGCCTCAGAAGTCTCAGCGTTCCTTATCCACAGGGCACACTGCTTTACCAGAGAATTAAGTAAAGAAAGCTTCTTTATTCATGTTACTCTGAAAAATCTTCTTTGAAATGGGAGGTATCCATTCAGTTTTATTCTTCCCCAGTGGGCATAACTCTCATTGGTTACTAATGAGAATTACAAATATGGATAAAGGAGAGATTAGAGACTGGTATGGAGGGGCTGGTTATTTAAAGATGTATTGCCTTGACACTTAAGGAAAATGATTTATCTGTTTTGTTTTGTCCTCCTATAAATCAAGAATACAGCACTGCTCCAAACATTCCTCGATATTTATGCTAATATAAATTTAGGTTTACATACCCTGACACTAATTCAGAAGGAGTAGTGGAATTAGAATAATGGTTACCTGTGACAGCCATAGCTATTACGAAGTACCCCCTTTAGCTCTGTAGGAGGAAGCTTACTCTGTCAGGAGTGGTTTCCCTAGTAAGGGCTCATCCTTTTGGGGAGCTTGAATGGACCCAGTTCCTGGACAGAGTTGTGGTTTTGTTTAGCTTAGCAATTGTAATCAGCCTCCAGCTTTGCAATGGCTTTTTAATAAGTTCACTTAAAAGACTTGGAGAGAGGTAGCATTGCCTAGCAGGAGTGGAAGGTCAAAGGTCAGGTTCCACTTCTAACACATACTGTGGTTAGGAGCCCGTGGGCAAGTCACTTATCTACTGAATGTTCCGGGCAATTCTGTAAAATTGTATTATAGATGAGTCGCCCATCTAAATTGAAGGAGGAAGTTTCACCACTATAAGCTCCCTATACTGATAAAATCACTGATCTGGAGTAAGTGGTGGGGAGAAAGAGAGTTCATTACAAGGCAGAAAGTCACAAGAATTACCCTTTTGTGAAATGGAAGCCTGGGAAATGAGAGAGTAGTACTGGGCAGCTATGTGGCACAGTGAATAGAGCACTGAGCCTTTAGTCAGGAAGACCTGAGTTCAAATCCAGCTGCAGATGCTTTCTCAGCTGTATGAGTCTAGACAAGTCACTTAATTCTGTATGCCTCAGTTTCCTCATCTGTAAAATGAGCTGGAGAAGGAAATGGCAAACCACTTTGCTATCTTTACCATGAAAATCCCAAATAGGGTTACGAGGAGTCTATCTTGACTGAAATGACTCAACAGCTCTGGATAGACTACAGTATAATAAGACTTGGAGTTCGAGTCCTGGAGCTGCCATATTTGCTAGTTTGTGGTCTTGGTCAAGTCCCTTGACCTCTCTAGACATCAGTTTCCTCACCTATAAACTGAAGGAATTGGTCATGCTGACCTGTAAGTTCTGTTTCTACTTGAATCTACGATCCTAACGTTTGAGTCACTGTCTACAGTCAATCCATTAAAGGGAAAAATCCCAAGCAGATCTCTTTCCCCCTCAAATTGTGTCAGGCAAAAACAACCAGGTGATTGACGACATTTTCACTATAACTCAATGAACCCTTCTTATACTGCCCTAGGTACTTTCCATTAGTTGTACTGTCATCATGTAGATATGAACTTAATGACCTTTGCGCAGTGGACATCAAAAAGTAGATCTTTATTTGGAATCAAGAAGACCTGAGTTTGAATTCTGCCAAAATAAAATAATAAAAATACAATGATAATAACAATTAACATTTATATAGTGCTTACTAAGTGCCAGGCACTGTATTAAGTGCTTTACAAATATTATCTCATTTGATCCTCACAACAACCCTGGGATGTAGGTGTTATTATCATCCACATTTTACAGATGAGGAAACTGAGGCAGAGAGCAGTTAAGTGACTTGCTCATGGCTAGTGAGTACCTGAGGTCAGATTTGAACTCAGATCTTCTTCACCTGAAGCCTGAAGCTCTATCGTATCAGGAAGGTCAGAGTTCAAGTCACACCTCAGACACTTACTAGCTGTGTGACTTGGGCAAGTCACATAACCTCTCTCTGCCTGAGTTTTCTCAATTGTAAAATGGGGATGATAATAGCACCGACCTCAGAGAGTTGTTGTGAAGAAAAAGTGAGTCAACACACGTACAATGCTTTGCAAACTGTGAAGCGTTACCCAAACACTAGGTGTTACTCTTCATTCTATGAAAGCAAGTGAACTACAGCCAGTTCTCTTGGACATTATATGAAGGTTCTTCCCATAGCTGACGTACTCCATGGCAGTAATAATAACTCACTTTAACATTTATCAGAGCACTTCTCATTACTTGCCTCCTCTGATCCTTACAACAACCCTGGCACTGGGTACCATGGGTATTATTATCTTCATCTTACAGATGAGTAAACTGAGGCAGAGAAAGGTTACACAGCCCCTGTCTGAGGTGGGAGCTGAGCCCTGGCTTTCCTGCCTCACTACACCTCTCTCTGCTGTGTTCCCCTTAGGACATGAAACTTTTAGTGAAGTGACTTCATTCTTGATCTCCTATTTACTTCAGGCTAAAGGCATTTAGGACATTATTTTATGGGGACCTTGTCTCAAGCTCATGTAATCTGCATGGAGCATCTTGAAAGGAAGAAGACAACTCTGGCTATATTTTCCAAATTCCTCAGCATCCTAGCCCATTGCTGGTATTACTTAGCTAAATGTCTTCCCACACTTAGTTTCTAGGATAGGTTCCCCTCCTGGCATTACCAATGCAATCTGAACACCACTTTTCAGTGAGAAGTTGAGCCTTTTTTTTTTAAATCACTTTTGTTGCAAAATACAGCAAAAACACAGGGCCTGATTATTATTCTTGCTAACCAGTTGGTATGTTGGGTTTAAAGTCAGATTTGTTTCTGTGGTAATAATACATTTGTATTACCTTTCCATGCAGTTCCCGGGCTCTATTCCTCCTATCTTTAATATGAATTTGCACTTGTCAAAATGAATAATATGCAGCATCAGTTCAAACTCTACTATTCCAGTGTGTTTGCCTGTAATAGTTTCACTTTGCCTTGATTCTGTTGATTGCTATTAAATTCAGGATTGTTTTAAATTCTGTGAGATGGGCTTGAAAGCATTACTTATAAATTGTGTGCATTTATTAAAATCTTGCTTAAAAAAAGAGATTAGTAGAACTACTGGGGGAAAAAACTGCCTTCTGTTTCCTGTGCACTGGGCAGGAGAGGTTATGGAAACACATTCTGCCTTTTGAGAAAAATGACTGTTTAAAAAGTAAATATTACAAACGGCTATGGAGAGGTTTTTTTGCTTTCTTTTTTTTTCAAATAAAAAAAAAGAGCCCAATAAATGTTAGTGAAGGCTATGGACAGTAGCCAAGATCCACAATAAACTTTACTTTTGGTTCCTCTGTGCTATGCTGATGTTAATGGAGTGCTAGTTGGATTTATTACAAGGCAATTGTTTGGGTGTAACGTGTCTGGGCTTCAAACTCCAGCTCCCTACCTCTTTCATTCCTAGAAGTGTAATCATTACAGACAATATAGCCAAAATAATTGGGATCCTGCACAGTGGTGTTATTATGATTATTTCTAAGGTTCTAAGTTTAAAATTGGAATCTGCTCCACCTAAAATATCACCCAAGTGATAGCCAAGTTAAAGGCTGTATAAGTAAAAGGTGGTAATCATTAGTAAGCACTGGTTAAATATCTACTGTTTGTGACAGCTCTTCACTGGATTGTAGGGCAAAGGATGGTGGGAGTTCATAAGAAATGTAGGGCATGGGCTCTCAAAGATCTTGTGATCTGGTTAGGGAGATGAACCATACTCAAATACTCTGATAGATCTAGGATTCCCCATAGATGGGACTACTCCTTCTAACAATGAAGACCGTAGCCTCATTGATGCCTGTCCATCTTGTGACACTCTCTTCCAAGTTTTTCCATAAGTTCAACACTGGGGGTCCACCCAACATCCTAGAGGATCTTCCTCAAGTTCTCCTGGCATCGAGAATATATTATTGGAGCAGATGAATTGCTCACCTTTTGTTCTTGCCACATGGGCAGTCTATTTTCTATCATACATTCTTTGTACCATGATTCTTCTAGGATTTCTCGTTTGTAATCTGCAGGAAATTCCATGAGGCTTTTCAGAGCAATCTGTCCCAAAGCACAAAATGATTTAATGCAAGTTGCATCAGAATAATGAGGGAATAGAAAAAAGTGAATGGAATAGGAGGAGGCATCTTCAGGGAAGGGTTCCTGAAAGAGGTGAGCCAAAATCCAGGCCATGAAGGAAGTGTTGAGAATGGATTTGTTGGGGGAAGGGGAAAGGGTGAGAATCATGTGTAAGGTTTGAAATCAGGACACTTAACCCTGTTCTTTGGATGTGTCTTACACACCTGTAGGAGTTATTCTTTTCTCACATTCCTCCTATACAGGTTTGGGAAATATAATCATGGAATTTTAGAGTTGGAAGGGATCTCTGTGGCCCTCTAGTCCAAAATATACAAAAAGAGAATCCCTACTTTAACATGGAGGAAAAAATGACTGTCCAGTCTTATCTTGTAGACCTCTAAGGAGGGTTACCCACTACCTCTCGAGGAAGCCCTTTCTTCTTTTGGACAGTTGGGATGTTTTGGGGTTTTTTTTTCCTGACTTAAAACCTAAATCCGTTTCTTTGTATCTCTGGCCTATTGTTCTCGGTTCTGCCTCCAGGACAGTGGAGCAGATAAGAAATAAGGAGGGATGAGGTGAGAGAGGTCCACTCTGGGACCCATTGTCCTAATTGCTGAGTACTTTGCCTGCCTCACTATTTCTGGAGGGCCCCAGCTCTACCTCACTTTACTCCCTACTCCCCAGCCATCTTCTATAAACTGTCCTGTCAATGCATGTATCCTTCATCCCCTCCTTTTCAGTTCTGGGACCATAAGCAAGTCAATACTACTGTAGTATGCACCATTCTATTCCCCCATATGTCCACTTGCTATCCCTGCAACTTTCCAAACTATAACACCCTTCCCTTGACACCATACCCCTTTATGTGTTGTCTCCTCCTGTTAGAAATAAGGTTCTTAGGGGCAAGAATTGTCTTTGCTCCTGCATTTGTATTGCCAGTGTTTAGCACGGTGTTTGACACATAGCAAGCACTTTATAAATGCTTTTTTCATTCATTCAGAATAGGGGTGGTAGGGAAAAAGCATGAAAAGGGCATTAAATAAAGAGATTAGGTGGTTATGGTTGCTTTACACCTGCTTAATGGGTAAGGAGGAGACTACCTACTTTCGATGTATAGGACATATCCTGATATGTACATATGTATGCTCCCAGGGAGGACATCTGGTTTTGGCTTCTCTGGGCAGTACTTTGCATTTATAAAAGGGCAATTTGGATTCACTTGATAGTCTTCACCTAAGTGACTTTTTTGCTCATGTTTAAACATCTTTCCTTGACATTTAAACATTTAAACAGCTGGACTTTGGGGATCCAGCTTGGAGCCAAATGTCCTGAATGCAAATGAAATAACTGGAAGGATAGAGTAGGAAAACCTGAGTCGTCAGAATGTTTGGTCCATTACCCTCCACAAAATAGACAAGTTGGACAAGCTTATCCCTCAGATCCCTTCCAGTTGCAGTATTCTAAAGTTCTACACATTTTATTCTTCTAGTGCAGATACACTTCCTAGAAGGGATAGATTTAAAAACATTATTTAGTAATTACTGACCTGTAAGTGAAGCATTCAGATGGGGGATGATCCGTCACTAGCACCTGATTTTTTAAAAAAGCCTCTTTTCTACTTCCAAGTGCCATTTTTAAAACGGAGTGTTTCAAACTGTGCATACCCTTTCACCCAGCTATACCATTAGTAGGTCTGTAGCCCAAAGAGATTTTTTTTTAAAAGGGAAAAGGACCCATTTGTTTTTCAAAAAAATTTTTTTAAAGGACCTATTTGTACAAAATATTTATAGAAGCTCCTTTTGTGGTGGCAAAGAATTGGAAATTGAGGGGATGCCCATCAATTGTGGAATGGCTGAATAAGTTGTGGTACGTGATTATGATGGTTACTATTGTGTTATAAGAAATGATGAGTAGGATGATTTCAGAAAGACCTGGAAAGACTTACATGAACTAAAACAAGGCAAAGCAAGCAGAACCAAGAGAACATCGTACACAGTAACAGCAATATTGTACAGTGATCAAGAGTGAATGACTTAGCTATTCTCAGCAATACAATCCAAGACAATTCTGAAGGACTTATGATGAAAAATCCTATCCATCTCCAGAGAAAGAACTGATGAAGTTTAAATGCAGATCAAAGCCTGTCCTTTTTCACCTTTTTTTTCATTTTTGTCTGTTTTCTTTTACAACATGACACATGGAAACATGTTTTGTAAGACTGCACATATATAACCTATATAAAATAGCTTACCATCTCAGGGAGGGGGGATAGAAAGAAGGAAGGGATAGAATTTGGAACACAAAATTTTAAAAAATGAATTTTAAAAGTTGTTTTACATCAATCAAAACATTATTCAGGATAAGTGCTATAAACTATACTATTGGAGAAATGTCTAATTGGAAAAAAATGGACTGGCTACATAGTAAGAGTTAACAGTAACTGATAGCCTGAGTACTCCATTGGTATAGACTAATGGATATAAGGAAGTCCTTAACACCCTTGGGTGGACCCTAGTAATGAATGTATGGTAGGATATGATTGAGAGTCACACAGGCAGACAGGATAGGGTATGATCATCATTGTTGGTGGAAATGGCTGCATCATCAGTGAGAGCTCAGAACCAATGGAGTAATATATGTCTTATTCAACTTAAAGGATTGTTGCAAGAATCAAATGGGACCATACATGTGTAAAGGAGGTATAAAGACAGTGGACCAATCTCCTATGAAACTTTATAATCCCACATCAAAGAATAAAGTGCCTCAGTCAACCTGATGGAATTATTGGACATTGATATGAATTGGATGAAGACAACAGAGAAACACAGGGAATTTTTAGTGATTGGCTAACTTAATGATCAGTCAAGTCCATAGTGGCTTTTAATATCCAACAGTCAGCTTTGAGAAAAAAAAGTTGAGAAGAGGGCCAGTTATCAAGGAATAACTTAGCTCTTGAAGACTCACTCACACCTCTAAGCAGAGCAAATTTCTCTCTCTTCCCCAATCCATCAGCAATGGTATCTCACAGCATAAGCATATGAATATTGGTTTCCAACTGTGTAGTCAAGTTGAATGTTGGTAAAAAAAAAAAAAGAAAGAAAAGAAAAGAAAAAGAGTTTGGTACCAGGGACCAGAAGGATGGCAAGCATGATAGCCAAGATCCTGGGCTGGGGTGGGGAGGGGGGAGTGGCTGGGGAAGAATCAGGGAAGTGGGAGAAAAGCCAAATAAAAACAGAACAGTAACCTAGACCAGAATTTCAGCATAGCTAGAAGATATATGTATGGTAACAATGGCCAAGTAGTGAATCAACATCCAGTGAGGACTATAAGAGCAGGGGCATTCAGGACAGTGTGACATCAGTCATTCTGAAGCATCAGTGACACAGGCTGCCCCTCTTCCCAATGCCTCCTACATGGGTGCCTCTCTGCTGGTGAACTTCCATTCTTCCTAGTGACAACATGTATTTGTAGGAGTGTGCCCTCGGCTTGAGGAGATGCTTTGTTGTGCCTCTTCTTCCTCTATCATTTCAGTAAATGTCTTTGTTTTAAGCTGGTTGTGTTCTGTGGCTGACAAGAAACAAAGCAAACACACTCATAGGGTCTCCTGGGCTACAGTTTTGGAAGTGCGGACATGCAGAGTACTTTGAACCCTTCACTGTGGGGGCCCAAACAGTGAGTTGAGTAAAAGGTAGGTTCACATGGAGTACTATGTGCATACAGCATTTTGGAAGCCTGACAATGCTATATAACATGAGTTATTGATATTTCCACTGCACCGTGAAATCTCACGAAGGGATTCTTTGATTTAGGGAGGTGGAGAACTGCAAAGCAACTTCCTCAGAATACCACTGTCAGGTGTCCCCTGCATCACCTCTCCTGTTCCCAACTCACAAAGCCCAATAAGCACAGGTAATTCAGGGCCCATCCGTTTTTTTGTATTCCTCCAAAATAAATCAGACTGAGCTTCTCCATATCGCTCGTATCAGTGGTCCTTTTGCCTTCAGTAATTTTTTCTTTTTCCCTTTGACGCCTTTCAAGGTTCCATCTTTTTGCATTTGCCATTAAACATGCCTCTTCTCAGCTGTGACACACTCTATTTCCAGTAGGAGTTGGGAGATCTGGCTGCACTTTGGGTTCATCAGACATCTTGAACTATTTTCCTGATGCTGTGCATTCAGCCAAACCCTAAATTACTTTAGCTGAGCACTTTCCCCTTAATTTTTAAATTCGTATGTATTTTAGAGGAGAACATAATCCATATGTTTCTGATTTCATTTCCTCTTATATCCTCGAAAGGTTATTTTCTGAGACATATATGATGTTCAAGAAGTCTTATGAATTCCCTTTTCATCCCCTTCTAACCTGTATTTCTTAGATTTGGGATGTGACATTTTGCCAAAGGTCAACAAACTTGAGCCTAAAAATATTTAAATAAAAACACTTATTAGCTTAAAAACCACAAGGCCGAAATTGGCCAAAATATTATTTTTCCATGACTCATTTTCTAGATCTCACGTCTTTTCAATTAGGCTACTTTAAAATGAATTTGCACAATTTTTTTTTCTGATTTAAGCCTTCTGGTTTTAATTAGTCAATGAATCAACAGGCAAGTATTTAGCATCAGCTCTGTGCCCAGCAATGTGCTTGATACTGTGATCAGAAAAGACATAGTCTTTGCCTTCATGTTGGACAGACAAGAATAACAGATATGAAAGAAATGGAGAACTATGCAAAGCCTTTTAGAATTAAGTGGTAAGTTTCACGGAATTGTCCATAAGTACAATAGACCTAACAGGACCATAAAAGTTAACAGAGATCAAGACTGGCTTGAATATATCAGCACTTCAGAGCTGTAAGTACTTCACTGTAGGTATTCCTTCCACTGATGCAGATAGCATTTCTCTCTATACCTTGTAGAAAATACTCTACAGGCATTGCTGTGCCCCCAAATATTCACTGCTTGGTTGCCAGTCTTCTGACCAGCAGTGCTTTATGCTTAATGAGGTGAGTATTCAAAAGGCAGATGGGTGAGGTTGGTACTCAAAAGTCTTTTTTTGACTTGGCAGGAGCTATCAGAGCTTTCATTCAATTGGCACAGACTTTGACAGCCCAGAGTCACCTCTAGGATACTGTGGGGCATCTCAGTCGGACTTCAGCATTGGGATGGTCCTGAGTACAGCTACTCAAAAGAAAATGAAACAAAATAAATTTAAAACTTCATGGAGGAAGTGATATTTGAACTGGGCCTTAGATGGAGCATAAAACCATAGACTTAGAGCTGGAAGAAGCCCCAGAGTATATGTAGTCCAACCTTTCACTTTACAAATGGGGAAACTGAGAATCAGAGATGCTCCTAAGATCATAGATTTAGAGATGGAAGGGACTTCAGAGGTCATTGAGTCCATTTTACAGGTGTGCAAGCTGAAGTCTAGGGGGGTTAATGACTTGTCCAAGGTCACACAAGGAGTAAGAATCGAAAGTGGAGTTTGGATTCAGCTCCTCTGACTCCAGGAGCTGTAGACAAGTGGAGAGAATTGGGAAGGGCTTTCAGGTGGCAAGAAATCATTTGAGCAAAGTTAAAGTTGGGACTGATACAACTTGTATATTAGGGGCTCACTAGACTAGCATATCTGAGGTAGATGGTACGTGTCAAGGAGCAGTGAAAAAATAAGGGTGTATTGATAGAATGGGGATAGATTATAGAGGGTCTGAAAAGTCAGACTCAGGAGTCTGGACCTGATGTGGTACACAGGGAGCCCTGTAGCTCCTATTTTTTTCTTTTCTTTTCTTTTCCTTTCTTTTTTGGTAAATGTTTTTATTTTAAAGTTAAATACAAAATGAGAAAAGAAAAAAAAACATTGTCACGTATACAGCAGAACATGAGAGGGTTCAATACAAAATATTAAATTTCCATTTCAAGAATATCTATATAATAAATACTACAAATTGTTTTCAAAGCTTCCCAGTCTTTCTTTTCTTCCTTATTGGTTTTCTTTCATTCTATTCTGGCACTTAGCCCTATAGCTTCTTCAGCAGAGAATGAATAGGCATAAGATGCAGAATTCTAGGCAGGATAGCTCGATAGACACAAACAGGGACATGTTTAAGGAGACAGTGAAGTAACAACGCAAAGTACCATGAGACTAAGAATCGGAACATCTGGGTTGGAATCTTGGCTCTGCTCTTTACTACCTGTGTGGCCTTAGCAAGTCATTTTAACTTTCTGGCCTCCCTTTTTCTCATATCTAAAATTAAGAGGTGGAATAAGATGATATCTCAGGTTTCTTCTAATTCTAGCATTCTGGGATTCTCAGGGCCTCCAATCAGCAGAACAACTAGGAGTCTATTATAGCAGCCTGGAAAAGAGGTAGTAAGGACCTGGCATAGGACAGTGGCAGTGGGCCATTTCAAGGAAAGAAATGACAAGACTTGGTTGTAGATTTGACATAGAAAGCCATGAAGAAGGAAGAGTAGAAGATGGTTTGACATAGAGAGTGATGGAGAGAGAAGAATTCAAGGTAATTACTTTTTTGTTTGTTTGTTTGGAAGATTGTTAAAGGAGAACAGAGATTAGAGAAGTTGAGACTGGGAGTCAATTTTGAGTATGAGATGCTGAGGTTTCTTTTGGACATTTTGAGTTTAAGGTTAGAAGATGTCCTATAGAGAGCTGGAAATATGGGAGTGAAGGGTGTGGGAGAGGTCAGGGTAGAGATCTGGATTGAGGACTCCCCTGCCAAAAAGTACTTATTAAAGCTATAAGGAAGTTAAGTTACTGAAGGGAAGTCAAGAACAGACAGAGAAGGGCAGAGTCTTGACAAGGACCATACCCTCAGTTCAGAGGTAGAAGAAAGAAGAGAAATTTGCAGTGGTGGTAGAAAAAGAGCATAGATGGTGATTATTCGCTTATTATAGGAGTAAAATTCATCTGTTTTCTCTGATGCTTTAGGTTGACGTTATACTATGTGGTTTCCATGATGTAGGCAGTTCTTCAGACCCTAACTTATCTTTGCGTTAACAAAAGAGAACATGGGTAGGAAACTTCACTCAACCTTCCTGGAGTATTTGGGACTTTTGACCCAAGAAAACCAAATGGGCAGGTTTTCCCTTTGTACTAGTGATTATGATCTCAAATGAAATGATCTCTTTGCTCAACACAAACCTAAATGACAGGTATTAGAAATGCAAAGATGCTTAACAAACAGTGGAGGAAAACAACAAAAATTCATTAAGAAAATTTCAAGGAAAAGGACAGAAAAAGGAGACATACTTGAAATAATGCAGGAGGGAGGAAAGTTTCCTTAACACCTAGAATTTTTCCCCCCCCAAACATTGCCTTAAGGCTGAATGTCTCCCGAAAGAATAGCTTATGGGAAAAGCAAAGAAGTAAGTTTAGGCTTCTAAGGGATGGAGGCAATTTAGATCCAAGATGTACCTTACATGGGGTATTTTGGGTAACTGTTAGACATACCAAAACAAGGATGGTTATATTGATGAAATAGCTTATTGTCTGGCCAAAAAAATTTACCATGTAAAACCTTAGACAGATGTCTACAGATCACACATTATGTCACCATAGTGAATTTCTACTGAGCATGATTATCTGAAGGCGGGATTTGGCCCGTGGATGCAATTAGCAGGGTTAAATGAAGATTTAATGACCCAATATTCATCTGTGCCTTTTCTCAGCATACCTGTATTCTTTCCAACTAAGTGTTCTAATACATCTTTCCCGGAGGGTAGCAGTGCACCTGGGATGTGTTTCTGCAAGCAGGATTTGCTAGCTTCTGGTCTGGAAATAATGCCATTCCCCAGGAAGGGAGTCCAAAGAGCATGAAAATGGAAGCAATGGTCAGGTTATTTCTCTCTATCTCCGTCCGCACAGCAGTGAGAAAGGATCATTTCTGGGCTGATGGCCCCTTGCTGTTTAGTCCAGAGTCAGGTGCTGCTGTTGTTGTCATTTGTCCTTCGCTCTCATAGAGGACCATGACATCGAGAGGCTGATGCCTGAGGAGGAAACGGGGGGGGGGTCTACTTACTACCTCCCCAAAGTGACCTAACAAGTCAGTGGCAGAAAACACATTAGATACCACAGCCTTCAGAGCCCAGTTTTGCGCTTACTTTGAAGATCCACATTTCCTGGTTAGTCACCAATCTTTGGCCTCCTCTGCCCCTCCCCCAGATGCTCAGAGAGGAAGCAGAATGGTCTCCCTCTTCCCTTAACTTTGCCATCCCAGTAACAGCTGGCATCTTTCTCTAACAGCCTCCCCACAGAGATCCCGCCACTAAGTAGGCAAATGGAATTTTTTTTTTTGTCTTCCAGTTCTAATGTAACAGCGTGGCTGTGGTCTACTCCGCTGGAGCTGCAGAAGTCAATGTAATGCTACTTGGCTTATACATATTTTATTTTGTTTGGCCGTTGGTGATATTTAGATAAAAATGATCTCCGGATTATGATAAACACTGCCCTCTGTCCAATGAGTGCAGTTAGATTACCGACCATATTAAAATCTCCATCCCTTTCAAGGGGCCTAGCTACCAAAGCATGAAGGAGGCAGTTAAGGAAAGGGGAAAAAATCCACATGGACCATTATTGGCTTAAAGGAACTGCTGAACCTTGGGAAAAGATTTATGCCACATTTATTATGACACTGTAACATCACCAAGGATATAAACCAGTCACTGGCACTCTCTCAAAGAACACATCATTGGAGCTCGTTATAACAATACTGCTGTGATATGTGCTCATAATATTTATAAAGGCTAAGCTATGAAAACAGTGCATGCCAACTGTCAGCAGCGATGTATCCGTTTTAAAGAAGACGATACACACGACATAATGCACTAAGTGAAACCGGTAAAAAGATCCTGGCGATACTGAAGCAATCAGCCCCTTGGTCCCCTTCACTGGCACGCTGTGACTCTATGGACTGGGTGCTTTTCTCCCAGTATTTGGGATAATTTCATGTGTCTTCTCATTGTTATTAAAAATCACAGCACCTTAGGGATTTAGAGATTATACAATCCAACTCTTTAATGGGTTGCTGAAGAAGAAACTGAGGCTCACAGGGGAGAATTCAATTCAATTCAACTCAATTCAGTAAGCATTAATTAAGTGCTTGCTCCATACTAGACATTGTATCAGGTGGCCTGTATACAAAGACAAAAAGTGAACCCTGTCTCAGGGAGCTTATATTCTTCTGGGGTTGCAGGAGAGAGGTGGTGGGATACAACACACACAGATTGTTCAATACAAAGTTAATTGGGGGAAGGGAAGGAAGCAAAGGAAACAAACATTAATTAAGTGCCTACTATATGCCAGGCACTGTGCTATCTACTTTACAAATATTATTTCTTTTGATCCTCACAACAACTCTGGGAGGTGGGTGTTATTGTTACCCTCATTTTGTGGTCGAGGAAACTGCGGCAGGCAGAGGTTAAGTCACTTGGTTCAAGGTCACACAGCTAATAAGTGTCTGGAGCTGGATTTGAGTGCAAGTCTTCTTCACTCCAAGCCCAACCCTCTATCCATTATGCTACGTTCCTAGCTGTCTCTATGGGATGTCCAGGTGGAGTTTTCTAGCTGGTGATTGGGCACAAGGTTACTTAACTAGTAAATGTCAGAGCGCTGAAATTGAATCTTGGTTCTTTTTTTTTTTTTATGCAAAGTCAGATGCTTTTTCCACTTTATCATAAACCCTCCATCTCCACCCTGTTGGATATTATTTATGGTTATTCAGCCCTTGGTAGAATGTCTTGTCTATATAACTCAATAAATATATTTGTTGATTGATTAGTTCTTCCACTTGTGGCCTGCACGACCTAGCATAAGTTATTTAATTTCTTTGGGCCTCACTTTTCTCTCCTCTAAGATGAGGGAGCTGGACTGCCTGATTTCTGCGGTTCCCTCTAGCTATCACATTCTATGCCTCTCTGATTCTTTAAATGGATGGCAATCTCTAAGATTGTTTCCAGTTCTATTGTTCTATTTTGATTGATTATTATATAAATATATGACCCTTGATAACGTGTTGGAGAAAGTAATCGTCAACAATTTTGCATCCTTGTCGAAAATAAGAATGATTTGGGCCTTTGAAAACCTAATGATTCTTTTTTCTTCTAATGGTAGGCAAAGACCTGTAAGACACAACCAATAATTCTACTGTTCCACCTTCCTCTGTCCCTGAGTCCATACTGTGTAGGGATGTGCAATCCATTTGTAAAGCACATGCCTATAATACAAATACACATGTGGTCCTCTTATTCATGCACCTGTTGCTATCTCTCAGGAACATCCTGAATCTAATAACACTAATTTCCATTTGTTGAGTGGCGCAGTGTAGGGGAAAGAATGTTGAATTTGGAGTCACAGGACCCGAGTTTGAATCCTGTCACACCATATGTGAGAGCTTGGGCAAATTACTTACCTTTTCTGGTCTTTGGTTTCCTCATTTGTAAGATGAGGAGTTGGACTGACTGGCCTGTGAAATCTCCCTCCCAACAAGATCTGCATACACACAAGATCAATGCATATTCTATGGCTTACAAAATGCTTTACTAACACTGTCTTGTTTGGTTGTTGCTACAGCCTTGTGAGATGGTTAGGAAAGGTGTTAGCATTCTCATTTTACAGATGCAGTAACTTGAGCTTAGAAAAGCTAACTTTCTCAAATCAACTAGCAAGGAGTTGATATGAACCTTGAACCTAAGTCTTCAAATATGGTACTCCTTTTACTAAATTACAGTGTCTATTTTAAGGCTAAGAGTTTTGATAAGTCAGAAAACAAGGTTTTAAAATGATCTGCTGGGCCAGCCTTGCCCATAAGAAGAGTAGATAAATATTAACCCAAGAGGGCACCCTTCCTGAGAAATATTTTCTCCTCTGACCTTGCTGTGACCTAAATTTACCAAGCTACTCATTTCTTGGGCTAAAGGCCTCGAAATGCAAATGTTATCTGAGAACACACATTCAGAAAATGCAGGTAGATTTTCTGTGCGTACCTGCCCTCTATTGGAGCTTTGTCTTCATAGACACCCTTGGTTCATAGAATTCCAAGATTCTGGGGGGACACATTAAACTATTATCACTTCACAATAGCTTACCCCTAATTAATTTTTCAGATTCACCAGCTGGTGAAACCTTGAGGAAATGGTACCTAGGGTAAAACATTTAGAAGGAGGCATAAAGAAGGGAAAAGTGTAGAACGTGAATGAGTTGATCCTGAAAGGTCAGGCATAGGTCACATGCTTGGCATTGGCAGGGAGGAGTATCATGGGGGCAACATGGGGCTATTGGAATGCCCAGTTAAATAGGGTCAAACAGGAGGATTAAAGGAACAAACTTCATATGCCTCACAAGTTTGTTGGGTTGAATCTATTGAGTCACAGTTAGCTGGCAGTGAATGGGACTTTGCTCTAGGAGGTTGACTTAAGTGGGGAGGGGCATGCACTTCCTTCCTGTGGCAACATGTGGCTCTGTGCCTCTTGGCATAGGGCACAACTACTTCAGGACTTTCTGGGGTAGTGCCTTCCTTTCCCAATATAATTGTACCCACCATGGGGTTGGTCCTCTGAATTCTCACATTCTCTACTCCACCCTTATGATCAAACTTTCCTCTGAATTACTCTTCCTTCCTCCAAACTTTCCCCCAGGCATAGTTTTGGCTACTTTTGGTTTTGTGATTCTATCAGTTTATCCAAGATGACTTTTAGATGACTACCATGAACCAGTGAAGAAAGATGACCTTGGACTTCATTTCATCAAAAGTGGGAATTCCTGAAAGCGAATAAACCACCTTCTTTGGGAGCTATTTACAGGTTGGGTTGCCCTGAGAGTAGCTTCTAACCAGAGTTCAGAGGTTTTCTGTGGGTCTGCACTCCAAAAACTCAGTCATGAATCTCCACCAGTTAAATAGTTAAATATTAGGTACAATTAGCTCAAAGCAAAGGCATATGCTAAAATGGCCTAGTAAGAAGAGTAGCTATTAAACTTTCCCCCATAAAGCTAGGGCACAGTCTTCCACAAAGATACAGAGTTCCCGGGACTGAAGGGGAGAGCTGATGTTTTCTCTTTTCTAGTGGTGTCCTAATGATACCCCAGGTACAGCATCTCCGGTGGGCGAGTGATTCAGCTGGGCTCTCTGGGCCTGCTTCTCTCAGTAGCTCAGCTCCCAAGTGATAAAGCGAATTCTTCTTGAATTACTGGTTAAATCTCTTCTGTGCTGCCAGAGGTACGTGCCTTGAAGCTGCTTTGTGTCCCAACCAACTGTGCTCCCTCATGGATGTGTTTTCTCCTACTGGGTGAGGATTTTCCATGTCACCAAGAATGATGGGAAGGGTGAATGTAGAGAGAAACATCCCCTCCCACCCCCACTCCTCCTTTGCCTTGTAGGAGAGGAGCTGGCATCATGCTGTACAGAGCTCTCCTGTCTGGACATTCCCCAGTTCTGGGGGAGCTTAGCTTTTTAAAAACCACCAAGAGCGCGGTCAATCTTTAGCCCCCATGGCAGGCCACCCTGGCTCATCAGAGAATCTTCTTCACACTTTGTAAAGGGGTCACAAGGTGTAGGCACCTTTTTGCACTTTGTCGAACACATTAGCACCTCATTACTTCTGTTACCCCACTCTTACTTTCTGTAATTATTCAAGTGGAATGGGGGAAGGGGTAGGAAACCAGCTCTGCTTCATCTCCCCCCCCCCCGCACCTCCATGTCTGGGAATGCCCAGTGTCCCCCTGGAGCAGGTCTGGGTCTATTTCTCATGAAGCAACCTTTCTGGGAGGCTGAACTGCTTTTTCCATGGTCTATCAATCTGTCACCTTTTAGGAGAACTAAATCTATTCCAAATATTTTCATACTGCTATTTGATAGTTTGGAACCAAGCAGTATTTTATCCAGCCCATATAGCAATGGTTCCAACTGAGAGACCTAAAGAACTGACCATAGGAAGCAAAGTTTTGAAAATAACTTGGTAACCTGTATTCCTCATTATCTGCACGCGTGCTTTATATTTCACTGTGGTCATACTGAACATGCAGAGCATGAGTTCACTTACATGAGCCAGTCTTAACAGGACAGCTCCCTCTCCATTACTGGTATAATTTGACTTTCATGTTGATAACTTCTTTTTTTTTTAAATCATAAAGTGTATCTTGAGTTTCTCTGTTTTGATTGCATCCCAGGGGAAAAGAAAACCAAATACAAAGAAAAGAAAAAGTCAGTGTAAAGGTGAAATGAAAGCAATAGATAACATTAAAAAAGTGTTGTAAATCAGAGGCATTGAATCCCACAACACTCCCAGCAGAACTAGATTCAGTTGTAATTGATAAATTTTTTAAAAAATACATAAAATAGCACATAGATAATGCTAATATATAGTTTTCTACCTTAATACATGGTGGCAGGGATCCTTAGGTAAGGCTTAGTGTTTCTATTTCAGCTTGACACCACTCTGGTAAGTTACACCAAAAAAATCTTTGGGTAATAATATTTGGAAGGATGGGGGAGGCTTTCTGGACCTGTGGTCCAGCGTAAGAAGCATCTTTGTTGGAAACTCTCTGTAGTCTTTGAGTATTGCCTGGGGGTGCTGAGAGCTGGTTAACTTACCCAGGTCACATAGCCACTTCGTGCTAGGGGCACCTGACTCCAGAGGTGATCTTCTAGCTGACTACACCACTCTATTGCTCCATGAGAATAATAATGATAACTTACATCTGTAGAATTTGCATCCTATTCAGCCACCCAGCCTTCCCACCCAGACCAATTCACCATCTCTACCTGATTCTGATAACCTCCATAACAGGGTCCTGCTGAATCTACGCCCTGATCCTGGGAAGTTAATCTGTTCATCTTTGGAGTCCCAGCCCTAGGCCCTTTTCTGTTGATTAGTGACCAAATGTGTGCAAACCAGCCAACAAAACCCACGGCATCTATTGGCTAGTGTTAGACATCAGATCATTGTTGAGCTTTACACCCTATTCATCTATCCAACCACTCACCCAGAACATCTCACCAACTCCCTGTCTCTCCCTCTCCCCCACTTCCCCCAGCCCTCATCCTACCTTCCATTTTGCTGATGCTAAAGTTCATTTCACTGGTCACCTCTCTTCTGCATGTGGTTCTTTTCCTATTAGGATATAGGTTTCTTGAGGACAGAGACTATCACTTTTTTAATCTTTGCATCTGCAATGCTTAGCATAGTGCTTGATACACAGTAAGGGCTTATCAATTGCTCACTCTTTCTTTCTATCTTTTCTTTCTCTCTTTTCCTTTTTTCTTCCTTTCACCCTCCCCCTATTTCCTTCTCTCTCTCTTTTCCTTTCTTCTTTCTTACTTCCTTCCATCATCCCCTTCCTTCCTTCTCTCTCTTTCTCTCTCCCTCCTTCTCTTCCTCCCACTCTCCTTTTTCTTTCTTCTTTCTTTTCTTCCCTCCCTCCCTCCCTTCCTCCCTTCCTTCCTTCTTTCCTTCCTTCCTTCTTTCCTTCCTTCCTTCCTTCCTTCCTTCCTTCCTTCCTTCCTTCCTTCCTTCCTTCCTTCCTTCCTTCCTTCCTTCCTTCCTTTTTTCCAAAAGTACTTCTATACAACACCACTGTGAAATGGATCATTCAAGAGTTCAGATTACTCATGATTCATGATTTTGGTATGTATGTCTAGGATAAAAGGCCCATCAAATAAAATTTTTATGAGTAATTCAATTGGAGTAGGATGAAAAGAACATCATGGATTATATATCCAGAACTAGAAGGGACCTCCAGCCTCCAAATTCTACAGAAGAGAAAACTTAGGCCAAGAGTGGTTAAATAATTTGCCTGAACACATACAGAAGATAAGGGTGGATTTTCTGTGTATACCTGCCCACTACTACAGACTTTTTTT
Source organism: Phascolarctos cinereus (assembly GCF_003287225.1). Lineage (NCBI taxonomy): Eukaryota > Metazoa > Chordata > Mammalia > Diprotodontia > Phascolarctidae > Phascolarctos > Phascolarctos cinereus. The sequence continues at coordinate 211,869,738 of NW_027556098.1, read as the reverse complement.
TTTTCATGGACACCCCTGGTACATAGAATTCCAGGGTTCTAGAGGAGACATTTTGAGAAACTTTATAAGGACCGTAAGCTTCATCTATACATGCAGTAAGTGGAAGAACTGAGAATTAAACCCAGGTCTTCCGATTCCAAATCCAAAGGCATATTTTTCCATTGCTCCCGGGTGAGAGATCTCAGATCCTGGGGCACAAGGTCTACAGATGAAAAGAGCCATGGATGCTGTCCCTGAGGCAGGGATACCAGCCCAGTGGTTCAGAGATCTGGAGGCCAATTCTGCTGGAGAGGGGATAACTGCCACCAGGGGAGTGGGCAGGACAGGGCAAGCCAAGGAGGAACTCACCGGGGTGAGGCTGCTGGGGAATAGACTAGAATAGCTTCCTAGTTTCACTAATTCTAGGTTCTAGGATAAGCTGAAGGAATATAAGTACTTCTGGGCGCGGTAGTGCATATGCTATAATCCTTGCTACTGAGGAGGGTGAGGCTGGTGGATCTCTAGGGCTCTGTGTTCTAAGGTGCAGTGGCTTCTCTACCTGACTGCACTAGATTCAGAATTAATATGGTGAGCCCCAAGCCCAGGTCAGAAACAGAGCAGAAACCAGCTCTCCTGCAAGTGGAATCTGTGAGCAGCCCTTGCATTTTCAGCCTGGGTGAGATAGGGAGACTGAGTCTTTTCAAAAATAACAATAACAATAATTTTGGCATCCTGAGGCAAAGCCCCAATTCCCCCACCTCTCTAGTCCCAGCTGTAGAGCTCTGATTATAATCCCCATTTTGTAGATAAGGAAAGGGAAGCTCAGAAGGTTAAATGGCTTGCCCAGGGTCACACAGCTAGTAAGTGGTAAAGACTTGACCTTATATTAGTATTTTCTATCATAGAGGAAGATCATTTTGTATTGCATGCAGGCTCCTGAAAAAAAAATCTGATGTTCTCTGCCATAAGCATATGTTGAATTCACATGTTAGAGCAATGATTCTCAAGTATTTGGCAAAACCCTTTACTAAACATTTGGCAAAATGCTTCACTTTAAACAAAATTTTGTCAGGAACTATTGCAACAAAATCTAACGTGATTCTTTTAAATGCCTAGTAATGGTACCAATTAACTTAAGGCTATTTTTTAAAAAAATACATGTCTTTGGATCATTTTTGTTCTGAATTTAATATTATAACTGACTTATTAAAACAAGATGTGATTATTTGTAATTTATTGGTGTTTTATAAAGCTGATGAACATTTGTTGCAATATGCATTTTCAACATTCTGGGTTTCAATGATTGATCCAAGAACGAGAAAAGCCACCTCTTTGCTAACATGATATACTTTTACTGATCTCTATGGGTAAAAGATATCTATGTTTGTTGAACACATATATTGTGTCCAAATGATACACAGAAAATGCAGGTGGGTTTTTTGTGTGTGCTGCCTGCTACTCCTGATTTTTCTTCATGGATAACCTTGGTTCATCATTCCAGAGTTTTGGGGAAGACAGTTTGAGAACCACTGTAGGGACAGGGTTATTGCTTCTCAACATGCATGTTAGACTTGGTCCAGTTCCACATTTGTCAGTGGCAGGAGTCCTAATCATCAATGGCAAAAATGCTGGTTTTCAAAATGGAGCTTATGACAAGCTGGAGAAAATGCCAGGTCATTTCTTACTCTCTCTCATTTTTGAGATTCTGTATCTCATGTACTTTGATAACTGCATCAAATATATGTTGGAAGGGGTATGGGAAAATTGGGACACTAATGCCATCTGAATTATAATTGTTGTTCCACTGTTGGTGGAATTGTGAACTGGTCTAGCCATTCCGGAGAACATAAAGAAGGTACCATTGTACATACCCAAATGTTCTACACTGAACAATGTGATAAACTAAACAATTTATCTTAGAAGTTAAGGGAGCACCCTGCCTACCAAAATAAATTTAAATAAAATAGTAAATGTACCTGGTTTGTTTCAGTACTGATGTGATAGGTAGAATTTGGACCCCAAAGCCAGTGTTTAGAACAGATAGACAATGCTATCCTTCTTCTTCCCTGCCTTCAGGCCGTGGAATGTGCTTGTGTTTAGCCCAGCAAAAGTTGTTGATGACCCTCAATCTTTACCTCTTGCTTTTCCACTTCTTTCTAGTACTCCATCAGCAGCCACTCATTCTAAGTCAACACAGTGACCCATTTTTGCAGATTGGGCCCTCATACTTGGAAGAAGATGGCCTTCCAGCTTCAAAGAAGAACAAAATCATAAAGAACACTTGGGGAAGAAGGGACATGAACAAGCATTTACTTATTCTTAATATGTATATTTTCCAATTGTATGTAAAAACAATTTTTAACATTCAATTTTTAAAATTTTGAGTTCCAAATTCTCTCCCTCCTTCCTTTTCCTCTCTCCTCCCTGAGACAGTAAACAATTTGATATAGGTTATATAGGTGCAATCATGCAAAACATATTCCCATATTAGTCATGTTATGAAAAAAAAACGCAGACCAAAAAAAAAAACCTACAAAAAAATGCAACTAGTATGCTTTGACCTGCATTCAGACCCCATCAGTTCTTAATTTAGAAGTATATAGCATTTTTCATCATGAGTCCTTCGGAATTGTTTTGCATCATTGTAGTGCTGAGAATAGCTAAGTCATTTGCAACTGATCATCCTTACAATATTGCTGCTTCTGTGTACAATGTTCTCCTGGTTTTGCTCACTTAACTTTGTGTCAGTTCATGTAAGTCTTTCCAGGTTTTTCTGAAATCATCCAGCTTGTCATTTCTTATACAGCATAATAGCATTTCATTACAATCATATATTACAATTTGTTCAGCTTTTCTCCAATTGATGGACATCCCCTCAATTTCCAATTCTTTGTCACCACAAAAAGAGCAGCTAGAAATATTTTTGTACAAAGATGTCTTCCCTCACTTCCCTTTTTAAAATATTTTTGGGATATAGATCTAGTAGTGGTATTGCTCGGTCAAAGAGTATTCATAGCTTTATTGCCCTTTGGACAATGTTCCAAATTGTTCTCCAGAATGGCTAGACCAGTTCACAATTCCATCGACAGTGGAACAACAATTATAATTCAAATGGCATTAGTGTCCCAATTTTCCCATATCCCCTCCAACATTTATCATTTTCCTTTTCTGTCATATTAGTCAATCTGATAGGTTTGAGGTGGTGCCTGAGAGTTGTCTAAATTTGCATTTCTCTAATCAACAATGATTTAGAGCATTTTTCCATATGACTATAGATAGCTTTGATTTCCTCATTTGAAAACTGCTTGTTCATATCTTTTGACCATTTATCAATTGGGGATTGACTTGTATTCTTAGAAATTTGACTCAATTCTCTATATATTTGAGGAATGAGGCCTTTATCAGAGACACTGGCTGTAAAGTTTTTTCCCAGCTTTCTGCTTTCCTTCTCATCTTGGCTGCTTTGGTTTTGTTTGTGCAAAACCTTTTAAATTCAATATAATCAAAATTATCCATTTTGCATCTCGTAATTCTCTCTGTCTCTTGTTTGGTCGTAAATTCTCTTACCCGCAGATCTGACAAGTAACCTATTCCATGCACCCTAGTTTGCCCATGATATCATTCTGACTTTATCTTGGTATATAGAGTGAGATGTTGGTCTATACTTAGTTTCCGCCAAACTGTTGGGAACAAGCATTTATTAAGGGCCTACTGCATGCCAGATACTGTACTAAGTGTTTTATAAATATTTCACTTGGGAAGGTGTATTTTTCACTTTAGAAATAGAATATTATAATGGAAGTTAAAGGTGAAGCAAACTAAAAGAAATCTTTTGCAGAAATGTATAAGAGTCTATAGAATTTTGTGAGTTTAAGGAGACAAAGAAGAATATATCAGGGCCTATGTGGTTAGAGAGAAGCAAATATAGCCTGCTAGCTCAGTAAAAGAAAAAAGTTGAGAAACAAGACACAATCAGAAGGACGTTGATGATGGTGGCACTGAGATTTGGGCCTCAGGCAATAGTGCCAAAGTGATTTTATCTGTAATCCACTAGCTATTCTTCAAACGAGAAGAGAGAAAGAAAGCTTGTTTGTCAATAGTATAGTACAGCTCCCTAGTAGCTTGTCAGTGTGGAAACAGTTTTCCCTATACATGAAGTTCTAATAAATCTTTGGACAAATAGTCATGGATGATAGCTGTTGGCCTATATCTTCTAAAGGGTGTACGGGGTACTCAGGGAGGACTAACACACCTAGTGTGAGGTCTTGCCAAGGCCTTTTCAGGGCTGCTCATCCACCTTTGGGGTCCGTCTGTCACCGAACTCTGTGGCTCCAAGAGCATCCAATGGACACAATGGCCAATGGGCCAGATCAGATTGAGGATAACCAACAGGCCTCAAACCCATCAGTGAGTTAGGGGGGTGCCTACCCCAAGCATTTGAAGACTTCTCTCAGTGGAATGGGCAGATGAGAACAGTTTGTTCCAATGGCCATGAAGACAGCTGAAGCAGGTGCTGTGGAGTGCTTAGAGCTTGATCAGACATTAAAGATGATAAGGTCTTCCACTGTATCCTGGGCCATCACCAGTCATCTTGATTTTTGTCCTGCCACTGGACTTTGATGAATCTGTGACGACTTTGTGCAAGTCTGCCTCACTTCGATCCAATTCGTGTTCAAGTCACGTGAAGAATGAACAACAGCGCATCTTCTATGGACAACAGACAACATGGAGTAGTGGAATGACAACTGGTCTCTGAGTTAGGAAGGCCTGTGTTTACATCCTTTCTCTGATAATACAATCTGTGTGACGCTGGGGATCGCGGTACAATGAATGGAAAGGATGTGGAATTTGATGTCTCAGGCTGCTACCTGTATGACCTTAGGAAAGTCATTTAACTGCCTAGGCCTCAGTTTCCTTATCTGTAAAAGGAGGGGGGTTGTACTTGTGAGGTCCCTTCTCACTCTAAATCTGTATACTGGTGCAAAATATGTGCTTAATAAATACTTATTGATTTATAAATTTAATCTCTTTAAAAAAAACAACCTGAGGATGTCATTGAAGAAAGCATTTTCAAATTTTTTCCCCACATTTGCTTACTCTTGTTCTCTCACATTGCCTCACTTGCTCCTCTATTCCTCTTTTTTTTTTCTTTCCCACCTTCTGTCTCCAGGCCCTTGTATCTCTTTTTGTTCCCTCCCCTCTGCCTCTTTCCATCCCTCATTTGTTGAGTAGGAAGGGATGGATGTGGGAGAAGCTGGCTTGGCCTGGATAGCAGGGCCTGGTGCTTTGTATATATTTGCTCAGACGAGCTGAGGCATCCCCAGATAAGCTGGGTTCCAACAAAAAGATTTATTACAATTCGGATGGCTAAAGATGACTTATTCGTGCTGCAAAGGGCATTGACTTGCCTAGTTTAATAGCCACTCAGTTCCCTTAGCATACCACACCCAAAACAAAGGCCTAGCTTCCTCCAGTTCCTGAAAACACGGAGAGGAAGCATTTTTCAGCCTTTTCCCCGGCAAAATAACGTTCCTTTACTGACTTCGTATGCTGCCATCTAGTGGTAGCTTGTCGTGAAACAGCTAGTTCTTTCTGACTCTAAGGCAATTGGGATGAATTCATTGACGGAATTCTTATTGCCCAATTAAAGTGGCTATCGCAGAGATCCAGTTGGTCTAGTGATACTTTTTGCTTCGTGATGGAGTGCATTACTAGTTGTGACATTCTCTCATCTCCTTCACAGTTACGATGCTCTTGAAGGACAGTCTGAAAATGTCACTGCAGACCCCAGGCAGCTTTCTCAATAATACAAAATCAACCGAATACAGGGAGGCAGGGTGTTCGTCTTCACTTCAGAAACGGAAGATTATAATGGGAATTAAAGGAGGAGGGGGGCTAAAAGAAACCTTTTGCAAAAATGTGTAAAAATCTATAGGATTTTGTGGGTTTAAGGCGGCCAAGAGGAATACATCAGGACCTACAGTTTGTTGCTGCTTTGTCTATATGCCCCGTCCGACTCTTAGAAGCAAAAATATCCTGCTGGCCCACTAAAAGAACACTGTATTCAAAGTCTGAGGACCTGGTTCAAATCTTGCCTTGTTAAATTACTACCTGTGTGATCTTGGGTAAATTACTTAATCTCCCTGGGCCTGGGTTTCCTCATACGTGACTTTTTTTCCCCTTTTAAATAGTATTTTATTTTTTTCAATTACATGTAAAGACAATTTTTAACATTCATTTTTTATATAAAATTTTGAGTTCCAAATTTTCTCCCTCACTCTCTAAAATGGTAAGCCATCTGATGTAGGTTATGTGCAAAATTGTATTTCCATATCGGACTACATGACTTCTAACGGTCTTTTCCAATTCTAGATTTGTGATCCCATGAGATTATAAAGGGGAACCAAAAAGACCCCTATGATTTACTTAAAGCTAAATTCTGAAGTACAGAGAGGTTGACTTGCCCAAGGTCATGCAATAAGTGCCAGAGGTAGCATCTGAACCCAAGCCTTCTTGGAGTCAAGCCTAGCTCTTTTAGACACTTTACCACACAGCCTCATATAACAGGATGAAAACTACTCACCTCTTTGCTTTGAAAAAATCTCTTCTTTCTTGCTTCTTGGGACCATGATCAGAGTGATTAAAAGCTACTCAGTATGGGAACCTATTTGTGTGTGAGGGAGGTTCTAGTGGGCAAGGGGTACCCCTAAAAACGGAGGGTAGTCAGTCAAATGAGAGCCAGAAGGGGAGAAAAAATCCCAAACCTGTTATGTAGGAGATTCTGGTTTGTGAAAATGACTCAACTTGTTTGGGGAGTGACTTTGAAAGTGTGCAGCCCAGATGTAAATTTTAGAGCTGTACTCAGCCTGACACAGCTGTGGTCTGAGAGTTGACTTCTAATAGAAGGGGGCCACACCCACAGCTGCAGCCAAGCAGTGCGATTTGAAACTCCCCCAGGACTGACTGCTTTGCAAAGAACAGTTTATTACACAGAATAAAACCAACACTGGCTCATCTCAGCATTTTCATGGTCTGCCCTTGGAAAAAAAAAAGTGTGTGTGTAGCTGAGTTTTCATCACTTGTGCTCCAAGTTTACAGCCTTGGGGCCAGTTTGGGGAAGATCTGGAAAGTTCTCAGCTCTACTATTAACTCACTGTCTGACAATGGGTATGGCATTTAAGTAGGCCCATACCACAGTTTCTCCATTTGGGAAAGGGGAATAAGGAAATTTGCCATCTGCCATCCTTATGGGGATGCTTGAGGGATTTGGGAGTTGAGGTTGAGTAAAATGTTAGATATTACAGTCATTTACCCAGTCTTTTCAGACTCATTGCTCAGGGTAGACTTCGGAAGGACAGAGTGTACCTGAAAAATATGCACAGTTGGAGCACAGGGGTATATAATACTACCAAGGACAGAGAAAGAGTGATCCTGCTATGGAAAATGTTATCAGCATTGCCTTCACTAGGACCCCAGGATTATAGATCATCATCTAGTCCAACTTTTTCATTTTACAAATGAGGAAACTGAGGCCCAGAGAGAACTGATTCACCCAAGGCAATGCACGAGCCAGGATTTGTATCCAAATCACCTGATTCCAAATTTAGTGAGCCTATATCAGAGGCAGTTTTTTTCATACTGTTTGGCTTATAGACGTTTATGTTGTTTGTTTAGGTTAGAAGAAACCTCAACTTCATGTTCTCTTCTGTTTCCTAATCTTCTAGAATGTTAGGTCAGGCTTAGTCCTCCCTCGAAAAACATCTGGTTGGGTTCTGGGGAGGGGGACCAAGTCTGTAACAGAGCCAGATTATGTTTCCTCCATGCCACAACCCCAAAAGAAAGAAAAAAAAAGAGCAATCCAATCAATTGTCTAGCTGTTCTGTCTATGCAACCCCAAATATGCAGATATTTCCAAGTATCTGGATGATTGGTGATATGTAGACAAAGCGCCCAGATAATGGGCCTTTTAACTTCTCATCCAGGTGTTGATGGTGAGTAGACACAGCTGAAGGACTGTTAATATGAAAATTAAGGAAAAAAAATAGAGAAAGGAGGGGGAAAGAATACAAAAGGAGTAAACAAAGAACAATACACAGCAGCAGGAGAAAAAAAACATTGGGTCCAGTGATAAGGTGGAAAATGCCACGTGGAGAACAGAGGAAGGTGGTGCCAAGAGAAGGGGGAGGGGGAGGCTGTTTGCTAGCTTCCAGGCCAATGCGTATGGTTATCAAGTGGACCCTGTCCTCTCCCCAGGTGAAGGTTTGCTTTCTATTGTTCTAGAAAGCCTCAAAGCCAGGGAAATTTCTGTAAATATTCTGCTCATGGATTTGTGGCCGCCTTCAGACTCTGCCTGTCAAGTTGGTACTTCACTGGAATTGTAACTCCCCATCTTCCTCCTTGATTCTCTTGGTCCCTTCCCCTCCTGCAACACAAATGCCTTTTTTATTTTCTCTAGCTTAATTAGCACGTGCATTCATTTTGATTGATGAATTGATGTGGCTTATTGGCATGAAGATTTTACTCCCCTCCCAGTACTGTATGTAATACAGATGGGTTGTGTGGGAATGACACCCACTTTGATGCTGTAGCCATTGTGTGCAATGCTGAGAAGAGGCCAGTCACTCAGCTGGGATTTTTAAAAAAAACCATTTTTATTTAAAGTTTTGAGTTCCAAATTCTCTCCTTCCCTTGCTCTCTCCCCTTCCCCCTCCCTGAGATGGTAAGTAATCAGATATAGGTTATACATGTGCAATTATGTAAAACATTTCTAAATACTCAGCTGGGATTTTCTAAGGTTCTGCCCATAAGCTTGGGTGGGGAGTGTGTGGGGGGAGAGTTGAGAGGAGAGACAGCCATGGTGGTGTGAAGAATGATGGCAGAGAAACAACTCAGCCAAGGACTTAATATTTATATTTTATTGGACTGACTCTGAAATAATCCCTGCTCACACCCTCGACTCGGGGGGAAAGGAGACCTTGACTCCCTGCCACTGGTTCGAAGGCATTGTGAGTTAGTAGGTATCTGAGGCTAAAAATTCCAGCATCCCTTGCCAGAGGATAAAGCAAAAATTAGCATACAGTTGGTAACAATTTCATTTCTGGTTTCACTTTAATCAGCAAAGATTAATGGTTAAAATATCTCTTTCCAATCTGGCATCAGCTTGAATAGGGAAGTATGGAGACTTTCCTGAAAAGTGTTAAATTAAAGAGACATTTATAAGGACCACATATTATCTTTAAGGAAATCAGAGAGCTGACATTTATATACTACTTTATAGTTTGTTACAAAACAGTTTACATATATTACCCCATTTGATCCTCCCAGCAGTGCTATGAAGTTAGAAAATTAGGCATTATCAACCCCATCTTATAAATGGGAAATGTTGATCCCAGAGAAGTCGATTCCTTTTAGGTCACCTAACTGGTGGCAGAGCCATGATTTTCAATGGAGGTTTATTAAATTTCATATTCTCATTTCACTGGGAATTACTGGGAATTAAATTTCATATTCCCATTATATTGGGAATGCTTGGTATTATACCAAACACAACACAGAAAGAGTAGTCCTGTCATATAATATAACATGTAGAGGAGTAGCTTTCTGCTGGAATCAGAGGATTAGAGCTAGAAGGAGCAATAGCTGACATTTATAAAGCCTTTCATGGTTTTCAAAGAGTTTTACATACACTTCATTTCATTTGGGCCTCATACTAGCCCTGTGAGGCAGGCACTGCAGATGTTCAGTAATTCCCATTGTACAGACAAGGAAACTGAGTTCTCCATATCTTGCCTATAGCCATATAGCTACTATGTGTCAGAGGCAGGATTTGACTGGCACCAGTCCCACGCTCTATCCACTATGCCATTCAAAGAAAAATATTAACGATCACCTAGTCCTGACCTTCATGCTACAGATGAGGTAACTGAGTCATAGAGAGTTTAAATGACTTGCCCAAGGTCACACAGCCAATAAACAGCAGAGCCAGCATTCAAATCCATGTTGTTTGACTCTAAGTCCAATGACCTTTCCAAAACATATCAGTTCTTTGGAAGGAAGGAAATGAGCATTTATTAAGTGCCTACTATATGCCAGACACTGTGTTAATTACTTTACAAATATTATTTCATTTGATTCTTATAGCAGCTCTAGGAGGTAGCTGCCATTTTTATCCTCATTTTACAGTTGAGGAAACAGAGACAGACAGAGTAAGTCACTTGCCTATGGTCACATAGCTACTAAGTTTCTGAGGCTGGATTTGAACACAGCTCTTCCTGACTCCAGAACCAGCTGTCTATCCACTGAGCCACCTAGCTATGTTTTGGGATCATTTTTTTCTTTGTTGGAAAATTTTGCTTGGAAGATCATTAGAGCCCAGTCGGGCTCTCATGGCGCCAGAACTGCATGTAAAATATGAAGAGGCCCTGGTGAAAATGAACTATGGGCAGCCAAGGAAATAGCCTTTGATTTGGGAATGGGGCACTCACTGTACTCACTTTTGCTCCTTCCTGGGCCAGTCCCTTCTGCCTAAGTTGTTAGTCACAAGAATGAATCCCGGGGCAGCTTGTTGGCACAGTGGATAGAGCACCGGCCTTGGAGTCAGGAAGACCTGAGTTCAAATCTGGCCTCAGACACATAACACTCACTAGCTGTGTGACCCTGGGCAAGTCACTTAACCCATTGCCTAGCCCCCCCCCAAAAAAATGAATCCCAAAAATGTGAAATAGTTTTAGAAAGAAATTTATTAGATCCTTTGGTAGAGGAGAATGAGCCAGAAGGAATGTGTGGCTCCCTCTCATCCAGGCTCTGGAAGGTTTACATTATATAGGATTTAGACAGCGACACCTTCACGTCAGGGTAGCTTGAAAACAAAATAGATTGATATCAGTAAATGTAAACATTCAATAAAATCTAGGCAAAGACAAATCATAAGGGAACCCAAAATACAAGCTTGAGTGGACAAAAAGACAAGACCTGGGTGAGTGGACCCTAAATATAAATGTTTTGGGGGGATACAGGACCTGAAGGAACCCAAAATTCTAACATTCCTGGAGAATTACTGAAGTCAGACATTCTGGGTTCAAACAATCTCTAGTCACATAAAGTTAGGTTTAAACAGTATAATAATTAATGTTTTCTGAACAAAGCATTTTCCACAGAGTCCACAAAAAGATTTTTTTTTAAAAAAATCTTGGATCAGGCAGCCCATAGAATTTTTCATCTCAAGCTGGACCATATTTGCCTTGCCAGCAGATCTATCTGATCAGGACAGGCCCTGGCAAAATTGATAAAGCAGCCAAAGTACATTTGCCACGTCCCCAGACTTCTCTGGGAATATTCTGTTACCGCCTGCCAGCAACCCCTCTTTGCTCCTGACTCCTTCAAGAGCCCAGTGTCCTCGTGTGGCACATAGCCTCTCGCTTGAGAATTTTGTCTTAGCTGACCCTTCTCAGTCATCACCCCTGGGTCCAGCCACTTTCCAATTTTCTCCCCATCAAAATACGTTTTATTAGTTTTCATCTATTTCTTGGCATAGTGGATATGGAACTGGATTCCAAACTAAGAAGAAAGAAGTGGCTTTAAGTCCTATCTCTGGCCCATGCTGGTTATGTGACCTTGGGCAAGAAACTCCATCTCTCAGTGCTTTAGGCCACTGGTGTCAAACTCAGATACAAAGAGATCCCTGTGGCTGCATAGTGACTCGTTGCTGTTCAATGGTGTCTGACTGTACACGATCCCATTTTGTGTTCTCTTGGCAAAGACACTGGAGTGGTTTGTTACTTCCTTCTCCGGTGTTTCCCCATTTTACAGATGAGGAACTGGGGCAAATAGGAGTTAAGTGAATAACCCAGGGTCACACAGCTAGTGAGTGTCTGAGGCTGGATTTCAATTCAAATCTTCCTGACTCTAGGCCATGTACTCTACCCACTTCAACACCTAGTTGCCACACATTGACTTAGAACACCGCAAATTAACCTAATCTATGATGTATTTTAAAAAAAATTTCCCAACTACATTTTAATCTGGTTGAGGCTACATAGGAGGGTCCACAATTTTGATATATCTGCTCTGGCAACTCTGAGATTTTACATTTTAGAGGATCATCACTTTAGAGGCAGAAGGGATGTCAGAGATCATTCTGCAGAGGAGAAAGCTGAGGTGAGGAGTTAAATGACTTACTTACCCCAAGTCACATAGCTAGGAAGTATTTGTGTCAGGATTCGAATTCAGGACTTCCTGTTTCTAAGTCTAAAATACTATACCATCTAGCTGCTGCCTCCTGCAAAAAAGTTACTCACCTGCATTAGGAGAGGAAGTTTCTTTGCCCGAGAGTTTTCTATAACAAATAACATCACAAATCCACTCACTATTCCCATATTCCTCTAGATTTTAAACTGTTTGAGGGCAGATTAATTTACTGTCTACTGAAATTAGCGGAGTGCCTTGCTCATGTCATTCAGTCATTATTCAGTCATTTTTCCATTGTGTCCAACTCTCCATGACCCCATTTGGGTTTTTTTTTTGGCAAAGATACTGGAGTGGTTTGCCACTGCCTTCTTCGGCTCATTTTACAGATGAGGAAACTGAGGCAAGGTCACACAGCTATTAAGTGTCTGAGGCCGGATTTGAACTCATGAAGATGAGTCTTCCTGACTCTGAGCCCAGCACTCTATGCACTATGGTGCCACCTAGCTGCCACCTTGCTCATGGCATGTGCTCAATGAATCTTTATTGAATGATCTGTCTTCAATTCCATTCAATGAATATTTCAAAAGTATTCACTGTGTGCAGAATACTGTGGCAGTCCCTGGGTTATCTACAAGGTAAGGTGTGTCCCCTGCCCTCAAGAAGCTCAGTTCCTAGTAGAAAAACAAGAGAACATTATCTAACATTTCTTCTTGAATTTGAATTTGTGGTGGAGACACACTGCTTCTGGTAAAGCATGCTCCCCAAAATCCTGATCTTGATGGCTCTTACAAATGTGTTGTCACACCCCAAAGTAAACCACGCCCTCACTAATTGTTAGTTATAGCTTTGTGTGTAGATTATAATTACCAGCAGTAGTGCCTTCTTTAATTTGAATATACCATAAAAAGACTAATCTTTGATTAAGAGAAACTGAGGCATAGAAGTCGGAGCATAATCTATTTATTGGTAAGGCTAGCAATTATCAACAATAGAAGGCAGTGATCAAAAACCCATCCATACAATCGAACATCCCTTTATACAATTTGGTTTTATAAGTTCATTACATGATGTCAACTCATGCTAACTAAACTAAGACTGAGGTTGGTCCTTAGTTATGTGGCCTTACAACAGGGGTCTTCCAAAGTCCACAGTGATATGCTTTTTATGAGAGACAAGCTGATATAAGTAGAAGAGGGCTGGGATGGATTTAGACAACCCGGTTTCAAATCCTCCTCTGTCATTCACTACCCGTGTGACATAGAGCAAGTCATTTAATTGCTCGGTGCCTCAGTTTCCTCATCTGTAAAATAAGCGGGTTGGGTTATATGATCCGTAAGGTCCCTTGCTACTCTACATCCACAATTGTATGATTCCCCAGTGAAGACTGCATTTGCAATTCATTTAATCTTCTTCCACCTGTTTAAAAATGCTCTCAGTGATAGAGCAGTAGGTGGGCCTTCTAGTGTGAATGCCCTTGGGGTCTTTTATCCCACTAGGGATGCCCCTGATTCTTAATAGAGTTGGCTTTCAGAATGTAAAGAAATAAATTAAACTTTTAGTCAAAACTGTTGGCAATGGCCAAGTCTAATAAAGCCATTCTGTAGGCAGATGCATTAGCGGAAATGTGAGATAATGGTTACATTTGTATTTTGCCTATCATGGTTTCTGCCTGCGTTTATTGTTTCAAGTAGCTGTTTTTAATTAAAAGAAAAAGCAGTAGCTGCAGAGTTGCACCCCCAAGACAAAAAACGAGGAAGCAGCTTTCCTTTCAACAAGAGACCACCTCCGGTTGGATTTTGACCATGGTCTAGCATCCATTATGTGTTTACCAGGCATGCCTTAGCCTAGCTGGAGACGACCCATTTGTAAGTCACTCATTTTATACATTATGGACTAATAATGTCTGGCTGAGTATTTCTAAGTTGCCTATTATTGTAAAACTGAGTAATTCCAACAGATGTATTAGGAATTAGAACTATACAATATTTATGAGGCAGATTACAGGTAATAATATTTCAGGATGGACAAATCGCTAGCAAGCATTTTCAAAATAAGTCTGTGGCTGGTCAGCCGTTGTTAAGCTCCTAAGCATCATAGCCAAGTCAGAAGTCTTGGCTTCTTTGCTATGTACCTCCAGGTGTCCTTGAGCGAAAGAGAGCAGTCCTCTTGACCCATTACTACACTTGAATAGTTTGAGGTTTGTCCAGCAAGGCAGAGTATCTAGTTCGTTGCCTGGTATCCATATGTTAAGTGATAATTAATAACGGAGGCCAGAAGCTAGATTCAAATACAAATATCTCAAAGAGAGGACAAAGGAAGTTTAAGTGTGATAAAATCTCAGATCTGTTTTGTTTTTTGTAAATGTGTATGTGTACTTTTACATATCTTATATATCTTCTTAAATCTCTAAAGGGTAGAAAGAAGAAAGAAATATACACCTTAAGAGCCTTGGAAATCATGAGTAGGGAAAAACATACTGGGGAGGAGTTATGAGGTTCTATTTCTTCACATCGTTGTCTTCTTGCTACCAGGTATCTGGTTGATAGGGTTTCAGCTAATGTTGTTATGGGCAGCCAGGTGGCACAGTGGATAGAGTGTTGAGCGTGGAGTAGAAAGACCTGAGTTCAAATTCTGCCTCAGACACTTACTACCTTTGTGACTCTGGGCAAGTCACTTAACCCTGCTTGCCTCATTTTCCTCATCTATAAAAAGAGCTGCAGAAGGAAATGGCAAATCCCTCCAGCATTTTTGCCAAAAACACCTCAAACATGGTCACAAAGCACTGGACGTGACCAAATCATAACATTGTTGATAGAATGCTAGGGTCCCTTGTTTTGTTTTATTTAAATCATGAAAGCTGCTGAGTGGAAATCTGTGGAAGAAGGCTCTGGTATTTTCATGATTTTAAATCAATAGAGATTAAAGACCCACACACTATGACGGGAAGCCTGATGCAGTGATTAGAATGCTGGGCTGGAGCTCAGGAAGATATAGGTTCAAATCCTACCTCTGATGCTTATTAGAGAATAAAAATTTATGTAGCACCTACCACGGGCCAGGCACTGTGTTAAGCTCTTTTTTTCCCCTTACAAATATTACCTCATTTTACCCTCACAACAATCCTGTTAGGTAGGTAAGTGCTATTATTATCCCATTTCACAGCTGAGGAAACTGAGGCAAACAAAGGATAAGTGACTGGGTAGCATAGCTAGTAAGGATCTGAGACCAGATTTGAACTCAGGTCTTCCTGACTCCAGTCCCACTTCTCTTCCACTGTGCCTCCAACAGCCTCTTATTAGCTATATGACCCTGGGTAATTCACTCCATCCCGTATGTAGATAATGTTAGTTTGAAGTTTTTTAAGTCACTATGCAGTCTCCAGGGATCTGTTTCTATTAGAGTTTGACCTCACAGGTGTAGAGAATGGGTGGTGTGGGGAGAGAATGAAGGAGGTAAGGAGCCTATTACATATGAGAGTCTAAATAAAAACTGGAAATGAGAGAAATTATGAAAGTAGAAGGGTCAGGTGCTGATAAATGTTTAATTGTTTTTCTGAAGAAAATTTACAGAAGACATACACTCTTAGGCTTAATTTGCATTATT
Organism: Phascolarctos cinereus; assembly: GCF_003287225.1. NCBI lineage: Eukaryota > Metazoa > Chordata > Mammalia > Diprotodontia > Phascolarctidae > Phascolarctos > Phascolarctos cinereus. The sequence continues at coordinate 211,853,970 of NW_027556098.1, read as the reverse complement.
AACATTTTCTCTGTCACTTTCTTAAGTCTGGACAATCAGCCAAACAATCAATCCAGCCTTGATAGGTAGTGTTTGCTGATTTCAGAGGTGTAAATGCTCACACTGAAAACTGACCCGTCCTTATCTCACTCACCATAGGAGCTGGCTCTTAGCACATCCCTGGGCGAAGGAGAAAATGCAAACCTGCGATTTTGAGCTGGGCTGACAAGATGAGGGGCCATTAACAAAATTAGGGGACTCACTAAGACAAACAGGTTTTTTGAGGGTTTGGGGTTTTTTTTGGAGGGTAAGGTGGTGAGCTGTTTTGGATGCATGGAGATGCTGGCAGGGAGTGATTGGCATGTTTTGGATGCATTGAGATGAAATGCAGAGTGATTGGCAGCTAGAAATGGGGCTTGGGGAGGAAGATTCCGAAGGTGATAGGATCAAAGATTTAGAGCTAGAAGGGACCTTAGAGCCACCAAGTCCAATGATCTCATTGTAGAGGTGAGGAAACTGATTTCAAGAGAAATGAAATGACTTGCTCAGGGTCACAAAATTAGTAAGTAACTGTCCGAGCTTGAACCCAGGTCCTCTTATTTTTAAATTCAGCATGTGTTCAATATTATCATTCTGCTTCATTTACCCTTTAGAAGGGTACAAAGGAGTGGGCATGATAATAATACTAATACTATCTAGCACTTAGACAAATACTTTAGAGTTTACATAGCACTTTAGAGTTTACAAAACACTTTATGTATATTCATATATATAAAATGTGCATATATAGACACACATGTATCTATATGTATACATATATGTACACATATATGTATACACACATGTGTGAGTGTAGGCATGTGTGTATACTCATACACATACATACATGAGCTGGACTTGGATTTAGGAAGATCTGAGATCAAATCCTGCCTCAAACACTTATCGTATCACTCTGGAAAAGTCAGTTAACTTTTTCCAGCCCTAGTTTCTTCATCTGTAAAATAATAGCTCTATCTACTATGCAACTAAGCTGCTTATGTGTGAGCATAAGTAGTGTTAAGAAAAGTTGGAAAGGTGAGCTGGAGGTAGATGATGGAGACCTTTGCACAGCTCAACCTCTAGGGTTAAAGTGGACATAAGGACTTAGGCAGAGACATTTGCATATTGGTAATAAATGTAGTAATGGATAGGATCCCTTAGAAGACAGGGAAGATGGATAGATAAAACATTTATTAAGCCATTATTATGTGCCAGGTAATGTGGGAAGAGGAGAGGGTTGTGGAAAGAACCTTGGGAAAAGTTTGCCTTTAAGAGACATGGAGAAAAAGGAAAGCCAATGAAGGAGAAGGTTTGGGAGAGAGTGATTAGGGAGAGAAGCAGTCTGGTTCAGTGGAATGAATTCATGAATTGATGGATGAAAAATGAAAAAAAAACATTTATTAAGCACTTACTATGTGCTAAGCACTACTGGGTTTGTAGTCAGGGGTACTGGGGTCCAAATCCCAGCCCTAATACTATTTTGAACAGGATCACTTATTCTCTATGGTCCTCATTTTGCATATCTGTAAAATGAGAGGCTTGGGCATGATGACACCTGACCCTTTGATCTTAAGTTAGAAGAAGGTGGAGAATTGCAGTGTCAGAGAAGCCAACGATGGAGCATATGAAGACATACTCCAAGGTTCTTTGGTCTCTGTTGTCTTCCCCAGCATTTCCTTAACCACTGAGCACTCTTAGCTCTCTCCAAAGTGAGTCCCCTTCCATTCCAGTTTCTAGCTGACCTTCTCTCCCCCTGGGCTTTGAAAATATTTTTCCCATTTATTGTTGTGGTTATGGTTATTATTAATTTGCCATCAAAAGGGAAAAGATTCTTAATCGGCCAGTATCTGAATCTCTCATCACACATTCCCAAATCAAAGCTTTCAAGTCCCAAACCCAGCATGTTTATGGAGCATGTTTTTTAGTTTAGCTTTCACAGCTCATGCAAAACTATCTCTGCGACCCTCCTCCTGATATTTCTTGAAGGTTGAACTTATGCTAGGATAGTTACATCTGGCTCCATGCTTAACAAATGGGTCGGAAGGAAAAAGAGGAGGGGAAAAAAGCATCCGGTTCTTTTTTTTTTTCTCAGTGTGAAGTTATTTGCTTTTCTTTCGAGCTCACACCAAGTCTTCAGAAGTTGAGCCAGGCAGATGGTGGGGTTAGAGCGTGGGCCGAATGTGTTCTAATGTTATCAGCTTCCAAGGAGTGCACAGAGCATAGTAGAAAGATGGCTTGTGGTATTTTTGTTTATTAAATTTGATGGTCAGATTATGGCATTTATATTTATTAAATGTACAGAATCTCATCCATCACTATGGACAGTTGGGACATGTACTCTCTGGTTGGTGTGTCTGTCTCTTCCTGCAAAGAGAGCTAACATTCATTTTTATTTGGGAGACTAAGGAAGAGGCAGAAAAAAATAGAACATGTGCCCTTCAAGGCTACCACCCCAGGGGGGCATGGAAGTATGAGATAAGGATTATTGTGCTTGATTGCTGTCCTATCAAGAAGCTCTTTATTGGTTAGGTTGGGAGTTGGTTGGATGGGACCATGAATGGAATATCCAGCAGTGCAATGGGAAGTAGTATGGATAAAGGATGCTGTTCATGATGAATATATTGAGAAGTAATGTTCAGGTCTGTCTCATCAGTGAGGTAGTGTGATATAGTGGATAGATTTGGAGTCAGAAAGATCTGGGTTCAAATTCTACCTTTGACAGTTATTGTATAATCATAAGCAAATCACTTCATCTCTCTGATCCTCTGTTTCGAAATCTGGAAAATGGGAATAGTGTCTACCTCAGAGAATTCTGTGAGGCCCAATGAAACAATGTATATAAAGCATTTGGCAACCTTTGAAGATTCAGCATCAATAATAGCTGAAAGAATGTTGGCACATGGAACTGAGAATAAGAGCCCTGTGTCTCCTCTGAGCATCCAACCTTCTTTGGCTAATTTTCCTTTATTGCCTGCAAATATGGGCCTTTTGGACCAGCATAATGCTTTCCTTACTCCACCCACCAGGTGAGCTGGTAAAGACTCAGAGCTCAGGGGCAGCTAGGTGGTGTGGTGAATAGAGCACTGGCCCTGGAGTCAGGAGGACCTGAGTTCGAATCCAGCCTCAGACACATAACACTCATTAGCTATGTGACTCTGGGCAAGTCACTTAACCCCAACTGCCTCACATTTAGATGTAGAGTTCTGATCATTTTCTACAGAAATTTACAAATCTCTTAAGTTTTTTTTTAAATATAAGACAAAGATTATCACAACTAAGACATGAGCAAGTGGTACTTTTATTTACGTCAGAGATCACCTAAAAAATTTTCTCCTTCATGTTCAGTTGAGGGAGATGGAATGATGTTGCTAAGTCATGAAACAAATGGCCTTTGAGGAGCTTTTCCAAAGGCTTCTTGGGTTGGTCTGAAAAATATTTTTTTAATTGTTACTGTGGAAATTAACCTAGGCACATGGTTTCGATCTCTCTAGTCACACATGGTTCCGTAAATAAAGGGAAAAGGTACATTTAGTATTTTATAGGACCCACTACATTTGGAAAATAGGAGAGGTAATCCAAAATGTGTCTTGAATAGTACTGGAAACTATCAAATCATAAAAGGTGAAGATATCTCATCTGTCATTCAGTCATGCCCTACTCTTTGTGACCCCATTTGGGGGTTTTTTGGCGAAGATACTGGAGGGGTTAGCCATTTCCTTCTTCAGCTCATTTTATAAATGAGGAAACTGAGGCACTCAGGGGTAAGTGACTTGCCCAGAGTCATATAGCTAGTAAGTATCTAATTTGAACTCAGGCCCAGCGCTATCACCCACTGTACTACCCTGAAGATTTCCAGAAGACATTAATTTTCTTTTGCCCCATCCAACCTCCACTCCCCCCACAGATGCTAGTCCTTCATCTTGGTCATCATTATGCTTTTTGAAATCATCCGAAGCAGCAAGCTGCTTCTGTTTAAGGAGGATCACAAACAATGTGAAGAGTACTATTGGTTCTGTGTTGGTTAATGTTAACAACCATCTTTTTTTTTTTTTAAAGATAGAAGAAATGTGTTAGGTGGTTGGTTACTGTTCTTTGTCTTGCCCTTCATTTTCAAAGAAGGCCACAATATCAGAAAGGTGATGCCATGACTCGCAAGTGAATTGGATTTAAGTGAGGGAGGGCTGTGCAAGGTCACCCGCCTCACTGTCTCCTCAGGAGCCATGTGGGCCCACCGACCAGATATAGATCAGGACGACTGCAGATGGTTCCCAGGTTGTTGGTATGTTTGTGGGGGAGAGCAGGTCTGTACTGCTTCTTCCTGCTGCTCCATCACCTTTATTAAGCTTTAATGTTTTAAATTGCCTAGTCCAGTGGTTCTCAAACTTTTGGTCTCAGGACCAAATTATTGGTCCTCTTAAAATCATTGAAGACACTTGCCCAAGAGCTTTTGTTTAGATTGGTTATATTTTTCAGTATTTTACCTTATTAGAAATTAAAATACCATTGTATTATTATGAAAATAGTTTTAACCTCACAAACCCTCTGAAAAGGTCCCAGAGATTCCTTAGGAGTCTCCATACCACACCCTAAGAACCAGTGGCCTAGATGAAACTTCTCATTCTACAGATGAAGGAGTCTCACCTATAGTCACATAGCTAATTACTGGTAAAGCCAGAACCAGCACTCAGTTGAAACAGGAGGAATATTCAACTTAGAATCAAAACCAGAGTTGAGTCCCAGTTTGGCTCTAAGGTTTACAGAGTGCTTTCCTTACAACTTTATGGAGTAAATATTGTAGGTATAATTATCCCCATTTCACAATTGAGGAAATTGAGTCTCTGTAGCCTCACCTCTATTGGCTATAATTTCTCCCCCAAATGATAGTTAGAAAAGGTGACTTCTAAGATCCTTTTCATCTCTGATCAACTAGAATTCTATATAAAATGTATCCTGGCTCCTAGTCCAGGAGGTCTGATTCTCTGCATTAACCCATGCCATCTTCCTGAAAATCAAATTAGGACCTAGAGGTCAGGAGCATTACACAGTCATTTTGTCTTCAAACATCAGGACTGTCACACCTCATATTGAACAACTTTTTGCCTATGGCACTATTCTGGGCCTTAGGGGGTTATTCAGTAAAGATAAACTAGGGATTCTTCTTTTGGAGGTTCTTAAAATACATATGGGCATCGTGAGCCCTTGGGTAGCCTTGAACTGGAGGCTTAGGCCGTTAAGTCCTAAAGTAGCTGCCATGGCTTTGCAGATTGGCCTGAGCTGATGTCACACTCCTTCCACCCTTGAAAGAAAGCTGAAGTTTTATGGCCCCAATTAAATTCTTTATTTGTTTATAAATTCTTCCCTTTCTATTTTATGATGTGGGTTGTGGTGTGTTTAATGGGAGGTGGAAGAGGGAGACCACGGGCATATTAAGCAAGTGCTACATTCCCCAGACACATAAATGATCTTGATCCAGAACCTTTTAAATATCCCTTCCAGAAATGTTGGGTTTCTATAAAAGCTCATTGGAAAAAGGATGAGGTTGTTTCCGGGGGCACATGGTTGTCTTCTTGTCATGTTAGATAAAATTTTTTAAACTTTTATCATCTTTTCCTGTGAGGAATTTGCCTGTTTTTGTTTATTTGTTTTAATAGACAGAGCAATAGGGATTTAGTAAGATATAAAATCTGTGGCAGCTAGAGAGAGGGCAGTAAAATATAAAATAGTAAAATAGTAGTAAATTAGTAAAATATAAAATCTGGTGCAGTGGATAGAGTACTGACCCTGGAGTCAGGACAGGAGGACAGATTCAAATCTGGCCTCAGACACTTAATGTGTAACTGTTCACCCTGTTTGCCTCAGTTTCCTTATCTGTAAAATGATCTGGAGAAGGAAATGGCCAACTACTCCAATATCTTTGCCAAGAAAACTCCAAATGGGATCACAAAGAGTGGGATGTGACTGAAATGACTCAACAACAACAATTATAAAATTGGCAAATTGGATTAAAAACATGCGTAGAGAGGTTGAAAGCAGAAAGACTTGAATTCAAGTTCTGGTTCTGACCCATACTGGCTGTGTGACCCTAGATAAGTCACTTAACCTTTTACTGCCCTGAGCAACTTTCTAAGGCAAAGAAGGACTAAAACGAGACCGGAACAGTTGTAGAGCTGAATTGCTTAGGAGTTTTCCCACCTAGAATTCTATACACTACAGATATTAATGTTCCAGATGCTCTCTCCCACCCACCTGCCCCAAAATGTCTTTTTTTTTGTTCAACAAATAAGCATTTATCAAATATCCACTCTGTGCCAGGCACTGTGCCAGGTTCTGGGGAGACAAAACATGTATGTATGCACATATATGTGAATTATGCATATATGTATGTATACACTCATTTTGCTGGACAGAAATCCTTTGATTGGATCAAATAAGTCTGAAATTTACACTATCCACTGTTAACAATACTTAGCAAATAAGAAAAGCACAGTCCAAATGAATTACCCCAAACCTTTGTCTGCTAGGTTTCTCCACCTGTGTATCTACTCGTACTTTTAATTCACTGTGTCCAAAAATGAACTCATCCTTCTCCCTCCCCACCCATACCCCCAACTAAACTTGACCCTCCTCCCAGCTTCACTGTTTCTTTCATGGTCCCTTCAACATCCTGGTTACATGAGCTCAAAACCTTGGAGGCAACTTCTCACCCCCTCCATCTAATCAGTTAACAATTCCAGTGAATTTGAACTCCCTAATGTCTCTTCTTTATTTCTCCTGCTCCCAGCCTCATTTAGGAAGTAACCTTCTCACTTCTAACCTGGCCTGTGATAATAGAGCCCTAACTTGTCTTAATGTCTCTTGTATCTCAGCTCTTTGATCCATTTTCATGTGCTGCCAAAGTTATGGGCAAAAATGGGTAAAATCTGGCATTTTCCTGCTCAAGAAACTTCTACAGCTCCCCATTCCTCTTATTGCATCTAGGAGATACACACACAGTGCATATATATATGAAACATGTATACATATCTATTTCTCCACCTGGAATTTAAAGTTCTCCACACCCTAACCCTAACTGCCTTTCCAGACTGATTCCATTTTACTCTTCTTCATACACTCTGCCCTCTCCTGTGCACATCCATCTGCGATGGTCCTTATTTTTGGAACTCAAGCTTTCCTCATCTCTACTTTGTAGAATTCTTCTCTTCCTCTAGGACTCATTCATTCATTCATTTTGTTGGTCATTCAATCAATTGGTTAGTCAGTAGATCAGTGGGTCAGTCAACATGCATTTAGGTACCACTTACCCTTTGAAAGCTTTGCTAATGTTTTCCTCCCTCAGTTGAATATGTGCCCCTGCCTTCTAGAACACCTTTTGGGGGGATTTTCCTCTGCTCCATCACAGTCTGCCTTGTGTCTGTATATGCTACGTTGCCTCCAGTAGAACGGAGGCACCTTAAAGTGTCACTTTTCATCTTTGTTCTCCCAGCACCCAGGACAGTACCTTGCACGCAGTAGGCACTTAATGCTTGTTGAAACGAATGTTTGTTGTTAAATTATCAGACCACAGCTGGAGCAAAATAGTCTAAAAAGAGAATAACAACAAAAATAATAAAAAGAAAAAAATTAGAACTCAAAGACGTAAGAAAAACAACAATAATAATAGCTAGCATTTACAAAGCACCTTAAGGTTTGCAAAGTGCTTTACATTTCTTATCTCATTTGATTCCCACAGCAACCCTGTGGGGTAGATATTTATTATTCCCTTTTTACAGATGAGGAAATTGAGGCTGAGAAAGGTTAAGTGACTTGCCCAAGGTCATACAGCTGGTAAGTGTTATGAGACCAGATTTTAATTCAGGTCTTCCTGAATCCAGGCCCAGCACTCCATCCTAAGTGCAGTTGTTTAGTCTTTCAATGGTGTCCAATTCTTTATGGCCTCGTCAACCATAGCACACCAATGCTGTCCATGGGGCTTTCTTGGCAAAGATGCTGGAGTGGTTTGCCATTTCTTTCTCTAGTGGGCTAAGGCAAGCAGAGGTTAAGTAACTTGCCCAGGGTCACACGGCTAGTAAATGTCTTGAACTCAGGTCTTCTTGACCCTAGGCTCAGTTCTCTATCCACAGAGCCACCTAGCTGCCTCAGCATGCAGTTAGCACTGCCCAATCCACAGCTTTCCAAAGGTGTTTTTTGTTTGTTTGTGTTTTGTAGTGGTCTGAGACTTCTATTTCTTACCCCATCTTTTGCTGATTCTTCTGGGAATCTTTCCTTTTCCTAGATGGGCTCTAGCTTTGTCAGTCTACGTGGGCTTCCCTGCCCCTGTTCTGAGCAGTGACTTCTTAGAGTGTCAACTATCTCATCTGACTACAAAGCTTGGTCCTTCATTTGCCTCCCTTGTTCCTGGCTGGAGGGGATGGTGGTTAACCTGGGGCATATTGGGATTGAGTGTATAGGGGAGGGAAGGGAGAGGAACAAATATCTACATGCCCACTGTATACCAGGCACTGTGCAAAGTGCTTTACAAAAATCTCACTTCATCTTTACAACAATTCTGGGAGTTAGGTATTATTATTATTATTGCCATTTTATATCTGAAGAAACTGAGAGAAATAGAGGTTCAGTGCCTTGCACAGCTAGTAAGTGTCTAAGCCTGGATTTGATCTCAAGTATTCCTGACTCCAGGCCCGGTGCTCTCCTTACTTAGCTATCTACTTATGCATAGAAGAGAAAGTGGTTTGTGGGAAAGGAAGAATGGAGGAGGAGGAGATAATACAGAAGGGAGGGATGTGAGAAGGAAGAAAAGAAAAGGGAACGTGAGGGCAGAATGTGAAGCAGGAACCTATATAAGAGATTGTGAGATGGATAAGGGATTTTTAGAGGAAGAGGAAAAGAAGAAAGAAGAAAAATGTTTGGCCCACAGATACGTCAAGTTCATTTTATATAAGGGGAAGTCCCTCTTCTAAAGTTAGTCCTCTTTTCAAATGTGAGTTAAGGAAAAGATTGAGGGTTAATGTAAAGACTCTGTGGGAAGGAATAGTGTCACTACAATGGGAGAAAGTGGAGAGGGAGTCAGGTCTTTGGGATTCTATCCTTGGTTTTGTCATTACTTTGATGAATGACTTTTGACAAACTACTTGGAGCTGGTCTAGATGGCCTCGAAGGTTAGGATTCCAGCATTATGTCTGTGCCTTTCACGTATACTTCTAATCTATTCATTGGGTCATAAATCTAGAGTTGGAAGGGGCCTCTCAGGTCATCTGAACCACATTTCTCTGGGTTCTGAGGCCCAGAGTAAGCTAGGGACTCGTTCAAGGCCACACAGGCAGCATGTGCTTGAAGGAGGATTTGAACCAAGGTCCTTGGACTCCAGACCCACTGCTCTGTCCATGCTTCTTCCAAAACTGCCTTTGTGTGCAGTAGTCTATGCTTCTGCTTACTTGTGTATGTGAAGTGTATCAATGAAGTATGCCTAGGGATTGCTTTGACCAGCTCTGCTTCTTTTCCGTAAAAGGCAGAGCAAATGCACTAGAATAATAAGTGAGACTTATGTTAATTAAGCCTAAGGAAGACTCTCCTATTGATAAAGGAGGATGAAATAGTAAAGGTTGTGGAATCTTCATCTCTGAAATATTCAGAAATAAAGGAGACATCCGGCATCTTGTCCAAGTTAGGCAGAGCAGAGGATCAGACATTAAAGACCTGGAGAAGACAGACTCTCAAGGAATCTTTCAGTTCTGGGATTTTGTGATATTGTGTTAAGCCTCTCAAACCTAACACCTCATTAACCTAGAAGAATGAGTAGAGAAGGAGCCCAAAGAGCAAGATGGATGTGGGGACAGACAGCAAAAGGAAATAGAGTTTGCACCACAGGTGAAGTAAGAATTTAGAAACATGATGTTATGTTTGGGGTCACCAGGATCATTCTGAAAAAGGTGGAAAAATCTACGATGGGACTCCGTTGATGCTCTTGTGTGTCTTTGAATGGGAAAGTGGCGTGTGTGTGTGTATGAGTATGTGTGTGAATTCCATCCCAGTACTGTTGTTAGGCTGGAATAATAGGTATCATTTACTGTGCCTAATTCTTTAAACATAGTACCCAAGTAATAAGCCTTGAAATGTGTCTGTGAGATTTTATTAGCTCAATAACCAGCCCAGTTTCCCAGATCTTCACAGATACATGTCTCAGCATTGCGCAGAGCTGGAAATTAGATTAAGGCCCCACCATCCTGACACCTCGTCCCATGCTCCCAGATCATTACTCTCTGGTGCTTTTCTCATCCAGCAATTCATGGGCAGTTTTATGATTCTTTTCTTATTGAAGAAAGATGTGCATGCTACACATAGTTTACATCTCATTAGATTTTTGAGGTCAACCAGCCTCATTTACAAAAAATTCCACATTTTTCATGGGGATTTCCCTGTCCTTTAAACAGCTCATTCCTCTAATCACTAAAGCAGCCTACTGTGCCTAGCTTTGAAAGACAATAACGGGAAAATGGCTTCATTGAATTTTTCTGAGTTGAGAATGTTTTGAACCCCATTGGTATTTTCTACCTGTATGTCTGTTATCCAGAGTTATAACCAGATATTTCTTCACCTGGGACAAAAAAGAGTTGAGAAGTTGAAGACAGACCCACCAAGTAACAGTGCTGGGGGTTAGGAAAAAGGAGGTACCATAGAGTTAGAAGGTCATATGAGGGGGTAAGATCTAAGCACGTGGCCCAAAGACAGGATGCCAGTCTCCAGACTATCTTGAGAAAGTGGTACTCCCGGGCATTAGAACCCTGGGGCAATGCCTTGGTCACCTTTCTCTAATTATATCTCTGTTATTCTCTGAGGATCAGACTAGCAGTTGGCAGAGCTCAACACAAAGCTGCCCCTCAGCAAAAGGCAATGCATTTTGTAGCCACTATAACTTTTAAGATTGTCTACTTAGTCATAAAGATCCTAGAAATATAAATTTGGAACAACGGGGTGTTAAGGGAGGACTAGCACCTCTGGAATAAGGGCTTCCAAGCACTTTTCAGGGCTCCTCATCCACCTTTGGTGTCCATCTTTCCCCCTGTAGCTCCAAAATGCTGTAGCATGCTCAGCAGCCACACCTTGTAAAACTGTCTTGGCAGATGGGCTGAACCAGGTTGAGGGTGACCGACGGGCCTTAAACTCATCAGTGAGTTAGGGAGGTGTCTACCCCAGGCATATGAAATGGAATGGGCAGATGAGAACAATTTGTTCCAACAGCCATGAAGGCGGCTAAAGAAGGCTCTGTGGAGTGCTTAGACCTTGGTCAGACTTCAAAGGTGCTCTGGTTATCCGCTGCATCCTGGGCCATCGCCAGTCATCTTGACTTTTTTTTTAAATTTTTTTTTTTTTAGTGAGGGCAATTGGGATTAAGTATTGCCCAAAGTCACATAGCTAACGAGTGTTATGTGTCTGAGGGCGGATTTGAACTCAGGTCCTCTTGACTCCAGGCCAGGTGCTCTATCCGCTATGCCATCTTGACTTTTGTTTTACCACTGGACTTTGATGACTCTGGAAAGGAGAGTGAGGCTGAGGACTTTGTGAAACTCTGCCTCACTTAAATACAATCCTCTTGCAAATCAAGACTTCAACTGTGATGTCATTCGAACTCTTCAAGAATGAAGGACAAACATCACTAAGTCACAGAACGGTTGTAATTTGTGTCAGTGGGGGGAGTACTCTAACCCAAACTGGACCCCAGTTTTAGCTCTGAGAGCATGACTAGGATGTGAACTCCAAACACACTTTTTCCACTACACCATGTAAAAGAACATAATCTGAATGAAAGAAAATATGGTTCCATGTCAACAACACATTAAAATATGTTCTCCAGATGCCCAGAGATTAGCAACCACCTTGTACAGAATATTCACTCACCTAACATTTATTGAGAGGTGTGGGGATTGTCACAACCTGTCACTGTAATGAGGATGGGACTAGGACTCTGATTACATTGGTATAAGGAATTCCTAATGAGGAAATTGGCTATGCAGCTAATGAGTCTGGCTATGCAGATCAGCACTTTCTCTGAAACTTACATAGTCTTAGAGAGTCAATTGGAACATTGAAGGATTAAATGCTTTGCCTAGAATTACACCACCTTGTATGGGTCAGTCAGAATTTGCATCCAAGTCTTCTTGACTCTGAGGCCAGTTCTCTAGAGGCAGCTGGGTGGCGCCATAGTGCACAGAGCACTGGGCTTAGAGTTAGGAAGACCTGAATTCAAATTTGATCTCAGACACTAGCTGTGTGACCCTGGGAAAGTCACTTAGCCTCTATTTGCTCTGTTTACTCAATTGTAAAATGGAGATCATAACAGTACATAGGTCCCAGGGTTGTTGTGAGGATCAAATGAAGATCACTTGTAAAGTGATTAGCACTTATATAAATTTTGGTGAGGAGGAGGAACAGAAGGAGGGTGTGGAGGATGGATTACAATGGGAAGAATCTTGAGGAAAGAAGACCAATTAGGAGACTATTGAAATTATCTAGGAGGGAGGTGAGGAGCGCAGGATTTAGAGGGGTAGTTGTATGTGGAGAGAGGAGGGCCAATTTTGGAAAGAGTAGAAGTGAGCAAGTATGTGTCCTTTTCAAAGTTCCCTTCATTGACTTTCATACAGTAAAGCCATAGCTAGAGCTGGGTCACTGGCTTTGCTTTAGAGCAACTTGGCATCTGTGTTTTTAAGAAATATATATTTTATTTTTAATTTGTGGAATAACACAAATATTTCTATAACATAGCATAATAAAAAAGATGATTGCGACCATGGACAAGGGTCTTGCCAGCTTTGTAACTCTGGGCAAGGGTCTTACCAGCTGTAGGACTCTGTGCAAGTCACTTAACCGCTGTCTGCCTCAGTTTCCTCATCTGTAAAATGGGGATAATAGCACCCATATTCTAGGGTTGTTTTGAGGATCAAATGAGATAATATTTGTAAAGCGTTTTGCAAACCTTAAGGCACTATATAAATGCTAGCTAGATCAGGATTCCTAACCTGATATCTGGGAACTTGTGTATATATTTTAATATTTTGATACCTATTTCAAAATAAGTGATTTCCTTCACAATCCTATGTGTTTTATTTTATATATTTGAAAACATTATTCTGAGAAGGGGACCATTTGGTTCACCAGACTGCCAAAGGGGTCCAGGAAAACTGAAAAGGTTAGAACCTTTTCTTTTGGGGGTGTTGACAGCCCTTCACTCCATCAGTATTAACAATTAAGCTTACCACCTAGTTAGCAGGAATTTCAAATAAAAAGTTATTAGAAGCCACCTCCCCCCCCCCTCGACAGCTATACCCCAGGTAAGCTCCTCCCTTCTCCAGCTATGTTCCATGTTCCCTTCTATTCTTGGCGACAACTTCTCCAGAAGTAGCAAAATTGTTCTTGGTGTCTGCCCACAGGGGTGGTAGCCTGGGGTCTCTCTCTTCATGAAGTCTTGTGTCTCAGTCTCTCCCTCAAAACTGCATGTATCTTTAAAAAGTTGACTTGTGAGTATATATCATGCTATCTGTCCCTGGTCCATTTTGTGAAAATTGTTTTGCCTTCCTGAATGGTTAGTTGCAGCCTTAAGCCAGAGTCACACTGGGAAGTGTGAACCCAAGTATCAGAGGCAGACAAGGCCTAGCCCTGGTAATTCCTGTGCTGCAAATAATGAATGGATACATAAAAGAAAGCATTTATTAAGTTCTTGCTATGTGATAGGTGGGGGAGGCACTTTCAAAAGCTAAAGGTTCCTGTCTTGCACAGCTTATATTTCAATGGATGGAGATAACACATGTTGAGGAGTGGTACCTCAACATGTGGAGTGGTACCCAGGTAGGGGTCTTTTGGTTAAGGAAGATGAGGGGAGATCAGCAAAGGGTGGTGAGTGGAGCTCTAAGGGAGATGATTGACATGCTCTTTCCAGTAGCACGTGTCAGTATTAATTTGGTTTTGGTCCTCAAACTGGAAAGAATGATGGGTGGCAAGAAGGTGACCAGGGTGGAAAACAAAACATTGCTGCACTCAGCTAGACAGAGTTGGCCACTGGTGTCACCAGTCAAGACAGTGTCAGGCTCCAGGACAAGGGTTCCATAGCCAAGAGGGTTAAGTTCCTCAGGGCATGGATTCTGGAAAGGTAGGGAGAAACAAGCATTTACTAAGTGCCTCCTATGTGCCAAGGACTGTGTTAAGGGCTTTACAAATATCATCTCGGTTAATCTAACATATAGGGTGGAAGTCAAGAAGATGGCAATGGTGGAAAGAGGGATTCACAGTCCCCAGTCCAACCTCATGACAAGCAATAAATACCTAGGATTCAGCCTAACTTCTAACCTATTTTCCTTATTAAAATCTGAGCACCTTCACTCTGAGCTTCTTACATAAAGAGGAAGGTGATAGTTCACTTTTAAATTCCAGGTGATTTCTATTGAGTTAGATCTTCAAACATAAAAACAGGCTGAAGTGGTCTCCACAGAAATGCATGTAGATGACCCAGGGCCAATAGGCAAAGAGTTTTGCTAGAAAAGGCCTATTTGTACTTGAGTTTAGCACTACAGCCCCGGTTTTTTGTTTGTTTGTTTGTTTGTTTTTGTTTTTTTAGTCAGAGGCAGCAGTGTAAAGCAATGACCTGGCCATTTATTGAGGTGCTTATAATAGGAACTCCTATTTGGAAATGGTTTAGATGGCAGGGAGTTCCTTCTAACCAAAGAAAAAAAAAATCTGTGATTCTACAATTCAGTACTTGATAGAAGAAAATCATATGGATGGAAGAAAAATAAGGAAGAAAAATTAAAAGGCACTACTCTCCATAGAAGCGAAGTAACTTATCTTTGCCATCTGAAGTAACTGAGTAGAACACTATAGCTCTGATAAGCTTAAAAATATTGAGTTCCAAGTATTTACATATGGTCATTGGCCCATAAAATACTCTGAAAACTCTATGAGCACATGAACTGTCTCTCCCTAACAATCACAGGAAATGGAGTCAGATATTTTCCCTTTAGTGTACATGTGCCAGATCTCTCTCTGGGGCATCCCATGTTTCCTTTCTTCTCAGTATTTCATAATCTTTGCTAAGCAGCTTACATGCTGTCAATGCTGCGAAATCATCGGTCCAGAAATGGTTATTAGCTTTCTGGAGGCAGTTAAGGAATGCACTGTGTTAGCTCCCTCTGCAGCTCTTTCCATTGGTGGGCTTGCTGGAGGGACCACGGCCATCCGAAGGAGAGAAGGAGTTGTTCTACATAGCCTGTATTGCTTGTCTATTTTACTTTCACGACCTATGACGTATATCCCCTTCTCAATGAAAAACTGCCTCTGTGCCTCAGCTCTAGCATAATGATTTAGCAGATGTCCATAACAGGAGTGAGTGTTAAAATAACAACTTCTATTTTCCCTTTAAGGGGAATTAGTTATTTTAGGGTAATGCATTTATTAACGGTTCTCAGCAGGGCTGCAAATGGCAGAAGATTAGACTCCAGAGCAAATATGACGTGGTGAAATTCACACATTTCTCCCATTGTTCCCTCGGAGCTAGGGCACAAATGTTCTTTTCATATGGACATCACATTTCTTTTTTAGTCCTTTTAAGCATTTGATGTGTATTAGAATTTTTTCCTGCCTTATTGAATGGCAACTTGACAAGTTATGCTTCCTGCTATCCCTCAGAGACCTTAGATAAATTCACATACCTCCAACTTTCTTCTGCAGTTCTGCCTTTCTTTCTTGCAGACATCATCTTCTCACCAAATGTCGCTTCCCGGCCCCTGTAAATTTAGCAATGGGAGAACTCATTTTCTCCAACTTTAGGAAACTATTTCAACTTCAAGGTTGGAGGAGTTTAAGACGAATCTTTGGTTTTTGAATCAGTTCACCCATAGTAAAATGCAACCTTCTCTTTTTAAGTGAGGGGGTGGGAGGGGGGGGGAATGCCCTTAGAAGCTAATTTTAAAAGCTCAGAAGATTTCTTGGACATCAAATGGTTTTTAAAGAATAATATTTTGATGGTTTAATTAGAAGTAAATGAGAAACATGCGGATTAAATTGACCTTAAAACACACATGGGCTTAAAAATTAAGGGGAAGGAATGTTTATCAAAACACATTTTGTTGAATCCAAAACATATGAAATGAAATTGACACTTATGGTGGATCCAGATTCTAATGTTTATGGAGGCACAGTCATGTTGCTAGGTTGCTGGGCAACAGGCTGGGAGATTTTGGTTCCGGGGTCTTTTCTGATTCTGCCCTTTCCTCATTCTCTGTTTTTATCATTCCCATTGCTCAGATGAACGAGCAAAGGCAGAGAGAGCTTAAGTGACTTCTCTCTCTCTCTCTTTTTTTTTTTTTTTTTTTTTTGCTTTTTGGTGAGGCAGCCAGGGTTAAGTGGCTTGCCTGGGGTCACACAGCTAGTAAGTGTTAAGTATCTGAGGCTGGATTTGAACTCGGGTCCTCCTGACTCCAAGGCCAGAGCTCTCTTCACTGTACCACTTAGCTGCCCCAAGTGACTTCTTTAAGCTGATTTGTGCCAACTTTTCCTTGGGTGAAGACTTAGACCCCATCTGACTGTTTTATTTTTCCTTCTTAAACAAATGGTGGAAAATTGAACCCATTCCAAAAGATGAGAGGATGGGAGATGATGTGGAGTCATGGAGAGCTGAACTGGGAGTTAGAGAACCAGGGCTTGTATCTAGGACCTGCAGCTTGCTATCTATGTGACTTTGGTTGAGTTGGTTACTTTCCCTCTCTGAGACTCAGTTTCCCCATATTAAAATGTGGGTCTAGAGCATATTTAAAATGCTCTAAATTTCCTTTCAGCTTGAAATTGCTGAGAATATGAGTTTCTTTCGACAACTGGGCTTAAGTGACTTGCCCAGAGTCACACAGCTAGTAAGTGTCTGAGGCTGAATTTGAACTCAGCTTCCTGACTCCAGGTCCTGTGTTCTATCTACTGTGCTACCTAGCCACTCCATGCAGATTACGTTCTTCACCATAGGAATCTGATAATTACCATGCTAGCTGTCATCATAATCATGAAGCAACTAACAAGTATGTATGAAGTACTTGCTATTTGCCAGTCACCAGACTAATTGCAAATACAAAGAAAGGGAAGGGTTCCCTGCTTTCAAAGAGCTTATACTCTAATGGAGGAGACATGTAAGTGACTTGACACATATAAGATATATAAACAAAGTGGATGGAGTGCCAGGCCTGGAGTTAGAAAGACTCGAGTTCAAGTCCAGCCTCAGACATTTACTAGCTGTGTGATCCTGGGTAAGTCACTTAACCTTGTTTGCCTCAGTTTCCTCATCTGTAAAATGAAATGGAGAAGGAAGTGGCAAACTACTTCAGCATCTTTGCCAAGAAAACACCAAATGGGGTTGTGAAGAGCCAGACATGACTGAAATGACTCAATAACAACAAAATTCTCACAGGAGAAGACAAGAGCATATAGGAGATTAGAAAAGGTCTACTATGAGCTGAGCCTTTGAGGAATGCAGGGGACATGGGAGGTGGAGGTGAGGTAAGAGAACATTTCAGGCGTGGGAGCCAGCCAGTGCAAAGATTTGGAGGTGGGAGATGGAACAGCAGGTGGACCAGTATAGAGAGTGTAGAGAGAAATAAGGTTTAGAAAGACTGGGAAGGGAGGAAGGGACCAGGTTGTGCAGAGTTTCGAATGCTGAACTGAGGACATTTTATCAGATCCTAGAGGAAATGGGGAGCCACTGAAATTCACATTTGTATAGCACTTTAAAGTTTATATTGTGCTCAACTTAAATGATCTCATCTGATTTTCACTACAACTCTCTGAGGGAAATTGCTATGATTATCACCATTTTCCAGATGGGGAAATTGAGGCTTACAGAGGTTAATAATATTAATAATAATTATAATCATAGCTATTATTATTGTTGTAGATACTATTTGTGCAATGTTTGCTGTGCATCAGGCACTTTACAAAATATTATCTTATTTGAACCTCACCATAGCCTTACAGGTATCCCCATTTTACAGATGAAGGAGCTCAGGCAACAGGAGTTAAGTGACTTGCCCATAGTCACAAAGCTAGTAAGTGTCCGTGGTCACATTTGAACTCGGGGCCTTTCTAGTTCTAGACCCAGCAGTCTATCCAGTGAGTCACCCAGATGACCTGCCCAAGGTCACTCAGCTAGTAAGTACCTGAGTCAGGATTCAAACCTATGTTTTCTTAGCTCTAGTTCTGGATTATTCTATATTACGCAAAACCACCTCTTCCAAAGACAGCTCAGTGATCCTCTTGCTACTTGTAATCTCTTGAGAAACTCTGGAACCTTTCCTTTCCTTTGCCAATATGAAATAGAATCCAGCAGGTACCAGGTATTTGATGTGTTAGCTAAATCATATTGCTGTGGCATAAATGGCCAAGATTTGAAGGATTCCCCCAAAGGCCAATTTCTCTTTCCTCAATCCTGTTCAATAGTATACCTCTCAGCTTTTTGTCATCATGCTAAGAAACAAAAAGTCTTCCATCAGATGTAACAGTAACAAGCATTGATATAACATGTTAAGGTTTATAAAGTACTTTACAAATATAATCTCATTTTTATCCTCACAACAACCTTGGGGGAATTAGATGCTATTATTATCCCCATTTTACAGATGGGGACACTAAAGTTAAGTGACTTGCCTAGGGTCATACAGTAAGTATGCCGGGTTGGATTTGAACTTAGGTGACTCTAGGCCCCAGGCTCTATCCATTGTGCCATCCAATAGCCACGTATCAGGCAATACATATGTAGGCATAAAATATGACCTAGTTTGATGCATTCCTCAGTGAAAATGCAATGCTGTCTATTCTAAAGGCTAGATTTAATTGGGTTGTCCTTTAGCTGGAAGGAAAAGGCAAATAGATTTTGAAACTGAGTTATATAACATTATTAATTTATACTTGGTTGATAACTAAACTACATTTTTTTTTAAAAGAAAGGAACTCAAAATAAAGAACTTGTTCCTTTTGTCTTTTGGTGCTAAGCTGATGTATATATTCATCCTGAGCAGTAACGACAGAGACTTCCACTTAGAGAAGATTTGAGGGGGTGTTTTATACTTGGTAGCCCTGTCAGATAAGTAGTATAAGAACTCTTACTCCATTTTTCACAGATCTGAGGCTCAGAAAGGCTGAATGACTTCTTGAGGGTTGCATAGCCAGTAGTAAACCGCAGAATGAGGATTTGAAGTCAGTTCTACCTATCTCACAGAATTATAGGATCACAGAATATCAGCATGACAAGAAACCTTAAAGGTCATTTAATTCAAACTGCAGCTGGATAGGCATTTCTTCTATAACATTCCTGTAGCTGTCCAGGAGACACGGCTGTTATTTCAGGCTTCCCTCTATGACCTAGGAAAGTGGCTTTTCGACTGTTTCTCAATTCAGCCTATCTTTCCTCACGGGCACTCACTCTGTCCATTTCTGGTATTATTTATTTCCTACATCTGATCCAGGTAAAACCCCCGCTCCAAGGCAGAGGGTGTTTGAATGCCCACTGCCCCTTCACATGTGCTTTGTGCCCTGGGTGACTTATTTATAACAGGACTGAAAGTACATGCCCTCAATTAAGGGCCTGTTTGAGTACTTCTCCGGGGCTTGCCTACTCCTAGAACGCTCTGTAATATTCATTTTAGTATTGACTCTAGGTAGTGCTGGAAGCTGCCCCACTGCTGCCTACAAATGCACAATAAAAATGGCCCAAGGGCCTGTACTCTGTACAGAGCACCGTGCTGGGTGCTAATTCCTGCCCTCAAGAAATTTATAATCCAGTAGGAAAGAATGCAAAACTATGCAACAAAGCAGAACACCATAAACACATAAAAAAAATTATTATGTTGAGGATTCCAAAGGAAGCATCATTTCACTAGGGGATCATATGGGTTTAACTTCATACAAAATAGTATATAAAATTCTGGGAGACATTAAAAAAATAAACATAAACTGATAGATTAGGGTCATGAGCTCTCATGGACATGAACTTTGTGAATTAAATTGAATTTATGAAATATATCTCAGTGAAAACATTGATGATGTACTTTAAAAAAAGGTAGAGGGAAATAGAAGAATAAGCCACTGTTTTTCATTCAATAATTTCATGGTTGGCCCAGAAATTTCTCTCATAGTATAGCTTCTGTTTGAAATGCCCTTTCCCTCGAAGTTTGACTACTTCACCTTCTGTCATTCAGAGAACTCTTGAAATCCCCTCTCTACCACAAAGACTTTTCTGGTAACTCTAAAAGAAAAAGTGATTTTCCTTGACCCCTAAGGGTATTGCCTTCCTTTTAACTGCTAAATTCTGTGAAGAATAGCCTACATTCATGGCCTTCACTTCCTCACCATCCATTCATTCACTCTTCAATCCTTGCAACCTGGCTTTCATTCTTATTCCTCTATCAAGACTAATCACTTAAAGATCACTGATTACCTTCTATTTGACAGTTCCATGGGACTTTTCTCAGTCCTTAACCTTTACTTTTCTACAACATTTGAATTTGTTGTCTGATTCTACTATGTACCTTCTTGCTATCCACCATTGCTATGGCATGTGTGACAATGAGCTCTCTCTCTCTCTCTCTCTCTCTCTCTCTCTCTCTCTCTCTCTCTCTCTCTCTCTCTCCCTTTCTGTCTCACCGTCTCTGTGTCTCCCCTGCTTATTTGTTTCATTTTGTTTGAACACTCAATTGGTCAGTTTATCAGTTGGATGGTTAATTAGCTAATCAGTTGGTTATTTATTATTTAATATTTACTGTACTATGCTCTAGATATACAAAGAAAGGCAAAAAGATTCCTTGCCCTCAAGGACCTCATACTCTAATGGAAGAGACAACGTAGCAAGAAACATATACATACGAGATATACAGAGAGTAGATGGAAAGTGAGCAAAGAGAGGAAGGCTCTGGCATCTGGGTGGGAGAGCGGGGGCAGCAAAGGCCTCCTGCAGAAAGTCAGTTTTTGACTGAGTCTTGAAGGAAGCTGGGGAAACTAAGAAGTGATGAGAAGGAAATAGAAGAATAAACCACTGTTTTTCATTCAATAATCTCATGGTTGGTCCAGAAACTTCTCTCTGTTTGAAATGCCCTTTCCCTCCTAGTTTGACTACTTCACCTTCTGTCATTCAGAGAAATCTTGAAATCCTCTCTCTGCCACGAGGTAGAGGGACTGAGAATTCTGAGCATAGGGTACAACTGATGAAAAGACACAGAGATGGAAGGTGTAGTGTCATGTAGTAGACTAGTATGGCTGAATCTTATAGTCTGTGGAGGAAAAGTAGAGAGGAGCCAGGTTATAAAGAGCTTTAAATGCTGAACAGAGGACTTAAGATTGTTGTTGACTCTTCTGCTACCCCATTTGGGGTTTTCTTGGCAAAGATACTGGACTGATTTGCCATTTCCTTCTCCAGCTCATTTTACAGATGAGGAAGCTGAGGCAAACAGGGTTAAGTCACTTGCTCAGGATCACACAGCTAGGAAGTGACTGAGGCCAAATTTAAACTCAGAAAGATGAGTATTCCTGACTCCAGGCTTGGCATTCTATCCACTGCACCACCTAGTTGCCCCATTATATTTTATACTGGAGATAATAGAAAACTGTTAGAGTTTGCTAAGTAGGGGGTGACATAGGCTGAGTGGAGGATGTATTGGAGAGAGGAGACTTGAGGCAGGGAGATCAGTTAGAAAGCTATCCTAATAGTCCATGCAAGATCAAATGAGGGTTAGAACCAGGGCAATGGCTGTGTGAGTGAAGAGTTTACAAGAGGTAGAAATAATAAGACGTGACAACAGATTGGCCAGATGGGGTGAGTGAGAATGAAGAATTGGAGCTGACACCAAAGTTGAAAGTCTGTGTGACTGGGAGGATGGTGATGCCCTTGACAATGCCGATATCCAAATAATACCCTCCAGCCAAACATACTTTTCCTCAAAAAGAGTTAAGCAAGACTCTTGGCTGTCCTTCTTCCTTCATCCTTTTTTTTTTTTGCATATCATTCTAATTTTCATCATTTGTAAAATGATGTAAATGATACAAAATGATGAGGTTGGACTAGATGGTTTCTGAGGTCCTTTTCATATCTGGGGCTATCTATGATCATTTGATCATGCCCCCTGAATGCAGACATTCCCTGAGTCTCTGGCCTTATTTCCCTTTCTGCCTTCTGTTTCTTTCTTTTCTTTCCCTTCTTTTCCTGTGGAGGTCAGGGTGGTGGTGGGGTGGTGGAGGATAGTGCTAAAAGGGAATTAAAAAACGTCTCCTGTAGAAGTGGCGCTTGGGCTAGTTATTCCAAGACATTGAGTTTCCATCCTTCTCTCGGGTGCTTGAATTCTTTGTTCCACCGCATTGGAACGCGTTGCCCCCCATTCCTGTCCTGTCCTTCCTGTCTCTGTGCCTTTGTTCATGATGTCTCCTACGGCTATATTAACTGCCTGTCCTTCTTTGCTACCTAATCAGTTCCTTACCTACTTTCAAGGCTCTACTTGGGGGCCTCTGCCTCCATGAAGCTTCCTTGGTTTCTCAGCAGAAAACGACACATTTCTCAACATTCTTGTAGCATTGAATTACTGTTCACATATTCTAAATTGTTTTGTAGTTCTTTGTATGCATGCCTTCCCCCCCCCCCCATTAGACTATGAAGTCTCTGAGGGCAGGGACTGTGTTCTTGATAAACCCAGGGCATTATAAATAGTAGCTGCTTAACAAAAGTTTGTGGCTGAATTGAATTTGTAATCTTGCTGATTTCCAAAGGGTCAATTTCCAACCTCCATGAGGGTGACTCTTGTTCATAAAATGGTGGCCAAAAATATTTGTGCTTCCTTTCTCATGTGATTATGAGAAAAAAATACTTTGTATTTGTAAATTCTATATAAACCGTAAATGTGTCTAAGGTTTTGTAAAACAAATCTTTGTAGGCCTTAAATGCATCATCGTTATGTCCAGCTACAAGTGCTCACTCAAGCTCCAGTGACACATTTCTAACTTCCTGGCAGTCAGCATCATCCCTCCAGTACCTTCAACTCCCAATGTTCAAAACTGAACCTATCATGCTCTCTCCCAAACTGTTCTTCTTTCTAACTTTTTTATTTGTTAATGGCACCATCTTTCTACCAGAGAGCCATAGTCAAAACTTCTGAGTAGAGAGGCCTAGTTGCATAGTAAACATCAAACATGGACTTGGAGCCAGAAAAGCATTTAACAGCTGCGTGACCACAGTCGTACCATTCATGCTGTCTCCTATGGCTACATAAGTCTTTGTTTCCTTATCTATAAAATGGGAATAATTATACTTGTTATACCTACTTTATAGCATTGTTATAAAGCTCCAGTGAAATAATATACAGAGGGTGTCTCGAAGTCTTGTGCAGTTTTAAGCTTCAATAGCTTAAGATTGCAAAAAAGACTTTTGGATATCCTGTATAAAGCACTATTTTTTTTTAAATAAAGCACTATTTTTGTCGTCTGGTCTTTTCAGTTGTGTCTGACTTCATAACCTCATTTGAGGTTTTCTTGGCAAAGGTACTGGAGTGTTTTGCCATTTCCTTCTCCAGTTCATTTTACAGATGAGGAAATCGAGGCAAACAGGATTAAGTGACTCACCCAGGGTCACACTGCTAGTAAATATCTAAGGCAGATTTGAACTCATGAAAATGAGACCATCTCACATCAGGCCCCGCACTCTAACCACTGTATTACTTAGCTGTCCCTATAAAAGTACTATGTATTAATGCCAATTACTACTGCTGCTTTAATGCCTCACTCTCCTCCCATATTCCTACATTAAAATCAGTTATTAAGTCCTGTTGAGTCGGCTTTTGTGATATCTCTCATATCTGTTCCTTCTATTTCCTTACTGCCTCTTCCACCAAAGTCCATCATAACAAAATCTCTCCCAAGACAGAAATTCTCTCTCCTTTGAATTCTCATGATACTGTATCTTTCTCTTTTATGCATACTTTTAATCTATTCATAGGGTCATGGAATCATAGATCAAGAGTTGGAAGGAATCTTCAGCAGTCATCTAATCCCATCCCTTCATTTTACAGATGAGGAAGTGGAGGTAGTAAGTAGCAGTCAGGATTTGAATCCAGGTCCCATGACTACCCGTTCAATTCCTTTTCTATTGCATTTCTCAGCCTCAGGGTCTATTTTAAAAATGATTAACTGTAAACATTCCTTACCTTCTGTTGTAACATGGTGAAATCCTTAAGAGGGTGATATTTTATTTGCCTTTGTATTTTTTTCTACATTTAATACAGTGTCTTGCACATGGTAGGCATTCAGTAAGTGCTTAATTGTGGAATAGTTTGGGATGTTCTAGTTTGAGTGTTATAGTTTTGGTTACATGCAGTTTTGGATGCTGATCTAGAAAAAAGAACGGATTAGCATGTTGAATAGGAGTATTTGAAGTGACTTACTATGTGATTTGTGAGCAGAAAGTCTCAAGCATCTTTATATATCCTGATATAAAGTAGGCATACATTAAAACACACACACACCACACACACACACAACTCTAACTTTAGAACAACACTTACTTTGCAGCAAACAATAAGTTTGTTTCAAACTTATCAGTTGTTTTAAAAAAATTATGTTCAGCTGAATTTTTTATTTTATGTTAAGGCAGGAATAAAAAAAAAAAACAACAGGCGGTGTTTGTATGAAGGCACTGGCAGAGAACCATGTTACAAGGAATTTACTATTTCCTTTTCCTAGACCTTAGATTGCAAATCAGCTGAACTCATCGGTTGAGAACTCTCATTTGTCGTCACATATTTCAATGGCTTGCCAAAGTAAACGAAGTTGCTTTACCAAACATAAGATCTCCTGGACAACGAGGTCTGACCTGGGAACACAGACCTAGGGAGAGGAAGCTCTCCAGTGGGCCTTGCCTAGGAAAGGGTGGGGTATGCTTGCTTGGAGCTTCATGACAATTATGGCAGAAGCAACAACCTTTGGGATTGTTGGAGATCATTAAGTGGGAATTTTTTTTTTTGTATATGTAACACTCAACACTGCTCCTGAAGGTGCAGCTTCCCAGGGGATTGATGCCATAAATCAGAGTTCGGTATATTTCAAAAGGTGAGGTCAAACTATAGAACCAGAGACCAGGCTGAAATGATTAAAATGGGAAATATATTACCTGTGTTGGCTTATAATGGTGGATCAGGGACTTTTCTCTCTTGGCATCCTATCACATCCCTTTATTAAGTGTACAATAAAAAAGAATATTGAAAAAAAAGGCTTTGTGGTACATTCTCAATAATTTAGGCCTTACCTTTAACAAATAATTTGCAATGACCTGGATTCATTTCAATTATCTGGAGGCAGACAGGCCCCCTATCACTTAAACTGAACCTTTCATTACAGGTTATATACATCCCACATGTATCTAAAATAATAAAATGGGAAAGCCTATGGCGTTCATTGCCGGCTACAAGGCATGACTGTACCCCATGCAAGCAAATTCAGTAGCCTAACATTTCTGTGGGGGGAGGGGAGAAAACGGATTAGCTATTTATTACTTGAATAAGGGTAACATCTGGACTATAATTAAAAGACAATTGGAAAGTGATTCCATGAGTAGGGACTGCTCCTCTCTCACCTGAAAGCATCTGGCTATCTGGAGAGTTTCAATAGCAAACTCCCTGCCCCAGATGTATCTAGTTGATGGAGTTACTTGCCAGTTCATCTGCGGAACATACCACTTTACTTGTATGATGACTTAAGGGGAAAATCCTTGAAGAAGGGGGCAGAGTGGGTGGGTGGACAATCTCATAGGATAATCAAGAATAGTCCCTGATTTTTGTGTGTGTGGATCTTTTCTCTTTATCCCCTACATGTCAGCTCTTATGAAAATCCCTCTCTGAGACTTTTTTCAATTTTCTTCTCTTTGAGTAGGAAGAACTAGTACCATCTCTTAAGAGATCTTTTTGAACCATGAGTAGCAAGCTAATTAATTATTAGGCTGGTGAAACAAATTGTTCATCAGTGCATTAAAAAAAATAATTATTCTCCAATTCGATTTGGTTTACTGAGTTAGGGGAGGAGGGTACTGGGATTTCTGTTTGGACTAGAGGGAACATTATGGAGGATCATGTTCTGACTTGAGAAACATTTTGAACATTCTTAATACATAAAATCAAGCAGTACACGTATGCTGTGCAGCTGGGAGGCTTGAGAGAGGGGTTATTCCCAGAGTCAGATGACATTCTCCTTCCTTGCAAAATTACTCCAACTGTGTCCTGGGGACTCTTTTGGGTAGGTTGTAGTTCATGGTACAATTAAGAATCTCGTCTGGAGGAGATATGTTGAGGGGAAAGGAGGAGGGGATGACATCTACTTGGCAAAGGAGAATGGTAGAAAGGGGGGGCGCTTCAAGTTATCCTGAGGGCCTCAAGATATTGGAGTCTGGGCCAGGAGAGATGAGAAACATGGGAGTAAAACTAGAAAACAGAATCCCCTGAATTCTCCCCCAAATGAAACCTATTAGAAAAAGTTTAGGGCTCACTCGATTACTCCCAATTTTGAGTTGCCCTTACGTAGCTTTTTTTGTTTGTTTTTGTTTAGAATTGAAATTTTTGATTCATCTTTTTTGTTTGCCATTTTCATCTCCAGGCCTTCCTTGCTGATCTGGACACGATTAAAACACTTTGTAATTCTTAAAGCCCTCTACAAGATGTGCTTCCACCTACCTTTCTGGCTTTCTCTTATTTCACTAGCTTTCTTGTTGGTCTCCCTTAAGACATCAAGTCTCTCTCCCACCTCATCTTCTACTCAGCTATCAAAGTGATCTTCCCATAGGGCAGGTCTGACCATGTCTTCTGAATTCATAGCACTTTTTGTCAGTACTGGTCATTTGGCAAGTTTGAACCCTGACAGATGGTGGTTGGCATCACCTGTACTTTTGTTTAGCTGTGATCGTGGTTGTTTGTGCACTTTGGCTGATCTCCCTCTAATAGATTATAAGCTCCTCCAAGGTCAGGGACCATGCCTCATTTATTATTAGGGTATTCAGTGGCTAATTTAATGTTTGGACATAGTATCCAAATACCCCAGTGGATTTGGGATCTCATCAGTATGGGTGATGCCGATTGCAATCCATTCATTCCTGCTTATTCCATAAGACAACATTTATCAAGTACCTGTTATGTGTCAGGCACTGCACTACAAATAAAAATGAAGACAGTTCCTGCCCTCAAGGAGCTTACATTCTACTGGGAGAAGACAGCACCAAAAGGGGATATGAAAAGTGGGGACTGGGGCGGGAGGAGGGGAAGGTACCTGTGTAGAAGGACCATGTTGAAATCTAATGAGTCAGCAGCAGAGCCAGGAAGGGAATGAAGTGTGGTTATATGCTGTAGAAATATTTCAGCATGAGAAGGCTCTGGGCACTAAGGGAAATTCCAGGATGAGATGGCAGCAAAGGAACTGCCTTTGGCTACTTGTGTTGACGTCCTTCCGTAAGTTCATCGCTAGAGATCCAGCCCATGTACTAGAAGGTGACCCTGCCTTCTCTTGACACCATTGGGGATATCATTAAAGAGCACAGGCTTCCTATTGTTTATCCCTTGCTCTCATGTGACCACATTCTTTTTCAACTAGACATTTCTTTGATTGCAGCCTTTGCTCAGGTTCTTCATAGTTGCATATTTGTTATATATTGCTGCCATATCACACCCACAACGTGTCTCTGTTTTGTCTGTTGACTGATACTCATTTTTTTTAAACAAAGGCTTATTGTACTGCCTCATGACCACTTGTCTACCATGGGACCTCATCTTTCTCTCAAAGGATGACATTGGTTAAACTCACAGGCTTCCACATCCAGATCTGTTGGGCCAGATCTAAGGACTGAGACAAGGAATGGGTCAGTTGACCACGTGGACAAGGTCTAGCAGAAGCAGGGAGGCATGGAGACAAAGCGAGGAAGAACTAAGAAACAGCAACACCTGGTTCATCATATCTGAGGATATGGAAGATAGGGTTGGAAAGCCCGGCCACTTTATGTTGGCTATTTTCCCTCCCCATTATGTTTCCTTATAGGACTTGATGACTCTAAAATCCTTTAAATCTACTAAAAGATGGGTGGAGGGCTGTTCTTAGGGAGTAGGGAAAAAGGGAAAAACCTGTGCCCTTTCCTGCTGACCACAATGG
Organism: Phascolarctos cinereus; assembly: GCF_003287225.1. Taxonomy (NCBI): domain Eukaryota; kingdom Metazoa; phylum Chordata; class Mammalia; order Diprotodontia; family Phascolarctidae; genus Phascolarctos; species Phascolarctos cinereus. The sequence continues at coordinate 211,825,776 of NW_027556098.1, read as the reverse complement.
GCATAGGAGAAACTCAGGTTTAAAAAGGAGTGGTGGTGACATTGCAGGACAAGAAGTACATTTGACAAACGTTAAAGTTTAATCTAGATGCCTAACATTTTCTCTACAATTTTCTTAAGTCTAGACAATCAACAGAACAGTAAATCAAGCCCTGATCTGTAGCCTGTTTGCCAATTTCTGGAGCATAAATGCTTACGCTGAAAATTGAATGTTTTCAGCTGATTGCCTACAGGCAATAATAGAATGGAAAGTGGAACTGGAGAGAGATCATTGACAACGCTGGAAGGCACCTTCTAGGGTATACAGTCAAGCTCTCTCATTTTATGTAGGAGGAAACTGAGACCAAAAGAAATAAAATGATTTGCCCAAGGTCACAGAGGTAGCAGAGCTATCATCTTCTGGCCAACATTTTTTGACCTCATATCCAGCAGTCTTTCCAATACGCATCAAATGTCTCTCTGCTGATTTTGTCTTATTTCACTTTTTCAGGTGCTTGTAGCTTATCTCTCCAATTAGGTTGTAAACTGCCTGAGGGCATGGATCGAATCTTTTTCGTCTTTGCCAGACAAGGACGGGGCAGCTACTGCCTAAATGAGAGTATTAGATTTAGAAAAAGATTTGAACTAAAAACTTCCTGGTTGTGTCACCTGGAGCAAATTAATAGCCTTCTGGGCCTCAGTTTCCTTATCCATAAAATGGATATACAGTATACCCATATGGTTGTTGTAAAGAGCAAATGAGATAATGCATTCAAAGTTCTTTGGCAATCAGAAAGGGATGTACAAATATCAGCAGTTTTTGGGGGGAAGGGTATCCCCACTGGTTTCCCCTTCCCCCATGGTCTAGTAGGATCTTAATCAATAATTGATAATTGATTGGTTCATCCTCTGTCACTGACATTCACCCATTTACTTTTTTAGCTGGTTCTTTCACAGCTAAGTCCTAGGTAAGACCTCACCTTTGCTGTCCTATTACCCAGAGCACATTTAGGAGAACAGTTTACTGGTTAATTGCAATTCATGAACCCAGCCAAAACTAAAAGACAGCTTGCTCACGAAACCAGTTTTTTTTTCCTTCTGGATCCCTTCCAGATCTAATTAAAATGTTATGTAATCCTTATGTGACTCTGGAAAAGTTTGCTGGATGACCACATAATATAGTGCAGGTTTCCCAGATGTTCACTGCCGTGGTATTCACAAGTACTACGTCTACATCCCCAAATTTCTTTTCTATATATTTACCATATGACCTCCCTCGTCTTTCCTCATCCCCTCTGTCCCCAATATATTCTGCCCAACTTCCTGCATCTTATTGTTGTACCATCAGAACAGAAGAACCATTAACTTGAGGTAGAATGGGCCAAAAAAAAAAAAGTAATACTGGCCTCCCCCTGCTACTTCTCCTTCTCCACAGAGCACTTCAACGCTATTTACAATGGAAAACAACTTTGAACTGCTGCCAAAATAACAAGTCTTCTAATTACTTCTGTTTGCAGTTGAGATGAATTTTGCAGTACTCTCTTCAAAGCTGCTTCCTCTGAATATTTTTCAACTCATGGAGCTGCTTTTTTTTTTGGAGGAAAAAAAGTAGAAATTTGAAATGATGCCCACTTAAAACACCCACCCCATCTCTAAAGATAAACTTACTAGGGGCAGCTAGGTGGTGCAGTGGATAGAGTACCGGCCCTGGATTCAGGAGGACCTGAGTTCAAATCCAAACTCAGACACATAATGCTTACTAGCTGTGTGACCCTGGGCAAGTCACTTAACCCCATTGCCTAAAGCACACACACAAAAAAGATAAACTTACTAAAAGAATCCCAATAAAATTTGCCAGTCACAAGTTCTTCCTGAGGATCATAAACCTAAAGAGACTTTTTTGGGTCATTTTGCCATGATGGCAGGAATGTAGGGAAAATGTTGCCAGCTTTGTCTCTCCTCCTCCAGTGCTACCAAGTGCAAGTTTAAGGCAAATTTCCATGGCTTGGGTGCTAGCTAGAAACACGATGAAAATAGAAATGACAAGTGAAAGGTAGAGCGTTTGTTTATTCCCAGAGTCATAGATGCTCAGCTAGAATTGCAGACCAGGTGGGATGTACGTCACCCAAATTCTGTGCTCAGAAGAGGTAAATGGAATTTATTAGCCCAGAAAGTACTAGGAGTGAGGACTGGAGACCTTTCAGTTAAGGGGGTGGTGGTGGTGGTAGTAAGTAAGTAGAGAAGGTATTGACAGCTGCCTGTGGGGCCTTTTGTGTGTTGGTGGGGTGTAGCTGTGTGCCTGACTAACAAAAGAGCTGACAACATGTTGATTAGCCATTGAGTCATGTTGGACCAGGGCAATCTTACAAAGAGAGATGGACCACCTCCCCCCATTCCTCTGAGGAAGAAGGAGCCACAGCCGCAGATGACAGCTCCAGAAGATGGCAGCTGAAGAGGTAGAATGGAATGACAAGGGAACTATGGGACCACACCAAGGGGGCTTTAACAGGCAGAGTGGAAAAGTGATGAAGCACAGATGGTTGCTAAGAGACAGAGCCACTGAGTAGAGCTTCAACTCCCATGTAACTGTTACCTAGAAGCATGTGTTTTCTATAGAGTGTTCTCTTTCCCATCAATCTGAGGGGCTCTAGAAGATTGTACCCCTTTGTGTATGAGGGTAGGGCTTAAAATTCATCTACTGCTTGATTTTCCCTTGTTTTTTACTTTGCTATTCTGTCCTAACTAATTTGTTATTTGAGTTGCCTTTTTTTACTTTGTCAATTGATAGAGAATTCACTAGAAGAAAGTTCAAGTCATATTTGTATAATTACAATTTTCCCAAATAACCCACATTAAATCTGGGATACCAAAGGGACCTATATGACATAAAACCACGCTCAGAACAGGTTGTTGGGTTTTGTTTGTTTGTTTTTTGGAAATCCCAGTATCCAGAGATCCCATTGTTAGGCATGTACAGGTTACAGATAAAAAGCAAGACTCTATATGCACCAAAATATCCAGTTTTGTTAGGTGGTTTTGTGACCCCATTTGGAGTTTTCTTGGCAAAGACACTGGAATGGTTTGCCCTTTCCTCTCCAGCTCATTTTACAGATGAGGAGACTGAGGCAAACAGGGTTAAGTGACTTGCCTAGGGTCATATAGCTAGTAAATGTCTGAAGCCAGATTTGAACTCAGGAAGATGAGATGCCTGGTGCTCTATCCACTGTGCCATTTAGCTGCCTCAAAATATCCATAACAGCCCTTTGTGTAGTAGCAAAGAGTAGGAAGCAAAGTAGATGTCCATAAATTAGAGAAAAGCAAAAGAAATCATAGTTCACAAGTGTAATGGAATGACGCTGTGCTATAAGAAATGGTGAGTATGTAGAATACAGAGAAGCGAGGGAAGATGTATATGATGCAGAAGGAAGCAGGTAGAACCAAGGAAACAATATACACAATGGCCCAATAAGAGTCAATGTAAATGGAAAGAACAAAAACAAACCTGAAACTGAATGCTACGAACATAGAATGACCAGAGGTTCGCTCCAAAGAAGAGAAATAGATAGTGAAGAGGAAGACTATGGGCATGCAACTGCACATGGTATGGTATGGTTAATGTAATGATTAGTTTTGCTGAACTGTTTTTATTTTTTCTCTTTTTCATTCTTTGTCATTTGGGAGAGAAAGAAGGGAAAGATATTTTGGTAAATGAACAAAAGATAGCAATAAAATTTTAAATTTAAAGAGCCCCAAGATGAAATCATAAATGTGAATACTATAGGATAGCCTCAAAGTTGTAGCATCTTTTATTTTTAATGCTAACTTGCTCATTTAGCATAAATTCACACTTCTAAATATCCAAGCACTTCTCCTCCTGACCCATCATCGTTTAGACTTTGTGTCCTGTGTTCAGTAGACATTATGAAGTATTCTTCATGTACTTTGATTAGATACATTTTTTTGCCAAGTAACCTGTAAGCTCCATGAGAGTAGTGATTGTTATTTTTGTATTTGTATTCTCAGAATTTAGCACAGTGTTAGGCACATAGTAGACACTTCTAGAAAATGTTTGTTATTGATGTGTGAAAGTGTGATAGATATACATATTATATATAATCTCTCTGTGTCTGTCTCTCTCTCCATCTTTGTCTCTGTCTGCCTCTGTCTCTGTCTGTCTTTCTGTCTTTCTCTTCCCCTTCCCACCAAAGAAGGTTGGAACTGAACGGGAGTCTAGAGCTGATCTACTGTAACCTCCTCATTTCACACTTGAGGACACTAGGGATCAGAGAGATCACATGACAATGAATTAGTAAATTTGTAGGAAAATTAAATTCATTTATTCTGTTATATTTCTCATTTGTTTGTTCCCTAGCCACTAAATTCTTTCTTTCAGCTAGGCAATGGTGTTAAGTGACTTGCCCATGGTCACATAGCTAGTAAGTGTTAAGTGTCTGAGGCCAGATTTGAACTCAGGTCCTCCTGACTCTAAGGTTGGAGCTCTATCCACTGCACCACCTAGCTGCCCCTACTAAATTCTTTCTTAAGTGACCTGATGCCCATGATTCTTTAGAGGTTTCATGCATCTTTTAGAGCTCTTCAAGGACCCAGGGGGAAATGTATTTGGTGTACGAGCTTTTTTCTTTAACTCTGATATTCTCCTCTGATGTCCTATAACTATATATCATAGGACTCTTTTTAAAAAATTTCAATATATATTTTATTTTCTCCCAATCACATGTTAAAACAATTTTTAACATTTTTTTTTTAGAATTTTGAGTTCCAAATTCTATCCCTCCCTCTCTTCCCTCCTCTCCCCCCTGCCTGAAATGGTAAGCAATCAGATATAGGTTATACGTGTGCAATTATGTAAAACATTTCCATGTTAATCATTTTGTACAAGAAGACTCAAATAAAAGAATGAAAGAAAGTGAAAAGCAGGATGTTTCAGTCTGTATTGGAACACTATCAGTTCTTTCTCTGGAGGCAGATAGCATGCTTCATCATTAGTCCTTTGGAATTGTCTTAGATCATTGTATTGCTAAGAATAGCTAAGTCATTCACAATTCTTCACTGAACAATATTGCTGTTACCATGTACAACGTTCTCCTGGTTCTGTTCACTTCACTATGAATCAGTTCTTGTAAGTCTTTCCAGGTTTTTCTGAGATCATCCTGCCTGTCATTTCTTACAGCACAATAATATTCCATTACAATCATATGCCACAGCTTGTTTAGCTATTCACTAATTGATTTCCAGTTCTTAGCCACCACAAGAAAGAGCTGTTATAAATATTTTTGTATATTTTCCCTTTTTTGGATGTCTTTGGGATATAGACCTAGCAGTGGTATTGCTGGATAGAAGGATATGCAGTTTTATAGCCCTTTGGGCATAGTTCCAAATTGATCTCCAGAATGGCTGGATCACTTCACAATTCCACCAACAGTGCATTAGTGTCCCCATTTTCCTCCATCCCCTTCAACACCCAACATTTCATGGAACGCTTTGATTCTGGGGAAATGTAATGGTAAGAAACCCAAAGGGCAACAAAAAGAAATATTGCAACTCTAACAAGGCTGCTGCATGTTACCAAAGGTGATTTTATGGCAAGACATAGCAAGAAAGATCTTATTAAGGACATGTCGATAGATCAAAAACTTGATTTGGTTGGTGTGAGAATGTTAGCTCATGGTCTTAGAGAGTTGTCTGAGGCTCAGTAAATGATTAGACAGTAAGTACCAAAGGGAAGATCAGGTCTGAGAGTCTATCAATAGATGTGGTATACTTCGATTTATGTACCAGTGAGTCATGTCTAGAGAGACTAGAGGTCTAGTGTGCCAGGGATACGGCTGAGGCAGGTTCTACTGCTGAGGTATGCTCAGCCTTCTCAAAATTTTGTTTCAAAATAAACTCTCTTCTCAGAATATCTAGATGGACTTCTGGATCCCATGACTAGTAACATAGCGGGCTAGTTATTTTCTCCAGACTCCTTTAAATCTCAAATCTTCTTTCCCCCCCCCCAAAAGGGGGAATTATATGCCAGATGTAGAACAATTACAACTGAAAGAACAGGACAAAGAGGCAAGAAATACAGCAAGGCAAAATCGTTATGAATGAATACCAGAGAATCCTGAAAGTATTTGCTTAATAAATGCTAGTTGACGACAAGTGAACCAGCATCCCCTCCTCCCCTACTAGCCTCCCAGACTCTGACAGGGACACGAAATGCTGAGTAGGCTGGAACTGGGGACCATGTTGGCATCCGTTGGACTGCAGAGACTGACAACACGTTTCATCTGTTGCCCACCTCACCTCCACAAGAATAAGCAGACACTGACCCTCTCCAAACGTGTTAGAAGGGGTGGTTGTGGGGTTAAAAAGGTACTGGCTTCCTGCTGGGGCCCAGACCTAGTTTAGGGGCTCTAAGACTGAAGGAACTCTGCCCCAAACACTCTCCTTGTCCTCTTTGCACCATGAAAAAAATAGCAGATACAGATTTAGCATAGCTACAAGAAGGAAAGGAGGGACATCAAGGGGGGAACTGGGGCTAGGAGCCATTTCGTGGCTATGGCAAGCCTGAAGGAGAAGGGAATAAAATCCACATGGGTCCAATTTTGTCTGCTAGAGGATTCTTATGACAGGGACTTAGTTTGGTAAACCTCAGATTCTCCAACTTGTGGAGGCTGAGATAATTGGGAAGGAGTCAAGGAGTGAGTGATGGTGGAAAATTAAAAAAAAAAGATCAACATCAAAGACCTCATGAAGAAAACTCTTTAGTGTACAAGTAGATAAATCATCGGGGAGGATCATAAAACTAGAAGAAAAGATAAATGCCAAATCCTCAAAGCTTTTACAAAGCTATCTTAACAAATATTACAAGACAAAGAAAATAAATTAATGCCTGATGAAATACAGAACCCTGTGGACTTTCAAGAAAGTATGGACCAGCAAGAAGAAACTCTAGAATGTTTCAAATGAGAAATGAAATCCACAAAAAGGAGAAATTGGGAATGAATATAGCTCAGACCCTAGAGCTCTCATGAAGAATTTAAAAACTCATTTAGCAGATAAGGGAAAAATGAATCCATGATGCAAAGGCTCTTGAAGGAAGTGAAAAAGAGCGTAACAGATTTGGAACACAAAATTACTGAAGTGGAGGAAAATCTGGCAGAAGACAATCAAAAGGCAACAAATCAAATCTTTATAAACCGAAGTGATTGACTTTGAAGACAAGATTTTCAGAGACAGCTTAAGGATCAGAGGTCTCCCAGAAGAATGTGACAAATAAAAAATCCTGAACACCATAATTCAGGAAATAACTCAAGAAAATTGTCCAGAATTTTGGAATAAAGAAAACAAAGCAGTAGATAAGAGAATCCACACATTAGCTTCAAGGGAAAAAATAACCAACGGTGTTTCAAACTACAAGACACATGGTAGTTAAACTGAATAATTTCAGTAACAGACAACAGATTATACAAGTGACTAGGAGAAAGACTAAATAAAAAGGACAGGGATTTCAAGTAACTTCACAGCTATGAGAAACTGCCAGAATGACTAGAATACTATAGTTTGAAAAACAAAGAGTTGAATGCCAAGCTGCACGTTTAAAAAGAGAAAGAAGAGACCAAGAACAGGAGTTTCCTCTCTCTTTTAGGTCTACTTCGTTAGTAGCTCCTACTGCTCAGTGGCCAATTCTGCCCACAGGTCATGGATGTGGAATGGAGGAAGATGGTATATGGGGACTAACTAGAAGCCTCTACTTACCCAGGAGGGCAAAGTCCATGGCTTGCTGGAAGTTTCAGGGGTGCAGGCTCAGTACTAGTCATACTCTATGGGATGAATCTCTCAAAACATGCTCCACAGGGTAAACTCCAATTCACTCCTGCATTTTTCCCCATTACATTCATACAGATAGTTGCACATCCATGCATACACACACACACACATCCGAATTATGCAGTCTCAATCAGTACTTGAAGGGACCTCAGACTGGGTCATCTAATTCAGCCTATATTAGGCATTGCTTCTACAGTGACTTCAACTGGTGGAAAACTAGCCTTTGAGTGAAAACTTTTATTGGGGGAGGGTCCACTATCACTTCATTTCAGGATCTCAATACCCCTCACCTACATTATTGCAACAACTTCCTAACTGGTATCCAGTTTTAAGACTCGCACTACTCCATTCCATCAGTCTGTCCGCAACCTACTTTTCTAGCCTCCCACTGGGCATTGCCCCCCTTCCTAAACTCTGAGCTAACTAAACCAGGCCTGCACAACCTGCCGCCCACCAAAGGATTTTGAGAGGCCTGTGAAAAATATAGAGGTTCCTCTTCACGAGCCACCCAAAATCCTTTGGCATGCTGGCTGCCCAAAATTCTTTGGCGGACCACAGATTGTGCAGGCCTGATCTAAACCATCCTTCTTTCTGTTTCTCACTCAAGGCATGCCATCCCTGTTCTTTTAGAGTAGCTGTCCCTCCTTACCTCTGCCTCATGGAATCACTCTCTTCCTCTAAGGTGTAGCCCAGGAACTAGTCACCATTTTGCATTAAGCCCTTCCAGATCTCCCCAACTGCTTAGTGCACTATCTCTCAAAGTATCTTGTATTTAAGTACTGTGTATTTTCTGCACACTATATATGTGTGTGTGTGTGTATGCATGCTTGTTGTCTTCCCCATTAGAATGCAAGCTTCTTGTGAGTGGGGATCATTTCGTTCTTTGTACTTGTATCCCCAGACCTCAGCACTGTGTCTGTCACATAGTAGGTACTTGATAAATTCTTCTTGGCTGATTGAATCTGCCTCTATGTGATCTCTGAGAGGGCAGCTAGATGGCACAGTGGGTACAGTGCTGGGTCTGGAGTCAGGAAGACTCATCTGCCTGAGTTCAAATCTGGACTCAGACACTTACTAGCTGTGTAACCCTCAGCAAATCACTTAACCCTATTTGCCTCAGTTTCCTCATTTGTAAAATGAGCTGGAGAAGGAAATGGCAAAGTATTCCAATACCTTTGTCAAGAAAATTCCAGATGGGGTCATGAAGAGTCAGACAGGACTGAAGTGACTAAACAGTAACAAAATGTCCCTAAGAGTGTGTTAGTTTTGAGCTTACCATCTGTTAAAAGCCACAAATCTTTTTTTTTCCATAAACTGATCTCTAGCCATACCTTCCCAAATATTGTACTTGATAAGGTATTTCCTTTTTGATATAAATATAGGATTCTTTACACTTATTCCTGTTAAACTTTATCTAATTGAATTGAGTTCAGTTCAATCAACAAGGCTGTGCATTTCCATCAGAAGATTCTGAATAAACAAGGTAAATAGTTGTCTTTCTGAGATGGCTTAAGTGTAGTTATACATAATGATGGGGGGAAGACTCAATGATATGTAGAAGTCCTTTTAAAGTTAATGATTTGATGAATACTTTTTGTAAAAATAATAGCCAACATTTATATAGTGCCTACTATGTGCTCAACATTATCCTCAACACTTTACAAATATTATCTCATTTGATACTTACAACAATCTTGTGAGGTCGGTGCTGTTATTGTCTGCATTTTACAGGTGAAGAAACTGAGACAGAGGTTAAGTGATTTGATCAAGATCATGTAGCCAGTAAGTGTCTGAGGCCTCATTTGAACTCAAATCTTTCTGACTCCAGGCCCAATGCTCCATCCACTGAGCCACCCAGCTGCCTCCCCTACCAGCCAAGATAACAAGAAAGGCAATATATCTCTTCCATCACCATGCAGGTTTTTAATGAGCAATTTTAGTAAAATACCAACTCCAGATAAACAAAGACTGTCAGACTCAAGGATCTCTCTTAGTCACTCAGAGTAACTTCCTAGCTATAAGCAACACCATAGTTTTTACATTTAAATGCTACATTACAATTCTAGAAGTGAAATCAGGAATAAATATCCAGGAAAACTTCAAGCATGGTCGCAATACCCCAGCCTACCTTAGTTCATTAGACTATACCAATCTTCTCTGCAAATCAAATTGATCTTGCCTCCTTTGAAGGTATGTAGTCTCCCACTCCTCACTTTAAAATGTTTTACATTTGTAATACAAGTCCATAAGACTTTTAAGTTATTGTCTCATGATAACAGAAAAGACACTTTTCCATGAAACCATCCAATAAAACCAATATTTGCTAACTAAATTATCATTTATGGTAAATCAGCAGCTTTCATGGAAATAAGAACTGAACTAACTCAGGTGCAATTAAGTACCTACTGAATTGACTGGTTTTCATTATTCACAACTGCTTATGAGATCGCACTGAAAAGCCTAATATATCTTGAGCCATGAATCCCTCCCAAACAAGGCATCTCCCATGATTGACAAATGATAACAGCCTTAGGAATTGGGTCCAGCTTAAAGAATTGCTTCTAGAATTGATATGACTTTCTCCAGTTGGCAAAGTTGGGTGTTGGAAACCTTACAAAAATAGATTAAATTTCTAATCATTCACTACTGCCAGACAGTTCAGAAAGGAAATCAGGAGAAATATTGCTTGCAGTAGTTTCATGATCTTACGTCCTATAGCCCATCAGCCATGATCAGCTGAGAGGGAGGATAAGCAAAATGTAGAACAATGGTAAGGAAGTGAAACTCTCACAAACGAAGAAAATTAGGGTCAGTTTGGATCAAAGACCTGGAAGGAAGAGAAAAAACTCTTTCTTTTCTCTGAACTGTTTGCCCTTTCCTTCCTACTTGTGAATCAAATCAATCAACAGCCTTTTACAATCAGAAATGCATTGTTTCAAAGTATGAGTGCCTTGGCATTTACAGATATGAGGTCCCTGGTATGTAGTATCTTGTCTCAACAAGAGAAATGGAAGAAAGCAAATTTGTTTGTTTTAGGGCTATAAGGCCTTTCGGTGAGATCTACAGGAACTAAACTGGAATGAATTTTTTACTTAGCCATCAAAGGCTCTCCAAATACACAGAGAATTACAGTGAGTTTCTTGTATAACGTTTACAGAATAAGTTATGACTAAAACTCCTGTTGTAGCTTTTCTGGTATGTAGTTCTGTCTTTAGAGGCAGTATTTAACAGTAGCTAGAAGAAGGCGGCCCTTGAAATTAGGAAGAGCTGGGTTCAGGTTCCTCATTTGACATATACTGGTCCTGTGACCATGGGCACATAGTGTAAAATCTCAATGCCCTAAGGCAACTCTCCAAACCTCTAAGACAGGGAAGAGTTGTCATTCTGCATGGTAAGGGAAATTTTCACATCACGAGTTCTCCACAGCAATGAAGTCACATAGTCATATCTCTCACCACCCTGCCCCCCACCCCCGAAAAAAAGAAGCTTTGAAAAGTATATGCAACTCTGTCTACTTAGGCAGTCATATAACAGCAGGGAGGGGTCTACTGTAGTAGCGATGGGAATGAAAAAGCCTCCATTTCTGATGTATGATCACTTTTCTCTTTGAAATCGCACTTAAAAACCTATACCCTTCCAGACCAATTCCTCCATCCCTCCAGCCACCATCTACTTGCATTATTATGTCCCTATGCCTTAGTCCCAGATGAATTGCTGGTTATCTACTAAACAGTTTGGGTCTTTTCTTTTGAAGCAATAGCTGCTTTTATTATCTATTATGTAACACAATAATATAAATAAATATATAAATATAGGTTTAGAGAAATACATAAATAAATTTATGAATGTTATTATATAACACAATAATATAAATATGCATTTAAATATTATATGAATATATAAATAATAAATATATAAAAGTGGATACATGACTACATGAATGTTATAATATATACACGGAGATATATATGGATATACATATACATGTGTACATCTGTTTACACATACATATATGCATATATATATACATATTCCATAGACTTCCAAATCATGAAACCCAGTAGTTAGCAAACTAATTCTCAAGCTAAACCAACATCTTAGTTCCCATCTTCACAACTATAAATTCAGAAGTCAACACCACATAAAGTACCTCATGCAGAAATGCTTAAACTCTGACTTTCTTTCAGCAGCCTTAATGGTGCTGCTTATAATATTTTTAACGTGCTATAATGCTCCAGTGTCATAACTTATATGCTCAACCAGTATTGTAGACACTAGTATCAGGCCTTAACCCTCTGGTTCCTCTTCATAAGTTACAAGAAGCTGCTGCTGCTGAAAGGAGGTAGGCAGACAAAGGAGATCTTGGCCAATGAGCTCTTTCTCCTTTGCTTTTAGAATAAGCAGCGTCTATGCTTTGCTACTTACAAACATGAAAATAATTAACCATCTCTTCTGTTCAACTATAGCTTGCATTTCCTTAAAGGAGAAAAAGAAAAAAAAGAGCTATGAACAAAAAATGAGCCCTGTCGATGAGCCCAGAGCCCCACATTTCATTGGGAACACTAGGGGTTCTTGGTAGAGATCATTAAAGTACACTTTGAAATATTTTCCTTTTCTCATCAAATCATTGGCTCTGTAATTGATGTCATAAAGTATGTCCCTGTTCCGGTGCTGTTTGTTTCTCAGGTCCCTCGCAGTTATCAATTATTTACATCCCACTGAAATGAATGACAGCTGGAAAGCAACAGGTGCTAATGCCTCCGAAGGTGCGTAGGGTGGCGCTATAAATCACAAGTGGGTGAACCTGGCAGTGGCTACCCTGGGCCCCCTAAGAGGGTGTTAAAACTTCATTTGGAAAAAAAAAGTGTTCTTCATCATACATTATCTGTTTGCCTTTTAAATTTTTCCTCATGAATATTCTTATTCAGCTTTTCATTCGCCCATATTTTCCACAATTTATAGAATAATAACAACTGTAAAAATAACAGTACCTTGAGCTTACCCCATGCCTCTCTTCTCCAGAACTCCTGGGGCTTCACATATTACCTCACTTATTCTCACAGCACCTAGTGAGGTAGGCTCACTTACCAAGGCTTGCAGAGTCCATATTTCAGATAAAATTACATTAGTGAGTGAAATTCTCCTAGATTTAAGTAGCATTTTCTTTCCTTTTTTCTTCCCCTCCTACTTAAATCCCTCTTTCCTCTTCCCTTCTCCCTTCCCACCTACAGAGCTGAGAAAATTCAGCACAGGCCAGATAAAAATGAGAGCAGCCAGATGCTATTATTCTTCTTTGGAGAAACTACGTAAAGCAATTAGGTCATCTGTTTGTAAAAATGTCAAGACCCAAACTTTGCCATCATTTCCTACCATCCCTTTAACCAAAGATACTATAAACTGGGGTTGGCTAACTTACAGTCCGAATATGTTCTGGTAAAGGACGCCATGGGTGTTACTATTAACAACTGGTACTAGGTCCTGTGCCAAGTCATTCAAATTGTTATTCTTCCTAGGAATTGTACTTTTAAAGTCATTAATAGGGAACATAACCTGAAAAAATAATTATAGTTTTAAAAACATTACCAAGGCATTACTACTAACTTCAGATACTGTACAGACACTGTTCCATCATTCAAAATGCAATCAAAATCCTCGATATTAATTTTTCTCAATCTGCCCAACACGATCCTAAGAATAGAGGTTAGGTTGTTACAAACATGGAGACTTCTTACCTACTTTGTGAACACAGAGATGTTTTTTAGTTTTTTTTCCCATTCTGTGAGTTTAGAGGATACGTTGTTGTTCTCTAGGGAGCTAAAAGGGAACCTTTGGGGGTAGCTAGGTGGCACAGTGAATAAAGCACCAGCCCTGGATTCAGGAGGACTTGAGTTCAAATCCGACCTCAGACACATAATGCTTACTAGCTGTGTGACCCTGGGCAAGTCACTTCATGCCATTGCCTAACAACAACAAAAAAAAGGGGGGGGAGACTTTGGGTCTGAGGACCTAGACATACATGTATGCAACATATCTTTATTTTTGTTTATATAATACCTTATCCTGTACTTACCTGCATAAAACCAATTTCTTCCCTTTCCTTATCAGGCTGCATAGAATTAAATTCAAAATTGGGAAAGAGGGATATGGAAGGGGAGAAATTTTCTGAGTATCTAGGTCTATGAGCATCCTTAGCAACCTTGATTAATCTTGGAAATTTTCTTTCGTTTAGTGATCCACTCAGAATATCACAGCTATTGGTGATAAACTAGATCTAATATTTTTCCTTCCTCAGCATTTCTTTTAGTTCCTAGCTTAAAACAGATTAAAAGTAGCTTTAAATGAGCCTGTGTGTTCATTTAGAAGCAAGGACAAAGAGAAAAATGGTTTGCAAGGTGATTCAGAGATGGTGTTAAGGTTTCCTTTCCTTTCACAGTTCAGGATAAGGGCTTGAGTACCTTCTGGAGCAAAGCAAGAACGACCAGGCAGCTGTTGCTGCTGCAGGTCACCGTTTATATCTCCCTGTAGGGTTGGAGGTGCATTATGGGGGCTGGTTGCCCTTTACCTCCAGTCGTCCAGAGATAGGAGGGAGACAGAGGAGGGAAATAGCTAAGGGACTTCTGGGAGGGGGGAAGAAGAGTAAATAATGACTTTCTGTCCTTCTACCTCAGGCAGTAGCAAATCGTCGGTTCCTCCTTTAATTTGTCTTTGTCTGTCTCAGCAAGAACAAAGTACATTCTGCTTGAAGAAGCCTTTGCAGGAAGTGGCCATTACTATTTGAAAGCGGGGGGGGGGGGGGGGGGGGGGGGGGGGGGGAGAAGAAAGAACCTGATTACATTTCACAGTCTTTAAAAAAAAAAGTTCTCCTTAAACTGTGTAGAGGGAAAAGCATTCAGAAGTAGAAATATGTATAAGCATTTATTAATTTTTTTTCAAATATTGTGAATCATCTATTAGAACAATGCCTTCCATGTATATAATATTTTCTGTTTTTCAGAGTACTTTCATGAACATTTGACTGTCCATGATAGGGGAGGTATTGTTGTTTGTTATTGTTCAATCATTTCAGTCATATCTGACTCTGTTACACTGTTTGAGGTTTTCTTGGCAAAGATACTTGGAGCAGTTTGCCATTTCCTTCTTCAGATCATCTTGCAGATGAGGAAACTGAGACAAAAAAGATTAGGTGACTTGCCCAGGGTCACACAGCTAGTAAGGGTCAAGTGTCCAAGGTTGTATTTGAACTCAGGTCTTCCTGACTCCAGGCTATGTGCTCTATCCACTGTGCCACACAGCTGCTTGGAGTAGGTATTACTGTTCCCATGTTACAAATAATGAAGCAAAGGTTCAGAGAAGTCATAAGCATTCATTCTCACTTGATTCACTTAATCTCAATATGACTCTATGAAATAGGGTTTAGCTGAAAACCCTTCAATTCCCAGCTGAGTTTGGCAGCATTTTTAGTAGACTCTAAGCTGCCTGAGGACAGAGACTCTGTCTTATTTATATTTGTATCTCTCCCAGTGTTAAGCTCAGCACCCTGCATGTAGTAGGTGCTTAATGTTTGCTAAAGGAATACTCAATTGCTCAGCGCTACCCAGTTTAGAGCCAGAGTTTCTTGATTTTTCTAGTGCTCTTTCAACTAAATCTTATTGCCTCCAAGATCCTTGGGGACTGAGACTCAGTTTTTTCTCTTTGCTAGGACTCCTTAACTCCACCATTCTACAGTGCTCTTTGGCAAGTAAACAACTCAGTCATTTGATTTATTAGATGATGATAGCATTTGAATTGGTGAAAGTTGGTATTATCCTTAGGGACCTACAAAGCATCATGTGCATATTGGGTTGGTATTAGGAAAACGAGTAATATTTTTTAAAAAATTGTGAAATAGAAAACAAGTTCTGATTTAGCTATAGACTCCACACTGAGACTCCCATAATTGGAAGTTCTTCGTCAACAGTGAGATGATACAGTCCATTAATCTTTCTAATATGTACACGGTGCCTTTTGGACCACACTCAGCTATAATAAAATGCAAACACATTACCCTGGCTGAAGTGGGAGCCATGGGAACGTATGCGAAGGCAGTGCAACATTTTGCAGGCATATTTGAACAACTCTCTTGGTTTCTTAAATGCAAGATGAATCGGTTGGCTAGTATCTCTCCCTGCTGCCCTGATTACCAGCCGTACTCCCTGGTCACTCAGGCTAAAGAGACAACACAAAACAAAGGGAACATCTGCTGATTCCTGGACCACTGTATAATGAGTATGGATGGGGGATAAGATCCTAGATCCACTTCGGAGGTTGAATGATTATGGCCAGGATGCAGTGAAGTTAAGTAGAGGCCAGGGTCAGTGTGGCAACTTAGATAATCTAGGGAAAACAAAACAAATTAAAATGACCTGGACTTTTGAATTATGTACTCCAATATTCTATTCTGACACAATAGGGGATGGGCCAATGAAGACCCAGCCTTTGGAGCACCTGCAAAAGACCCACATGGATGCTTGGTGAGTCTCTTTCTGGAAGTGTGTGATAACTTGGGAGAGCATGTGCTGGTATTCTGTGGCTATTTTTTAATCTGGTTATTGCATGATGAACAAAAGCTTTTTAATTGGCTGCTGGACCTGAACGAAGTATGAATACAAAAGGTATTGACTGGCCTAATTGCCTCCCACTCACCCAGGAAATTTTAATGAAGAGAAAAAAAATTGTTATAGGTCTCTGGATGGCGGAGGCTTGGTCTTAAACTTGGTCACCTCCTGCCAATGTCACAATTGTCCCTATTGTATTTATTCATTCCCATTCTTAGGTGAAGGAGTATTGGGGACATTATGATCTTGTGAGATTCACAAGGTCTGAGGAGCTACCAGCTGTCCAGTTATGGGAGATCCGACTATTATAGTCACTACAAGTGAATTAAGTGGGGCATGAACATAGCTCCCAATAGCAACCTGTGAGATCCAGCCAGTGAAATGATCTGGCAGTCAAGATATTGACCTATACTGTAACACATTCAGAAGTGAACATGGTGGAATCAATGCTTTGTAGTAACTTTTTAAGTCTGAGCACACTCTCCTTAGGTACAGATG
The DNA here is from genome assembly GCF_003287225.1 of Phascolarctos cinereus. Classification (NCBI taxonomy): domain Eukaryota; kingdom Metazoa; phylum Chordata; class Mammalia; order Diprotodontia; family Phascolarctidae; genus Phascolarctos; species Phascolarctos cinereus. The sequence continues at coordinate 211,808,870 of NW_027556098.1, read as the reverse complement.
TCAGAAGGGACAGTATGCCCCCAGCACAGGGGGGGCGTTTTTGTACTTTGGTTTGCTTTATCTTTTCAGTAAATATACCTTTGTATAAGCTAATTGACATTAATTGCTGATGGTTACAGAAGAGAAAATGGCTAAGTGGATGGGGGTGCTAATCTTTGGTATAAATGACATTGAAAAGATATCAACTGGCAATTGATGTTAGGGGGTGGAATGCACCAGAATGGGGGCTTGAGATGATAGCATTAGAAAGCCATCCCAACTCCTCAGAGGTACCCCTGAGCAGGAGATAGGATTGTCCTCTAAGGGTATCACTTGCTAGCATCTTGGTGGGGGATGGGATAAGGACTCCTAGAGACAACACATCTAATTGCTAAATCCTCACATACTTGACATTCATATTCCACCTTAAGGTTTGCAAATGCTGGTGCTTTACTTATGTCATTTCTGTTGACACTTAAAACAACCCCAAGAAGTAAGACCTTCAATATCCAGTTATCCAATGCATCTTATATCATTTATGTGGGTACTCCTTATAACTCAACCAAACCCCAGTCTATGTGACTCATGTTTAAGTCCTGTAAATTAGTCATAGGAAGTCCACCCAACATGCTGGCAGCTTTCCTTGCATTCTTTTCACCTCACATGGATATCAATGTAGCACATAGTCTGTCCCCAAGTTTTCCCTCATTCTTGCTACATGATCAGCCCATTATTTTTTCTATCTACATATTTCTCTGGTGACATCCTTTACCATATTTCTCCTCTGTAATTCCTCAATGGTGACGTGTTCCAGTCTCTCTTTCCTACCATGTGTCTTTTTATTGTCCCTTTGGGTGATCCTCATAGAATGATGGGTTCATGGGATCATAGATTTAGAGCTGGAAAGGACATTGGAGGTCGTATAATTTTACAGTTGAGCAACTAGAAGCCCAGAGAGGTTAAGTGACTGCCCAGGATCACACAGCTACTGGATGTCTGAGGTAGAATTCAAACCCAATTCCTTGACCAAGTCAGTTCCAAGTCTAGCATTCCTTCCACTGTGCCACATTAAGGTTTCAGTCTTAAAAGGATCCTGGGCACTCATTTTCTTTTCCACCCTTTCACATTCCTGTCTTTATGTCCTTTGAGGATTCTTTTGACAAGGTCATTGCCCCATGCAGCTTTTACACAACACAAAGGACCCTCTACCCTTTGAGCTCTGCCTTCAGCACTTCTGACACAACCCTATGATTTTTTAATATTATATCACATACCATCTCATCTCTTATCATTATTATATCATATTGCCGTTCAACATACATTATTTGGTACCTATTGTATGTCCGGCATTATTAGATGCTAGGGATACAAAGACAAATGCAAAATTTTACTTGCCTTCAAGGAGCTTATGCTCTTTAAGGGAGAAACAACAATCACAAAATATAGACAAAGTAATTTCCACTAGCAACAGGGGATCAAGATAGGCCTTTTGTAGGAAGTAGCACCAGAGCTGAGTTTTGAAGGGAGTGAGAGATACCAAAAGTTGGGGGCTGAGGGAGAAGAATTCATTGTAGACAGTGAGATCAGTCTGTGAAAATGTATGAAGATGCATAATGGAATGTCGTATATGGGGAATAGCAAGAAAACCATTTGGGTTGGAATAGAGACTATGTGAAGGAGAATAATGTTCATGGAGGAATGGAAAGGTAGGCTTGAGCCAGATGGTGAAGGGTTTTAAATACTAAACATAGGGGACTATATTTTATCCTAGAGGAAATGGGGAGCCACTGGGGCTTTTTGAGTAGGGGAGCAGCAGAGTCAGATCTGTGTTTTAGGAATATCACTATGGCAGCTATCCTGAGAATGAATGGAAAAGAGGAGAGGCAGAAGACAAAGAGGCCCAACAAGAGCCTATTGCAATGGTTCATGCTAGAGGTAATGAGTTTCTGAGCAAGACTGATGGTCATGTGAGTGGAGAGAAGGGAATGGATGGGAGAGAAGTTGTGGAAGTAGAATTAATAAGATTTGGTAGCTGATAGGACATGAAAGGTGAGGGAGAGGAAAGAATGGAGGATGACTCTAAGTTTGTGAACCTGGATGGATGAAAGGGGGTTGGTGTAATAAACAGAAATAATCAAGTTAAGAAGGGTCAGTTTGGAGGACATCATAACTGGGAGCCAGAATGGTGTAGAAGGAAGAGCACTGGAGTTAGAGGACCTGGATTCAGTTCTCAGCTCTGGGCCTCAGTGTCCTTATCTGTAAAATGAGGGAGTTGTACTTTTTGCTGTTGTCATTTCAGTCATGTCTGACTCTTCATGACACCATTTGGGCTTTTCTTGGCAAAGATACTGGAGTGGTTTACCATTTCCTTCTCCAGCTCATTTTACAGGTGAAGAAACTGAGGCAAATAGGGTTAAGTGACTTGCCCAAAGTCCTACAGCTAGTTAAATCTGTCTACGAACAGATTTAAATTCATGAACATGACTCTTTCCAATTCCAGGCTTGGTAGTCTGTCCACTGTGCCACCTAACTGCCCTACTAAAAATAATACTACATAACTGTAAGGTCCCTCCTAACTCTAAATCTCTTATGATAATAAGGTCTGTTTTTAGGCATAGAATTATAGAATCACAATCTTAGAAGTGATATCAAAGGCCATCTAATAAAACCCATACCTGAAATATATACTCAGTAAATGGTCTTCCAACTTTGACTTGAAGACCTCTTTTTTAAAAAAAAATATTAGTTTATTTATTTTTAGTTTTCAACATTTACTTCCACAAGATTTTGAGTTCCACATTTTCTCCCCATCTCACCCCCTGTCCCCACCCCAAGACTGTGTGCATTCTGAATACCTCTTCTCCTAATCTGCCCTTCCTTCTATCACCACCCCCTTCTCTTATCCCCTTCCCCTCCTCTTTTCCTGTAGGGCAGGATAGATTTCTGTACCTCATTGCCTGTATATCTTATTTCCCAGTTGCATGTGAAAACAATTTTTAACATTTGTTTTTAAAACTTTAGGTTCCAAATTTTCTCCCTTCCTCCCTCCCTACCCATCCTCATTGAGAAGGCAAACAACTCAATACATGTTATACATGTGTAGTCATGCAAAATACTTCCATAGTAGTCATATCATCCTGTCCCGCCCCCCATTTATTCTATTCTTTTAATCCCATCCCTTCTCAGAAGTGTTTCCTTCTGATTACCCCCTCCCCCAATCTGCCCTCCCTTCTATCATCCCCTCCTGTTATCCCCTTCCCCCCTATTTTCCTGTAGGGTAAGATAGATTTCCGTACCCAATTGAGTGTGTATGTTATTTCCTCCTTAAGCCAATTCTGATGAGAATATGATTCACTCATTCCCTCTCACCTTACCCCACTTCTCCTACACTGTAAAAGCTTTTTCTGGTCTGTTTTATGTGAGATAATTTACCTCGTTCTACCTCTCCCTTTCTCCTTCTCCCAATATAATCCTCTATCACCCCTTAATTTTATTTTTTAGGTATCACTCATTCATCCGAAACTCACCCTGCGCCATCTATCTATCTATCTATCTGTCTGTCTATCTATCCATTTATCTATCTATCTATCTATCTATCTATCTATCTATCTATCTGTCTGTCTGTCTGTCTATCTAATTTTTTCCCTCCAACTACCCTAATACTGACAAAGGACTCATGAGTTACAAATATCGTCTTTCCTTGTAGGAATGTAAACATTTCAACTTTAATAAGTCCCTTATGATTTCTCTTTCCTGTTTACCTTTTCATACTTCTCTTGTGTCTTGTATTTGAAAGTCAAATTTTCTATTCAGCTCTGGTCTTTTCATCAAGAATACTTGAAAGTCCTCTATTTCACTGAATGTCCATTTTCCCCTGAAGGATTATACTCAGTTTTGCTGGGTAGGTGATTCTTGGTTGTAATCCTAGATCCTTTGACCTCCAGAATGTCATATTCCAAGCCCTCTGGTCCCTTACTGTAGAAACTGCTAAATCTTGTGTTATCCTGACTGTGTTTGCACAATACTTGAATTATTTCTTTCTGGCTGCTTGCAATATTTTCTCCTTGACCTGGGAACTCTGGAATTTGGATACAATATGCCTAGGAGTTTTCCTTTGGGGATCTCTTTCAGGAGGTGATCTGTGGATTCTTTCAATTTCTATTTTACCCTCTGGTTCTAGAACATCAGGGAAGTTTTCCTTAATAGTTTCTTGAAAGATGATGTCTAGGCTCTTTTTTTGATCATGACTTTCAGGTAGTCCAATAATTTTAAAATTATCTCTCCTGGATCTACTTTCCAGGTCAGTTGTTTTTCCAATGAGATATTTCACATTATCTTCTATTTTTTTCATTCTTTTGGTTTTATTTTACAATTTCTTGATATCTCATGAAGTCATTAGCTTCCATTTGCTCCATTCTAATTTTTAAGGAAGTATTTTCTTCAGTGAGCTTTTGGACTTCCTTTTCCATTTGTCCAATTCTGCTTCTTAAGGCATTCTTACCCTCATTGGCTTTTTGGACTTCTTTTGCCATTTGGGTTAGTCTATTTTTTAAGGTGTTATTTTCTTCAGTATTTTTTTGGGTCTCCTTTACCAAGCTGTTGACTTGTTTTTCATGATTTTCTTGCATCACTCTCATTTCTCGTCTCAGTTTTTCCTCTACTTCTCTTGCTTGCTTCTCAAAATCCTTTTTGAGCTCTTACATGGCCTGGGATTGATTCATATTTTTCTTGGGGGCTTTGAATGTAGGAGCTTTGACTTTGTTATCTTCTTCTGGTTGTATGTTTTGATCTTCTTTGTCACCAAAGTATGATTCTATGGTCTGATGTTTTTTTGCACTGTTTGCTCATGATCCCAGCGAATTATTTGATTTTTAAACTCTTTGTTAGGGTAGGGGCCTGCTTCCCGTGTGGAGAATATACTGTTCCCAAGCTTTGGGTGTTTTGTGCAGCTGTTTTCAGAGATACTTCGAGGGACCTGTAAATTTTCACTTCTTCCAAGGTGGTACGATCAAGGGTGAGGTGTTTACTCCTTTCCTGACCTGTGCTCTGGTGAATGAGTGACCACAAGCACTCTTTTCTGTCTCTCCACCGCCACCACAAGCTCCACTATGCCAGCACTCCTCCTCCCCCCCAGGACCACCACCCATAACTGTGACCCAGACCCAAGCATGGGCAAAGCAAGAGAATGCTGCCTCAGTGCTAGCAAAGAGATACCTGCAATCCCCTTCTGATCAGCCACTCGATTACCCCTCTGTCTGTGGGCCAAGAGCCCAAGAAGAAGCTACCTCCCCAGGGCTGCACTGGGACTGGGGCCAGGACCAAGCTTCTCTCTCAGATAGACCCTTCCTACTGCCTTTCTAAGTTGTCTTTGGTGTTCATGGGTTGAGAAGTCTGGAAACCACCACAGCTGCCCATGATTCAGTCCCCTGAGGCCTGTTCCAGGTTTGCTGAGGCCCTGTCTTTATTTGTGGGCCCACACCGAACTGTACTCCTCTCCAAGCGCAATACACCTTTCCAATCAACCATCCAAATTGTCTTAGGCTGGAAATTTGTTTCATTCTGTCTTTTTGTGGGTTCTGCTGCTCTAAAATTTGTTTAGAGCTAATTTTTTTTTACAGATATTTGGAGGGGTTTGGGGGAGACTCAAGCAAGTTATTACTTTTACTCCACCATCTTTGAAGACCCCTGAAAAAGAACCTAATACATCCTGAAGCAGCTTATTTTACTTCTGGGTAATTTGAATTCCTTAGGTCATTTCAATTCAATTTAACAAATGTGTTGAGTGTGAGATGCCTACGGGAAATACAGTTGGTGATATATGGTAGATTGTTGGTAATATGGAACTAGAGTTTGAGCCTAATATATAAATCTGGAAATTGTCTAACTAGAGATGATAATTAAACCCATGGGAGCTAATGAGATCACCAAGGGGAAGTGAGAAAGGGGGAGAAGGGAATAATCATTTATTAAGTAGGTAAGGTACTAAGTGCTTTATAAATATTATCTCATTTGATCTCATTTAAGGGAGATAGCTTATAGAGAAAAGAGAAGTGGGCCCAGGAATAAGCCACAGGGTATGATGACCTAGCAAAGGAGATTAGTGAGTGACAGATGGGAGGAGCAGGAGAGAGCAGAATCATGAAAACTCAGAGAAGAGAGAATATCTAAAAACATATGAAGATTTTGATCTTCATCTCCCATTATACAAACAACTTCAGATATCTGAAATGTAACTAGAAACATTTATGGGAAGGTTAACTGGAAGCTGTATGAGAACAGGATAGCCATCTTCATAGGCAGAGTTAAAAGGCCCTGATGCTCCTAAGCAGCCTCTCTCATTTCCTGGCTGGTGTCTGACATTGTGCTCTTTGAGCCCCTCAAAATCTGATGGCCCCTTCCCTTGCTCATTTTATTTCCCATTATTCCCTGTCCATGATCCAACCAAACTAGAAACTTCCTAGCTTCCTTGTGCTTTCCTCTTCTGTTCCCTTTGCCAGAAATGTTCTTACCTCCCTTCTTCATCTGCTGAATTCCTACCATCCCTTAAAGCCCATCTCAAATGCTACCTCCTCTAGGAAGACTTTCTTCCTAGACATTCCTCATTAGAATGGCTTTCTTGTTTGGACCTTATGTACTACTTGGTGTCATGTCTTTGTGATTTATTCACATTGTTTATTCTATCAGAGTATGTTCCCCTACTAGGCTGCAAGCTCTATGAAGGCTCATTGAAAGTCCCTCAAAGCTAACACTATAGTCTATACAGAGTAGACACTAAATAATGGCTGTTGAGTTGAATTGGCAAACATAATGGAGAAAAAAGAGTAACATTTATTTCCAGGGCGGTCTAAACTTGGCCAGTTTGTAGAAATCATATCATCCATTGTTCTCACTGTAAAGATGGTTGAGATTTTAGAGTGTGACTTCATAGTCAACCAGAAATATTAATAATTCATATTATATCTAGCAGTGGTTTTGCCTGCAGTCAGTTAGCTATAATGAGTGGGTGCATATGGTCCTCTTCTTTAATTAGGACATTTATCACTATCTTCTGGGATTTCCAAAAGTGATCAGTATTGAAATCGGTGCATCCAATAAACAATCATCTATGTGGATTATACAGAATAAATGTGTAATGCCAGGCTACTTTTCCCTTGCCACCTTTCCTACTTTTGAGCCAATCATCTTACCATCAGTAACTCCGTACAGGGAGACTGGAAATTAATCATAATACTAACCTGAGCTAAGTATCAAAAAGGCAGATCTACTCCCAAAACTCTGGTCATATAATATATATTAAAAAGTTTGAACACATTATTTCACATTATATACTGTTTGGGATTATCAGTGTTTTTGCTCCCCTCCTTTTTGGCTCAATTAGAATGGATAATTGAAAATGAACTGCTCAGGCATAAGTTTTAGTCAAACACGTTCCTTTTTACTTAAACTTTGACAAATAATAGTTACTACACGGCATTTTGGGTTTGAGAAGCAATAGCACAATGAGTGAGGCAAAGTGTGTTATGATATAAATAACTCTCTCTGACTACTTAAGCTCTGGATGTAAAAAAGCTTGAGATCTTCATTTTTTTTTTCAGGACTTAAAAATACAAAGTAAATACACAAGACACTTCCCACTTTTATTTAGTACTTGTCTCCTCGAGTGTGCAGGTCTATTTGATTAATGTCTGGTAGTTTAAGCGAAAAGACATCAGGCTTGTAGAGCATGAAATGTGAAGTGACCAGAGACTTGCCATCCTGTTTCTGGTTGAGTTTTTATGTACAATTACCTTAGTTGTTTTTTTTTAAGCTTCTTATAGTGCTGCTGCTCCAAGTAGGAATTCATGCCATTTTTTTTTTCAGTGTGTAACTCATCTGCTAACACTGGTTGTCTTTCTTGGCTAGATTATAAACTCCCTGAGGGCAGGGACCATGCATTATTCATCTTTGTATCCTCAGCACCTAGCATTATGATTTACATGTGGTAGTCACTAGATAAATGGTTACTGCATGAATGAAAGAATAGGTGCTAGGGAGTTCCCATCTGTTGGCTGCTGCAGAATTGGATTTAGCTCTTGCGTGAGTATATTTCTGTGGCCCACCCAGGGCAAACTTGAAAGCCTTATCCTGAAACTATATATATCATACTATCCTGCACCCATAATTTTATCAATGATCAAATAAAGAGGAGGAAAGGATGAGGAGACGGGATGAGAGAAAGGGGTATGGGAGGAAAAGTGAGGGGAAAAGAAGGATGACAGAGGGAGATGGAAGAGGAAGAAGAGGAGAAAGGAGAGGAGAAGGAAAGGGAGGATGAGGAAAAGAAATAACCACTAATCCTGTCCAAGATTGGACTCATTACTTATTTGGGGGCTTATATATCTTGTTGTAGAACATGGGCTCCTATTTCTCTTTTTGGGGATGCCCCAGGTTTTATGATGTTTTCTCCCTCTCCTCTCCATGAACAAAGGACTATGCGTATTATAGTTTGGAGAATGTCACAAAGGAAAACACACAGCCATCTGTTAGTCTGTCAAATGGCAAATCCTAGATTTATCTGCAAAGATCCATGTTTTCTATCCTCCAGGGAGAGCTGCGCATCACTATTCAAAATATTATTTGTTCAACTTCTGATTGACTCCAGGCCCTTAAGTCCTGTGTAAAAGACTTCATATAAATAGCCTCCAGCATGACCTACAATTTGGTGGTAGCTATTTCCTCACAGTTGCAAGTTTATGGCATCGAAGCCCAAACTGACCAGCTTGTCTCCTTTCCTGCCCCTTCCCCTGCCTGGGCCTCAGCTCTCAGAACAGAGAAAACACAATCTTGCTCTTGTCCCTCCCTCTGTCCTTTGGCCCAGCAGTCAAATTCAGAAATTGCAAATGAATGTTTCATTTCAGGCAGAACTGGATGACACAGAAAAATATTAGAGGTGATTAATTAAACTTGAAGGTCACTAAGAATCCAGTTTGCTTTATCTAAAACAATTAGGGATTCAAAAAACAAAGGTTGCTTCAATTAATTTCACGATTATAGTACATGAGGGGGGTGATTACTGTGATTTTGTCAGATGCTAATGGACAAATGCTGTTCATGGAATGTAGTTTTAGCACAAAGTGTTCTGAAGTGGCATGCTTCCTTGTTTTTCTTCATAGTTATCAATTTCTGTAAAAAATAAACAAGACATGTTTTAGTCCTTCTCTAAGTTTACTATTTATTCTATATGTGTCTTGTATGAGCCTACTTAAATACAAGTTGTCTCCTCCATTAAAATGTAAGCTTCTTGAGGGCAAGGACTGTTTTTGTCTTTGTTTTCATCCCCAACATCAGTCACATGGCAGTTGCTTAATAAATGTTTAATGATTGCTTAATTCCTCTCCTTTTTTGGCATTTTCCACTCACTTGATAATTTTAAGGATTTGTTCATTAGGAATGTTCTCTCCCTTCTGGCTATCCAATCCTAGATACTTAGGCTTAGAGCAAATCTTTCTTCCATGGAGCCTTCTCAGCACATTCCCTCCTCTAAAATCATAGCATTTATCAGCTTTGTTGTTGGTCAGTCTTGTCTGACTCTTTGTGACCCCATAGACCACAGCACACCAATACTATCCATGAGCTTTTTTTTCCAAAAGAAATGGAGTGGCTTGCCATTTTCTTCTCCAGCTCATTTTACAGACAAGGCAACTGAGGCAAACAGGGTTAAGTGGCTTGCCCAGGGTCACCTAGCTAGTAAGTGTCTGAGGCCGGATTTGAAGTCAGGAAGATGAGTCTTCCTGACTCCAGGCCTGGCACTCTATCCACCATGCCACCTAGTTGCCCATTTATTGGCTTTACCATTCATTTGATAATTACTGCTGTGTGGTGTATCACACTGAGCCAGTATTCCATTATTCTTTGGTTCTGTTATTTTCTTGTTTATCTATGTTTTATGTTTGTCTTCCCTCTCCCATTAGATTGAAAGTGGTTTGAGAATAAGGGTGTCTGTTACATCTTTGTATTTTCATAGTAGTTAGCACAATAATTGTTGACCTATTGATGGCTCATTGTGTGATTAAGTTGGTTTAAATGAAGGCTGGTCCTTCCTGTGAATTTATTGGTTCCTGAATGTAGAAACTTGCCCTCCCTCTAGCTGCCTCAGCATTACAATGATGATGTTGATGATGATGATGATGATGGTGATGGTGGTGATGATGATGATGATGACAGGCAGTGTGGCAAAACGCTATTAGAATGCTGGAGTTTGAATTAGAAAGACCTGAGTTCAAATGCCTTCTCTTCCATTTCCTAGCTAGAGAGCTCAGTGTCTCTGAACCTCAGACAGACTGGTCTTTTAAGATAAAGATGGATTTCAATATAGCTTGGTGGAGGGAATTCACACACTGATTTAATCACAGACCTTGATACATTGATTCAGTAATAATAATAATAATAATAATAACTTGCATTTCGATAGTACTTTAAGGTTTAAGAATCTTATTCCTCATAACACAGTGAAGGAGAAAGGTTATGAATTATGATGCCCATCTTACAAATAGGAAAGCTGAGGATGAGAGGGATTAAGTGACCTGACTGGGGTCACATTATGTCGGAGCTGAGACTTAGGGCCCGCTCCTGCGCATCCGTCCTGCTACTAGCAACACCTATCTTTGCAGGATGCTGGTTTTCCTGATGGTTTGGAAAAGAAAAACAACAACAAAGCAAAATTCTTTCGGCTTGCAATGAAACCGTCAGGATGTTGCTCTCCGGAAATATGAACAACTCTGGGAGCAAAGCATTGGCAATGTCCTTTGCAGATAGAATTTCAACAGGCTGCAAGATGGTCAAATTTCAAGAGAATACATATTCCTTATAATGATTAGTACATTTGCATTAACCATGAATTTTTTTTTTGGGGGGGGGAGGAGGAATAATTATAAATAGTTTAGCCAGTGAGCTAAGTGAATCCCTTAATCCCACAGTAGGTTTGTCATGCAGAACTGTTCATTTGTAGGTATTCACAATTTCCACTGATAGTGTATTCCCTTACCTGCTTTTAAATCAGTAACTGTTTTTGTAATGACTTCATTATTTCTTAATTGTCCTAATTTTCTTTCTTACCTTTTCTTGTTAAAAGCAGATTAAAAAATGAACAGTTTCAGCATCCCAGGCATTTTAGAAACATTATGAATTTCAGGCTCCCACTCTTTTGTTAATGAGCCTAATTAAACCCACCTGACTCAGATCCAGCCTTTGCTCCCATGTCTCCCAGTTCTCAGAACTAGAGAACTTTAAAGCTGAGGGGGCCCTTAGAGACAATCCAGTCTAAACCTCTTATTTTATAGATAAGAAAACTGAGGCCTAGAAAAATAAAGCAATTTGTCCTAGATCTAACAGCTAGCCAGTGGTAGATCTGGGATTAGAACCTGAGTCTCCTAACTCATCATCCAGGGTTCTGTCAACTCTATTGAGGTTCACATGGTATCCAGGAATATTTGCCATATGTTACTATTTAAGCATTCTTAAGTATTTTTCAGGGAATTTCATTTTAAATGGCCCAGTTATGTTATAAGGTTCTCATTAATAGAGACTTTTTTCCTCTGTCTTTTGTTTTTCTGTGGTCTGGCATAAGCCCCTAATATCCAATAGATTGACTGGACGGATAACATACACTCTTCTTTTGCTCCCCCTACCAAATAAATAGGTTTCGCTAAGTGAGATGTTTGATTACACATGTGGGGAAGGATTGTTGAAATGCTTCTTTGTAATCTATTTCCTTTGCTAGTCTCCATTTTTCTGCTTGTAGATCATTAAGCAGTCCTGGTTAAGTGACAGAGGAATGATGTTTCTTATTCATTGCATTTTTAGAAGATTCTCCTCTTTGAATTAACAACATGTAGGTGTGCCAGAACAGCCCAATATACTCCTGGAGGCAAGAGAATATTTCCAACTTCTAGCCTACACAGTAAATCCTGCCATTGACAATACCTACCTATGGGTATGTCACTTAATTTCACTGGGTCTCAGTTTCTTCATCTGTAAAACTAGAGTAGATGGACTCTGAGGTCTCTTCCAACTCTAAATCTATGATCATATGATCCCAAGTCTTGATTTTGCCATTAACTCACTGTGTGATCTTATATAAATAATTCCATATACTTTGGTCTTAATTCCTCATTTCTCAAATGACCAGGTTGGATTAAATGGACTCTAAAGTCCTTTCTAACTCTGACAATCAATGACTTCCTGAACCAAGATCATATACAGGACAGGTCACACCTCTGGGAGTTCCATCAAGGAGAATGAGTGAATACAATAGGTTTACTCCTGGACAAACTGGATTAGTCTCCCTGGGCTCATTGAGGAACCCTAGAATCTTTGGAGGTCATGCCAGGCTTAATGACAAAAGAAGGGAGGGAGGGAGACAAAGACAGAGACAGAGAGACAGAGAAAGAGAGAAAGACGGAGAGAAGAGAGAGCAAGAGGAGGAGGGAGAGAGAGGAAGGGAGGGAGAGAAAGAAAAGGAGAGGGAGAGGGAGAGAGAGAGGGAGGGAGAGGGAAGGAGGGAGGGAGGGAGAGAGAGAGAGAGAAAGAGAGAGAGAGAAAATAAGGTGGTAGAAGGAAAGAAGGAATCCTGGACTCGTTAATCATAGATTTCATGATGGAAGGGACTTTAGAGATTATCTAGATCAGATATCTCATTTTATAGATAAGGAAATTGAATTTGGAAAGGCTAAGTGACTGACCTTTGGTCACAAAGGTCAGAAGCAGCAAAGCTATGATTTGCATGCGAGTTGATCTAAATCAGCCCTTTCCCCCTACGTTGTACTCCTGCCTACTACATTTTGTTGCCTGAGAGTTAGGAGAAAATTCTGATGCTACCTAGCCATATGGTGACTTTAGACAAATGTCATTTTTCCTCCCTATATCTACCAAGTAAGAGATTTGAACTAATTGACTTCTAGGGTCCTTCTGCAATCTCTGAGGCCTATACTATGGTGATATCACTTCTTTTCTTCATTATTTTGCCTTCACCTCTGCAGAGCTGTCACCTCTTTTTAGCACTATGTCTTTCTATGTGGTGTCATCTTTCTGCCTTGTTCTTCTTTCCCATCTCAATTACGTAGGTTGCTTATTGACATTCCACTTATTAAGAATGACACCATGAGGCTTAGAAGATTCACACAGCTCACTCATTGCTTCGTTAATGTGCCTATTTCTGTTTCTTTTCATTCAGATATTTTATCTGTTAAATTCAGATATAGACATTTTAATTAATTAGCATTCTTCTTATATTCTATATTATTTCATTATTATGTTTTATATTAATTTATAATTCTATCTTCTTTGTAATGATTTTTAATGGTGTGCCTGATAACATAACTTTGTTTAACATTTTTACCTTTTTATATTCAATTTTATTTTATTCTCTACCTTCCCCTTCTCCCCTCCTTGAGAAAGAAAGAAAAACAAAACTTATTACAAACATATGTAATTAAGCAAAATGAATTCCTGCATTGACGATGTCCAGAAAAGATATTTCCCAATTTGCATTCTGAGTCCATTACCTCTCTATCTGGAGGTGGACAGCACATTTTATCATGAGTGGAATTGTGGTTGGTAACTGTATTGATCAAAGTGTCTAAGTCTTTCAAAGTTGTTTGTCTTTAAGATATTGTTATTATATAAGTTGTTCTCTTGTTTCTGCTTACTTTACTTTGTATCAGTTCATACAATTCTTTTTTATTTTTATTTTTTTTGGTGAGGCGATCGGGGTTAAGTGACTTGCCCAGGGTCACACAGCTAAGTAAATGTCAAGTGTCTAAGGCCAGATTTGAACTTTGTCATTGATTACACCACTTAAGAGTTTTCTTCCTTCAATCCTTTCCTGTCCCTTTTTAATAGTCTGTATGTTTATACATGATATTAATTGATGGGGTAAAGATGAGGCCTGCCTGTTGAAAACTTCAGCAAATCAATATCCTTTCTGCTTACATGGGAACCATCTATAGTCCATCCACTTCTCTCATCACAGACTGCCTTCTGATCCTCTGCAAATCCAAAACATGTCCACCAGCTGGTCCCCATTTTCAGTCTTCTCATTTCTTCATTTACAATTGGCATTAGATGAATCAGATATTACCTGCATCCATCCGAACTTCAGTTCCTTAATTTTGTCAACTCATCTCAGCCTGGAGTCATCTGTGCCGAGTGTGGACCATAATAATTTGTCATGATGTCCTTTTGCATACACAACCTCTTCAGGTCATCTGGGCCACAGATGGACTACTTTTGGTGCAGTTATCTACCAGGACCACTCACTCCTTTATGTTGTTGTGCACCAGGTAGTGCTTGCTTATCGTTCAGTATTTGGGGAGCATATCTTGAATATCCATTTGCATAGCCACTTGAATTTCTTCTCAACACCTTTACTAGTGACAATGGATCCCTAGAGATTTTTTTTCCTACTTGGTATTCAGGAACCCTGCTATCGTTTCTAGTCTTAACTACAACAAATGATGGTGCTTTCTTCCAGCTTTGAAGGAATGTGCTATTGACTTGTTTTCTTTAATTTCAGAGTATAGCTTACAAATTTTAGGGATGGTCCCCATTATTTCCACTCTGTGAATCAATAGGGAAACTCACCATTTTATGAGAATTGCAATTGTTGTCCAAATCTAGCATACATATGGTAATGATTACAGGGTGTTTACTAGTCATGGCACAATATTGCATTACAAAAACATATGATGCAGAGGGTACATATTAAATCTCTAATTTATCCATTAAGTTTACATATATTTATTTTTATTAAAGAGAGGTTTCATACTTAGAATTCTGGAAAGGGCCAACATTTCACCCCATAAAATTAGCGAAGTTTGGTAAAAACATGCAAAGGAAAATTTATTCTCACTTGCAGTTGTCTAAATTGTCCACAGATGTGTATAAGCTATTGCCAAGTATATTTGTTTATTTACTTGATTTATAAGATGTGTTCAATGCATAAAAACTTTGCAGCACACACACAATAAAATATGTGCCTGCTTTAAATAGTTAGCTTGCAGGGTCGAGTTTCTTTCTGTGTTCCCCACTGCACTTAGCACGTTGTTGACACTCAGTGAGTGTCCATTAATAAAACCTTCCGGGTGGTTTCCTATAAATGTTGAACAAAGGGGACTTTATGAGAAAACCCTTTTGGATGGTTGTCTTTTCTTCCCTCTGGATCCTTCTCAAGGCATAAGGAACAAGAGTGTAGCCTTCTCTCTCTCTTCCCCAAGAGAGAAATGATGTGCTAATAAGCCCTTTTATCTGATAGATAAAAGTCACTAATTGCTATTCATTAATTTGTTACACTGAAAAGAGATCTGTTACACACCTTTATAATGTCATATAATGTCGAGGTGACAATATTTGCCTTCTAGGAAAGTTACAACAATGATCATGGTATCCTAGATTTAGAGTTGGAACCTCACTGATCATCAAGTCCAGCCCCTTCATTTGCCAGACAAGGAAACTGGGGCACAGAGATGATAAGTGCTTGCAGGATCACACAGGATCACACAGCCAGTATAGTGTTGAGGGTGGGATTTAAAACCAAGTCTTTGTGACTCCAACGCCAGGACCCTTGTCCTCTACACCAACCTACCTCCTATAGATAGTACTCTGAACTCTTGGGAGTGATGATGAAAATCAAGTCAAATGGAAACAACTGTCAAACAGATATAAATTTTCCATGTCCTTACTTTAATTAAATGGACAAGAATAAAAGGGCTGTGGAGCATTCAATAATAGCAGTTGCCTAATTTTTCAGGTGATGTTTGTATGCAAGAAATCTCACATTATGTGGATCATGAACTCTGTTAATTTACTGGGTAGAGCCAACATTTCCAATGGTCTCAAAGCATTTTCTTAAAGCTTTTCCTTTAGTCCTTGTGCAAAAATAAGAACTGAGTGAAATTTGGATTCAAGGACACTAGAGATCTAGCTTATCTTCAAAGAAAGGAATCCAAGTACAAATTTCACATATCAACTTCAGGATAAGCTATCAAATAAACAATCAGGCTACAAATTCTGTCTTGCCCACTTTCAGATTTCTTGGAATTAACAGTTATTCTTTTAATCAGATATTGGAGTCTTCTTGATATTTTGTCCTATGGTCTTTGGTTTCCAAGTTATTATTATTTTGTGCAGAGTAGCACCATGATGGAAAAACAATTTTCTTAGGTCATTTCTCAAGAAACTCATGTAAGTGAATGAACTCAAATAAGTAACTTAACGTAACTGCTAAGTCACAAGGTTGGAAATTTGGAAATATATCAGTTAGGGTATAGCCCTCTTCTGGCTGAAAGAATAAAGAATACTTTATTCCTTTTGGGGTGAAAGATAAACTTTACTTATAGGTCATCAACTAACGAATACAGCTAACATCTGAAATCCTAATTGTTTCATTCTGCCATGTAGTTAATTCAACTGTGTAACAATGACTTTGCAGACCTTTGTCTAAAACAAAGGAACATACTTTAATTCAAAAAAATCAGTAAGTATATATTGTTTTGTTGAGGAAGGGAGGTAGAGAAATCAATTATGTTGAAAAATCATTGTTAAAACACACCCACATATATACATACATACATACATATGTGTATGCATATACATGCATGCATATACTCTATATACTCTTTGTGTGTGTATGTGTGTGTGTGTGTGTGTTCATAGACACCAGGTTAAGAATCCATGCCCTAGGACTGACACAGTAAATCAGAAATGGGCTGCAATCTGTGTTGATGGCAGGAGTTTCCATATGGGAAGTTTAACCACACTTATGAAATCACAGTTCATATGTTTATTCACATATGGGATGTCTTTAAATTTTTCTTAGGAGGCTTTAAAAATAGAATGGATCTCATTTGTTTATGTAACAGCATAGCAGGAATAATTTTGACAGGGGAATGGACTGTTTGAGCTCATAGATTCCCTTCGAACCTGTCTTTATACTTTTATTTTGTACTTTTACACTCCTAGATTCTATTCTCTCCCCTCCAAGACTTTCACATTCCACATGTCTATTGATTGTGCATCACTTGCATGGGGCTCCTTTGTTCTTTACATCTTTATTGATGCGAAGCAGTGCCAAAAACTACTTTTTAACAGTTATTCAATCCGTGATGCCCTTCATGTATCAGATTTCGGATTTCATTTCTTAGAACTACTGGGCCGGTTATACAATTAATTGCTTCTTATTAATATGCCATTAGATTCACTTGGCCAACCAAGAACTGCTGAAAAAAAGCATGCTTCCTCCTCCTCCCCTCTTATGAAGAACTCTTTTGATGTGCAGGCTGCTCTCCTGTGTAATGGGAGACTTGCTAGAGTGTCTGGAGTCCTCTTGTTGGTTTAAAGGGACAGAAAATGTTATCACTTGATGATGAACAGGTTTCTATAGCTATTAAACGACTTTCATCCATTCACCCAGCTCAGGAGTTCCAAAAAGGCCACTGGAATGTCATTCAGGTTATTTACATTTTGCCAGAAACTTCACTTTGGTGACAGAGCCAGACCATATAAGCCTATAAGAAGCAATGGGGGCAGCTAGCTGGCACAGTGAATGGAGCACCGGCCCTGGATTCAGGAGGACCTGAATTCAAATCTGGCCTCAGACACATAGCACTTACTAGCTATGTGACCCTGGGCAAGTCACTTAACCCTGTTTGCCTCAGTTTCCTCATCTGTAAAATGAGCCGGAGAAGAAAATGTCAAATCACTCTAGTATCTTTGCCAAGAAAATCCCAAATGGGGTTATGAAGAGTCAAACATGACTCCAAAACAACTGGACAACATATATATATATATGTCTCTTCCTTAGTAATTTCTATGATATACTACATATTATTTAAGAACATGTTACATGTAATATATTAAATAATTGTATATAACATAATCATATATTATATAAAATATATTATACATAACATAATGGTATATTATATAACATATTATATATAAACATATATGTATATAATATATTCAAAATTACTAAGAAAAGGAGCACGGTTAAGTGAATTCATATGGGAATCAAACCCATGAATTTGGAAAGTGTAAGTGTTAAGAAAAATACTAAAGAAGGAAGGGACATTGTTGGTAAAGATTGGTGGGAATGTTGACAGATGAGGTGAATGACATCTATAATTACTCAAAAGCAGGACAGGATGAAGCAAAATGAGAGAACTCAAACTGAATCTGAAGAAGAAATAGACACATTTTCAAATTCTATAGACATTCAAAGATATATGCACACACAGATGCAGCTATAGCAGAAGGCTCATCTGACTGCATTTGTAACCTCCATCTGTCCTCCATTAAATTAGATTGCTCATACCAGGTTTTTACCAACACCTCTGTGCTGCATTAACATCCCCATCACTGTCAGCAACACTCTTTTCTTGGTTTCCTCACAATAGCAAATTTGAGTCACATTGACTCTTCTCTCATTCTTCTTCATCCTCTCTGACTCTGAGCCAATGCAGATACCACTTCCCTCCCATGTGGATAGCCTCCCCAGTGTCCAAATTCTCTCACAAACATTTTTCTTTTTCTTCTCAAGACTCACTTTTTCCAGAAAGCCTTTCTAGTCTCACCTGCTGCAGTCATTTTAATCATTCCAGTAATTATCTCCATACTTTGCTCTTCCAACTTCTCCCAAATTTGGAGACTTTCACATATGTGTCTTGGTATACTTCCACAAAAGTCTTACTCCAAAGCCTCACTGGGACAAAACTGAGCCTAGATCCTTGAAGGCTAATTTAGCAGAATATGGGCTTTATTAGGTAAAACCAAGCTGGAAATGTTTGGAACATCCTTTCTCCAACACTTATTAGCTGTGTGATCATGGGAAAGTCATTTAACTACTCTAAGCTTTGCTTTCTTCTTTTATAAAATGGGCACTCTACCTGTCAGTACTATTGTGACACTCAATAGAAATGGCTTTGCAAACCCTAAAGTGCTCTAAAAATGTAAGTTTTTACTACTACTACTACTACTACTACTACTACTACTACTACTACTACTACTACTACTACTTCTTTTTCTTCTTCTTCTTCTTCTATGACTACTACTACTACTACTGATGATGATGATAATGATGATGATAATGATGATTTGTGCCCAGTAATATCCCATATGTCTTTGGACTGAAGACCAGACTAGTTCAATTGATAGAGGCTCATCACCAAAGTGTTGACCACCAGGCAATAACTTTGTTGTTATAACAGTTGATTAAGTTATCTATATTTGCTGGAGTGCAGTTTGTATATTAGGTAGTAATATAAATGTCAAACAAAGGAGTTCATATTTTATCTTAGAGGCAAGAAGGAGCTAATAGAACTTAAAAAATTATTCTGAACTTAATAAACAATAAATGGAAGGAGCATTTGCATCCTTGTATTAGAATTGAAAAAAAGATTACACAAGAAACTAAAGGTCCCTATTCTGTACAGCTTGCTTTTCTCTTTAAACATATGACAAGGTCTGGCTTTCCTTCTGGCCTTCTTTCTTTTTTTCTTTTTTAAATTTTTTTTTATTTTATTAATTTATTTTGATTTATCAACAATCACTTCCATATGCTTTTGAGTTGAAAATTTTTCTCCCCCTTCCTCCTCCCCACCCTCCCCAAGACAGCCCACAATCTGATATAGGCTTTACATTTACATTTCTATTAAACACATTTTCACATTAGTGAAGTTGTAAGTAAAAATTAAAACCAATAGGAGGAACCATCAGAAAGAGGAAACAAAACTCAACAGAAGGTAAAAACAAGTGATAGTGGTTCGACTTCCATAGTTCTTTCTTTGGATGTGGGGAGCATTTTCCATCCTGAGGTCTGGCCTTCTTTCTATTCTCTTTTTTTTTTCCATTAAAAAAAGTTACCTTAGGGACCCTCTTTTATTTCCTGGTTCTTTTTTGGCTATCCTATCCCTAACCTCCCCTCATTTCCCTCCCCATCTCACTTAAAAAAAGAAATAAAAACAAAATCCTTGTAATAGAGATAGTCAAGCAAAATAAATTCCCCATTGCGCATGTCTGAGTTTCTTGAGCAGGGAAGTGACATGGTCAGACATACGCTTTAAGAATATCAATTTGGCAGGTATGTAGATGATGTGCTGTGAGGGGACAGAATGAGGCACTTTCAAATAAGAAGGTCAATAAGTACCTCATGCAGTGTCTTGATCCAATGGTACCTACTATGTTTATTATGGTTACTGTGAAGTCTGTGTGAAGGATTGTAGAGAGAGAACATTTGATTTAAGCTAATTGGTAAAATAGTGGCAGAAGGGGATATTTTGGCTGGAGATAGAGGGACAAGTCCTTTCTTGATTGAATGGTGGGACAGTGCCTTTGTGATTGGTCTCAGAAGCACAACAGGGACCTTTTTTTTAAGATCTCATCTGTGATATGTTTGATATCTGGTTACTGTAGTTCTTTGATATTGATTAAACATTTTAAACTTTCATTGTGACAGAAAGGACAATATTAACAAGTATGTAGTTTGCAAAAATCAACTACTTGAATCTTGAACAAACATGCAGATGCACTATTTTTTTTTATCCATAACTTATCCGTGCATGCATTTTAATGCACCTTGCAAAAAGTTCTTAGGAATTTTGAAAGGTGTAATTTTTGTATAATGGGCTCAAAGGTTTAGAGCTGGAAGGGATCTGAAAGGTCATTGAGTCCAACCCCTTCATTTTATAGAATCTGTAAACTGTAGCCCACAGAGAAGAGGTGACTTTGTTGTTGTTGAGTTGTTTCAGTCACGTCCGACTCTTTGTGACCTCATTTTGGGTTTTCTGGGCAAAGATACTGGAGTGGTTTGCCATTTCCTTTTCTAGCCCATTTTACAGATGAGAAAGCTGAGGAAAATAGAGTTAAGTGACTTACCTAGGGTCACACAGTTAGTGTCTGGGGCTAGATTTGAATTCAGGTCTTTCTGACTCCAAGCTCAGCACTCTTTTTCACTGTATCACCTAGCTGCCCCTTAAGATGACTTTACCAGAGTTAAAAGACTCATTCATGTTTGAGGAAGGATTTGAATACAAATCCTCCTGACTCCAAGTTTAGCTCTCTATCTACCAAACCACACTGCATAAAGATTAGGATAATGAAATGAAATGTTTTAATTTTTTTTACATAATAATCCTTTATTTATTGAATACAATAATCATATTTCCTCTATGTCTTGTATCCATGCAAAAATCCCCAGTTCATTCAGCCAATTCTCTATGCAATTGAAGTCCTTCACCACATTGGTTACCCTCCTTTGGACACTCCAGTTTATCAATTTCCTTCCTAAAATGTTGTGCCCAGAATAGAATACAATCTCCAGGGTGTGATTTGACCAGAGTGGGATATAGAAGTTCTATAATTTCCTTATTACTTGTTGCCTTTCTTAATGTAGGCCAAGACCACATTACATCTTTCCACTTCCAAATGATTCTACTGATTAATCTTGAGCTCATAGTACCCTAAAACCCTCAGATCTTTTTCTTTTTTCAGAAAAATTGCTGAGTACTCATATTGGAAAATGAAATCTTCCACAGATTATACTAGTGCTAATCCCAATGCAATTTTAATCTATCTCAGGGTTACTGAAGCCATCTTGAAGACTTACTTGCTGATTGATTTGAAATTGAATGTAGTAAAGTCAAATACTCATTAAATATAAAGTACATGTTGATGTTTCTCTGTCTTGAGGAGCTCTCAAAAGGGGTAAATCGTACCCTTGGGAGGTCTCTGACCCACCCTGGAGGACCATTATTTATTGGATTTTCCTAGCTTTTCAACCCAGTGATCTACAAGAGCACTGAGTTCTTAATCCTGAGAAAATTGGACAAATTTGCTGATTTTCTTTCATGCATTCCTCCCTGTTTTTAATCTAGAGATCCCCAAACCATTTATTGCACAAACCTTAATGCCAAAGATCTGGTTGGAAATGAACCATTGGGAAAATAGGGTGGCTCCAACAGATGTGTGCCTTGCTTTATTTGACTTCTTATAATGCTTCTGGTCTTGTAATAATAACAAACTACATTTCAATGGTACATTAAGGTTTACAAAGCATGTTCTTCCCAAAAATCATGTGAGTTAGAGAGTGTCAGATTAGTGAAATTAAATTCATTTCAACAAGCATTTATTGAAGTGTTAGGCAAAAAATGAACCACTGCCTCCCTTCAGGAAGCTTATACTCTGCTGAAAATGGAAGTGGAAACACTATCTCTGTTTGACAGTAACAATAATGAATATTAATATCTCTAGGTTATAGATGAGGAAACAGAATTTGTGGGAGGTTAAGTAACTTGCTTAGAGTCACACAGCTGGCAAGGGTAGAAGCCAGAATTTGAATACAGTTCATTCCATATGCTTATATTCCTTACAGAATGCTATGATATTCAGATTTAGCCAGAACTTAAAGAACAAAGAAATACAGTATCTCAAAAATAAAATTGAAAGGGGGAAGGGATCCCACAATATCTTAACCCAAAGCAACTAATAAAGATTATTTCAATACCCCAGTTCTTGCCAGATTAGTAACTAGGTATTTATTATCAGCCAGGCTAAGAGGATTTGGAAGGGTTTCCTCTCTTGAAAGTTTTGGAGAAGAAAGTATCTAGAAAGACAATTTTGATGTCTCTCTGAATCTCAATATGCTTGACTTAAAATTGTAATTATGCATAATTATCTTAATAAAAATCCCTCTACTTTTTATCTTTTCCTTTACTATGATGGTAATGGAGGTAGTTATATAGAAGCGGTATCTTGAGCTGTGTAATAAAATGTGGCACATTTTCCAAAAGTCTATTACAATTGGGAGTGTTTTGAGAGCTGCATAGGACACTTGGAAAGACTATATTTTATTATGACTCCAAGCTTCGGTTTGTGCAATTTGCTTCTTGGAGGAGATATGAAGTGTGATAGTGTTGGCCCATTATTATAGCGATAGTGGCAATGGAATATAGATGGCCCTATATGCTTATATAGTAGGTCCATCTTAAAAGTAATGGGACAGACCCTCATCAAAATTCATTTTGATTTCTCAGCATGATTTCTACTAGGTTTATCTTGTAGGGTTGCTTCTTCCCTTTGCCCATGTCTGCTAATAGGCCTACATTCTGGCCAGAAGCCTGATCTCCTTACATCTGTTAATAACAATTGCAACACAAAACTATACTTTAGAATCTACCTAGCTATCAGGATTATTAGGGAGCTGATTTGTTGTTTTGCCACCTCAATCAGTGGCCAAATGGAAATTTATGTAGCTCTAGCTGTGTCAAATATAATCAGTAGTAGCTGAATTTATTTGGGCAAATTTTTAGTGTATACTGCCAAGGAAATGAAAGTCCTTGGAAAGAGGTGTCTTTAAAACATAACTTTAATTACTAACTATTTAAATCAGACCACAGTATAGGAAGAGATGGTTTAACCTCACACATTTGGATAAATTGCAGAGTCTACTATGCCCTGGACAATAAAAATTGGAAATTATGCCCCTCTTGAGGGGCATAAAATGATGTCCAACAGAGACTTTGAACCTTTGCTATCACATGTGTAATGGCTCATTACGGAATAAATACCCGCATGCCTTGGAAAGCAGTTATTTTCCATTCAAATATGTATTATCAAAAAAGTAATACTTTAAGAGTGTTTCTCTTTGTATCTGTTATTCATGCTGCTTGCATAGCCCTAGTCCTGGCTTTGATTGTAATTAGGCATGAATTTTGAAGTCTAGAGACTCTCTCAGCCCCTTTTTCTTCTCCTCTTCTCTTTTGGAGGCAGTTGGGGTTAAGTGATTTGCCCAGGGTCACAGAGCTAATAGATATGTGAGGCTGGATTTGAACTCAAGTCCTCCTGACTCCAGGGCTAGTGCTCCATCCATTGCACTAACTAGCTGCCCCCTCAGCTCCTTTTTCCTGCATGTTAAAGAAATTGGAGAAGTTAGAGGCAGAGACGATTAATACTTTGCCTTGATTTTGGGGTAAAGAAGTGAGAACCAGATGGATAAGCAGAATTGGAGAGTTCTCTTTGTTCAAACTAATATTATTTATACAGTACTTCAAGGGTTGCAATACACTTTACAAATATTCTCCCATTTGATCCTCAAAACAACCCTGGGTACTATTATTATTTCCATTTCATAGTCGGGGAGACCAAGACTGAGAAAAGCTAAATGACTTGCCTAGGGTCATAGAGCAAGTGAGTATCTGATGCAGGATTTGAATTCAGGTCTTCTTGATTCCAGGTCTAGCACTTTATCTACTATCCTACCCAGCATAGCATACTATTCTAGTAAAGGGGATTTTATAGATAGTCAGGAGTCAGATAAAGGAAGTTGCCCAGTATTGAATCATTTCTTTTTTCAGCAGTTGGGGTTAAGTGACTTGCCTAGGGTCACACAGCTAATAAGCATCAAGGGTTTGGTCTGAGGTCAGATTTGAACCCAGGTCCTCCTGACTTCAGGGCTGGTGCTCTATCCACTGCGCCACCTACCTGCCCTCTGAATCATTTCTTTTGCTGGCTCTTCTTCCCACTGCTTCTTAAAGGAAGGTGTTGCTCTGCATTCTGTTTGGAGCTTTCTGGTGTTTCCACCTTTTCTTCCTGAATTTCAGCCTTGGACTGGTCTTTAGAGCCCAACTAGTCCAACCCATAGCAAACTAGAGGAGCCTTGACAGTGTGTCTCAATGGTCATCCAGCTTTTCTCGATTCTCCTTAATTCCAGTGCCTTTCCTCCATTAATGATCTCTTATTTATCCTCTATATAGTTTGCTTCGTATATATTTGTTTGCATTTGTCTCCACCATTAAATCGTAAGCTCCTTGAGGGCAGGGACTGTCTGTTACCTTAACACAATACCTGGCACTTATTAAGTTTTTAATAAGCATTAATTGATTGATTGATTGAAGACTTCCAGTGAGTGGGAGCATATTTCCTCCCAAGGCAGCCTGTTTCACTGTTGGAGAGCTCTAGTTGTTGGGCATGGAGCCTAAATTGGCCCCTTTCCAATTTGTGCTCACTGTTCCCAATTCTATTGTCTGTGGCCAAGCAATACAAATCTAATCCCTCTTCTATATGACAAACATTAAAATACTGGAAAACAGAAATCACGGCCTCTCTAAATCTTTTCTAAATATACCTGCTTTCCTTTGGCCGATACCTATGAAGCATGATCTTGAGACCCTTTGCCATTGTGGGTGCCCTCTTTTGAATGTTTTCAAACTTTTAAATATCCTTCTCAAATTCTGGTGCCCAGAACTGAACACGATACTCCAGATGTGGTCTGACCAGGATAGAGATCTATCCTGTCACATCCCTGGTCCTGCACACTATTCTTTCAATGCAGCCTAAATAGACTTCCCTTGTCATTCTCTTTCATTTCCTCTGCTTCAAGCATCACCTTTGTGCAAATGATCCCCATATCTCTTTATCCAGTCCTGAACTACACTAGAGCACTGGACTTTAAGTCAGGAATACCTGAGTTCAAATCCTATCTCAAATATTTACCAGGAGTATTGCCTTCAGCAAGTCATTGAATCTGTTTGCCTCAGTTTTCACATTTGTAAAATGGGATAAGAGCACCCACCTCCCAAAGTTATTGGGAGGATCAAATGGGATAATATTTATACAATACTTTGCAAGCCTTAAAATGCTATATAAAGGCTAGCTATCATCATCATCATCATCATCATCATCATCATCATCATCATCATCATCATCATTAGCATCATCTTTACTTGCATGTCTTATTGGTAGGTCAAAATTAATATATCCAAAACAACTTATTTTCCCCCAAATTTGCTCTACCTTCTAACTTTATTACTTCTGACAATGGTACCACTCTAATACAAGATATCTTGGCAGTGCCATAAGTAATATGTTTTGTTCTGTAGTAAATTCATTTGGGGGTGGGGGGAACAGTCTAGCCCAGGTTAGTGCAGTCAAGCCATGAGGAAGGATTGTCCATATCTGAAATAAGCTACCCCAAGTCCTCATATTATGACTTGTGATCCCTGGACTTGAAACTCCTAACTCAGGGTTAGGTGTAGGGTTGGAAAACTAAGAAGTGACGGTGAGAGAATTCAGGCCAGGGGTGGGGGAGGAGAAAGAGATAAACAGATAGACAAAGTGACAAAGAGAGAGAAGGAACGAGGGAGAGACAGAGATGGACAGAGACAGAGAAAGAGAGGGATGGATGGAGGGAAGGAGGGAGAAAGAGAGGGAGAGACAGTGAGAGAGAGAGACAGAGAGGAAGGGCAGGCGGGAGGGAGAAAAAGAGTAATAGAGAAAGAGAGAGAGATAGAGAAAGAGAGGTGAGAAAGAGGGAGAGAGACAGAGGGAGAGAGACAGACAGACAGACAGCAAGAGAAGACAGAGACAGAGAAGGAGGGCAGGTGGGAGGGAGAAAAAGAGAGAGAGAGAGAAGTAAAAGAGAGAGAGAGAGAGAAGGAAGGGAGAGACAGACAGAAAAAGAGACAGAGACAAAGAAACACAGAAAGAGGAGGAAGAGATAGACAAAGATACAGAGACAGAAAGGTAGAGAAAGAGAGAGAGACCTTTGGAAGTGGGGATCAAGGGCCTGAGGAAGGACATGAGTGCTCAGGATGGAAGGATAACGGAGGGCTAACGAGCACATGCATAGAAGCAGCTCCTAGGACCGGTTCAGGAAGAAGTATGCCAGCTACTCTCAGCACACAGAGGGAGTCTTGGTCACCGTACTCTAGTTCCAGCTCTGCATCCAAATTCACAATCTGAGCATCATCTTCTAACCTTCCCTGTCCTTAGCACCTTTCCCCACCCCATCAATTTATTCATTCACTGAATCCTCAGGTTTCCTGCTTCCAGAGTATTGCTGGAATTCTCTCGCTTCCCACCACTGCCTCAGTCTCCACACTAATTTATCACTTCTTCCCTGAAACATTGCACTAGCCTCCCAATTGATCTCCCTGCCTCCAGTGTCTCACCTAGCTTACATACCGCTGACATGTTAATTCCCCTGAATCATAGCTCTGATCATGACAATATGGTGGCACATCAGAAAGAATATTGGATTTGAGTCAGAGAACCTGGGCTCCACTAAGTTTCTTTTACTTTCTGCCTCTATGACATTAGACAAGTCACTAAGCCTCAGCCCTTTCTGGGCCTCAGTTTCCTGATCTTATATAATAAAGAGTTCTACTAGAAAATCTCTAGGGTTGCTTTGAGTTCCAGAATTCAACCGCTTACTCAAATGTTTTCAGCAGACCTTTCAGCAGTTCTTACCTTTCAGATAAAACCCAGACTCCCTAGCTTGGCATTCAAAGCCTCCCTTCCTTTAAACACCAACTTTGCCAAACTTCTCTCATCTCCTTCATGCCCTGTGCTCCAGCAAAATTGCTCTTTTCTGAATATACCACTCCTCAATGTCACCGCTCAGTCTGTTCCTGCTGTTCCCTCCTTTTAAAATAATGTTTCCCCTCAAAGTCCCCTCTCACCTTTTAAGGCTCACCTTAAAATGTGATCTTCATGAAAACTTCCTTGTTCTTCCCATAGAGATATTACCTCTCCCTCCTCCGAATTTGGTATTTTGTACCTCTTTTATCATACTTGCTATGCATTTTTCCTTATTATAGTATTATAGTCATTTCTGTACATCCCATCTTCCCTACTAGACTGTAAGGTCCATGAGAGTAGAGACCAAATTCAATTCATGTTTTTATCCCTTTCAGCACTTTCCTGCCTTACACATAAGAATTTGTTGTTGTTTTTCTGACATTTCAATCAATCATGTCCAACTCTTTATGACCCCTTTTGAGGTTTTCTTGGCAAAGATACTGGAGAGGTTTAACATTTCCTTCTCCAGCTCATTTTACAGATGGGGAAACTGAGGCAAACAAGGTTAAGTGACACACAGCTAGTATGTGTCTGAAGCTAGATTTGAACTCAGGAAGATGAGTCTTCATGACTCCAGTTCCAGTGCTCTATCCACTGCACCACCTAGCTGACCACACATAACAACTGGTCTTCAATAAATGTTTACTTGCATCAAATATATAAGTTTCACATGGCAACATATTCAGAATTTGAATGAAGGAGTAAAGAAAATATCCAGTGGGGAGGTTGTTGGTGAAAGTCAACTCAAGTCAAGAAGAATTCATTGAGTACCAACCGTATGCTAGGCACTGTGCCTAGCTCTGGGGATACAGAGGAAGACCAAGGCAAACACAGTCTTTGCCCTCAAGGACTAACATTCTAATGAGGGCAACAATATGCAAATAACTTTGTACAAACTATATACGTAAACATGCATAGAGAGTTTGTACAGTACACACACATATGTGTGTATGTATATATATGTATATGTACATAGAGTATGTGTGTGATAAATTGGAGATAATCATCTAGGGAAAGCACTAGGTTAAAGGGAGATCAAGAAAGGTTTCTTGTAAAAGGTGGGATTTACTACTGTGTTTTAAGAAATGATGAGCTTGATGATCTTAGAAAAACATGGATAAGCTTGCATGAAATAATAAAGAGTGAAATGAGTAGAAACAAGAGAACATTGTATATACTAATAGCAATATTGTTATAAGAACGACTTTGAGCACCTAAGTCATTTTGACTATTATAAATACCCAAATTAACTACAGAAGACCTATGAAGGAATATGCGATCTGCATATATGCATCCAGAGAAAGAACTGATAAACAGAAGTCTGTACAAAATGATTTTACATATATGTGTGTGTATATATACATATTTGTGTCTAAGGGTAGCCATATCCAGTCAGGAGGGGGGAAGGAAAGAAGGAAAAAAAAAGAAATTTAGATGATAACTTCCTTATATACTTAAAAGGAATATCAAGCTGTACTTAATAGATTTGCAATTTTATGTGCAATCATCTTTTTTTTTTCTACTAAGTTATGGAAATTCTTGTTGTATTCCATAAATTCAAAATAAAGTAAATTTTTTTTTAAAAAAAGATGAGATTTTAGCTGAGAATTCAAGGAAGTCAGAAGAAGGAGACAAGGAGGAAGACAGTTTCAGACATGGACAATCAGTGAAAATACAGTCAAGAGATGAAGTATTTTGTGCAAGGAACAGCAAGGAGGTTGCCATCTCTGAAGCACAGAGTACTCTGATAGGAGTAAGATGTAAGAAGACTGGGAAGGTGGGAAGGGGGCCAGGTTATGAAGGACTTTAAAAGTCAAACTGAAGATTTTATATTTGATCCAGGACATAATGTGGAACCAGTGGAACTTATTGAATAGAGGAGAGACAGATTCATAGCTGAGCTTGAGTAAGATCACTTTGATAACTGAGCAGAGAATGGGTTAGGGAGTAGGGAGATATTTGGGACAAGGCAGAAGATTATTAAGATAGTCCAGATGTGAGGTGATGAGGGTCTGGTGGCAGTCTCAGAGAAGAGAAGTTGTTTATATAAGAGACGTTGTAAAGATTAGAATTAACAGGGAGCCAAGATGGTGGAGTGAAAAGGTAGTCGCTCTCACTCTCCCCTATCAACCTCTGCAAACCCAGAAAATATCACCCAGAAAAAAAAAAACCCTGGAACACCTGAACTAGAAGAAAGACAAGGAGCAGCAGTGCAGTAGCCCAGCAAACGGTCTCCCAGTGCCTCAGCAAAAACAAGGGGCCCAGGCAGATAAGTACCCTGGCATTCATCTGAAAGGAGGTGAAGAAAACAACCTAAAGGCTTCCTAAAGCCCCGGCCTTGCTGATTCCAACCCAACACCAGGTGAGCTGTAGGAAGCCTCCAATTGTGAAGAAATCCTGAAGCCCAGGTGGTAGAGCAGGCAAACACCAACACCTGGACCTCCGAGTGCCTCAGTGAGGGGGGGAACCGGTGGAAACCAGCTCAGAAAACCACCAGGAGCCTCGGCACTCCACTGCAAAGGAATCTCCGTGCATTAGCAGAAACGAGGGAGACAACACTGCAGGGGCCCCAGGCAGATAAACATCCTGCAGCACCCATCTAAAAGAGAGCTGAAGAAAGCTAAAGGAAAAAAAGCAGGCAACCTAGAATTGCCTGAAAGTTCCAGCCTTGCTGATTCCAGCCCAACACAAGGTAAGCTGCCAGAAACCTACAGCCTCCAATTCCAGCATAAGAGGCCCCAGCACGCAAAGCCAGTGACCAAGACCTAGGCTCCCAACACAAGAAGCTTGGGTCAGTACCCTCTGTTCCCCAGCAGGAGAGCTCAATCTCTTTAAAGGCCAGGGAATAAAGAAACACCATGAGTAAAAAGAAACGTACCATAGATTCATATTATGAGAAGAGTGAAGATCAAGACAGAAATTCTGAAGAGGACAACATTGTCAACAAACCCACATCTGCAACAACAAAAGGGAATATGAACTGGTCTGAAGCCCAAAAAGCCTTCTTAGAAGAGCTCAAGAAGGATTTTAATAGTCAAATGAGAGAGGTAAAAGAGTCCTTCAAAAATACAATTGGCCATTGGAAAAAAAATACACTGAAGAAAACAAGTCCCTAAAAAACACAATTGGCCAATTGAAGAAGGAAGACAAAAACTAACAGAAGAGTACTGAAGAAACAAGTCCCTAAAAAACACAATTGGCCAGTTGAAGAAGGAAGTACAAAAACTAACAGAAGAAAACAATCTGTTAAAAACTAGAATTGGACAAATGGAAACTAATGTCTCTATGAGAGAGCAAGAATCAGTCAAACAGAAACAAAAAAATGAAAAAATAGATGAAAATGTAAAATACCTCATCAGTAAAACAACCGACCTGGAAAATCGACTCAGGAGAGACAATTTAAAAATTATTGGACTACCTGAAAATCATGATGAAAAAAAGAGCCTGGACAGTATCTTTCAGGAAATCATAAAGGAAAACTGCCCAGAAGTCCTAGAACCAGAAGGGAAAATAACCATAGAAAGAATCCACCATCACCACCTGAAAGAGATCCCAAATTGACAACCAAGAAATATAATAGCAAAATTCCAAAATTACCAGATGAAAGAGAAGGTGCTGCAAGCAGCCAGAAAGAAACAATTTAAATATCATGGAACCACAGTCAGGATTACACAGGACCTTGCAGCTTCTACATTAAAAGACCAGGGCATGGAACATGATATTCCATAAGGCAAAGGAGCTTGGAATGCAGCCAAGGATCAATTACCCAGCAAAAATGAGCATCATTTTTCAAGGGAGGAGGTGGATATTCAACAAAATAGGAGACTTCCAAACTTTCCTGATAAAAAGACCAGAGCTCAACAAAAAATTTGATCTTCAAGTACAGGACTCAAGAAGGACTTAAAAAGGTAAATGGGACAGAAGGATACAATATGTTGTTAATAAGGGGGTGGGGCTGTTTAAACCCCTACAAGGGAATATGAGATTTGCAACCCTTGAGAACTGTATTGTTATTACACCTTGTTAAAGGAGTATACATAAAGAGGGTGGATATTAGTTGACTTTGATGTAATGATAAAAAAAAATCTAATCAAGTTAAATGGATCCAAATAAGTGGATCAATCTGATCTTAGAAAATGTACTGAGAAAGGAGGAGGCAGACAAGGGTAAATTACATTACAGGAAAAGACACAAAATCCTATTACAGCAGAGGGAAAAGGGGGGGGAGCATTGTTTGAACCTTACTCTCATCAGATTTGGCTCAAGAAGGGCATAATATAATCAGTTAGGTATAGAAATCTAACTTGCCCTATAGGCAGTAGGAGGGAAAAGGGGAAAGAAAAGGGGGGAAAGAAAAGGAGGGGGGAAAGAAGGGAGGGAAGCAGCAGTAAGACTAAAGGGGAAGAAAAGGGAAAGGG
Source organism: Phascolarctos cinereus (assembly GCF_003287225.1). Classification (NCBI taxonomy): domain Eukaryota; kingdom Metazoa; phylum Chordata; class Mammalia; order Diprotodontia; family Phascolarctidae; genus Phascolarctos; species Phascolarctos cinereus. The sequence continues at coordinate 211,777,086 of NW_027556098.1, read as the reverse complement.
ATAATAAAAGGGGGAAGGGACTGAAGGAGGGTGGTCAAAAGCAAAACACTAGTGAAGGGGAAAGGAAAAAGGAGAAAGAAAAGCATAAATGGGGGGAAAAGGATGGAGAAAAAGACACAGATAGTAATCATAACTGTGAATGTGAATGGGATGAACTCTCCCATAAAAGGAAATGGATTGCAGAATGGATTAAAAACCATAATCCTACAATATGTTGTTTACAGGAAACACATTTGAAAAAGAGTGACACATACAGGGTAAAGGTAAAAGGCTGGAGCAGAATATATTATGCGTCAGCTGAAGTAAAAAAAGCAGGGGTAGCAATCCTGATCTCAGACAAAGCAAAAGCAAAAATAGATCTAATCAAAAGAGATAAGGAAGGAAACTACATCCTGCTAAAAGGCACCATAGACAATGAAGTAATATCATTACTAAATATATATGCACCAAATGGTATAGCATCCAAATTCTTACAGGAGAAGTTCAGGGAGTTACAGGAAGAAATAGACAGCAAAACTACTAATGGGACCTGAACCTCCCCTCTCAGCACTAGATAAGTCTAACCACAAAATAAACAAGAAAAGAATTCTATCAAACATTTAAAGAACAATTAATTCCAATACTATATAGACTATTTGGGAAAATAGGTGAAGAAGGAGTCTTACCAAATTCTTTTATGATACAAATATGGTGTTGATACCTAAACCAGGAAGAGTCAAAATAAAGAAAGAAAATTATAGACCAATTTCTCTAATGAATATAGATGCAAAAATTTTAAACAAAATATTAGCAAGTAGATTACAGCAACTTATCACAAGAATAATACACTATGACCAGGTAGGATTTATACCAGGAATGCAGGGTTGGTTCAATATTAGGAAAACTATCAGCATCATTGAGCATATCAACAACAAAACCAACAGAAACCACATGATCATCTCAATAGATGCAGAAAAAGCTTTTGATAAAATACAACACCCATTCCTATTAAAAACACTAGAAAGCATAGGTATAAATGGAGTCTTCCTTAAAATAATAAATAGCATATATCTAAAACCTTCAGCAAGCATTATATGTAATGGGGACAGCTAGAAGCATTTCCAATAAGATCGGGGGTGAAACAAGGATGTCCATTATCACCACTGTTATTCAATATTGTACTGGAAACTTAGCTTTAGCAATAAGAGAAGAAAAAGAAATTGAAGGCATTAGAATAGGCAAAGAAGAAAAAAGCTATCACTCTTTGCAGATGACATGATGATATACTTAGAGAATCCTAGAGAATCAAGTAAAAAACTACTTGAAATAATAAACAACTTTAGCAAAGTTGCAGGCTATAAAATAAACCCACATAAATCATCAGCATTTCTATATATTACCAACAAAGCCCAACAGCAAGAGATAGAAAGAGAAATCCCATTTAAACTTACTGTAGACATTATAAAATATTTAGGAGTCTACCTCCCAAAACAAACCCAGGAACTCTATGAACACAATTACAAAACACTTTTCACACAAATAAAATCAGATCTAAATAATTGGAAAAACATCAGTTGCTCATGGGTAGGCCGAGCTAATATAATAAAAATGACAATCCTACCTAAGCTAATTTACTTATTCAGTGCCATACCAATCAAACTACCAAAAATTATTTTATAGAGTTAGAAAAAATAATAACAAGATTCATTTGGAAAAACAAAAGGTCCAGAATATCAAAGGAACTAATGAAAAGAAATGCAGGGGAAGGTGGCCTAGCAATTCCAGATCTTAAATTGTATTATAAAGCAGCATCATCAAAACTGCTTGGTACTGGCTAAGAAATAGGGAGGTGGATCAGTGGAATAGGTTAAATATGCAAGACACAGTAGTCAATGACTATAGTAATCTATTATTTGATAAACCCAAAGACCCCAGCTTCTGGGATAAGAACCCACTCTTTGAAAAAAACTGCTGGGAAAACTGGAAAAGAGTATGGCAGAAACTAGGCATAGACCCAAATCTCACACCATATACCAAAATAAAGTCAAAATGGGTTCAGGACTTAGATATAAAGGCTGATACCATAAGTAAACTGGGAGAACAAGGAATAGTTTACCTATCAGATCTATGGAGAACAGAAGAATTCATGACCAAACAGGAGATAGAGAACATTATGAAAAGCAAAATGGATAATTTTGATTACATTAAATTGAAAAGTTTTTGCACAAACAAAGCCAATGCAACTAAGATTAGAAGGAAGGTAGAAAATTGGGAAAGAATTTTTACAACCAGTCTCTCTGATAAAGGCCTCATTTCTAAAATATATAGAGAATTAAGACAAATTTATAAGAACACAAGCCATTCCCCAATTGATAAATGGTCAAAGGATATGAACAGCTAGTTCTCAGATGAAGAAATTAAAGCCATCTATAGTCATATGAAAAAATGCTCTAAATCATTATTGATTAGAGAAATGCAAATCAAAACAACTCTGAGGTACCACATCACACCTATCAGATTGGCCAACATGACAAAACAGGAAAATGATAAATGTTGGAGAGATGTGGGAAAATTGGAACACTAATACATTGTTGGTGGAGTTGTGAAATGATCCAACCATTTTGGAGAACAATTTGGAACTATGCCCAAAGGGCTACAAAAATGTGCATACCCTTTGATCCAGCAATAGCACTTCTAGGGCTATATCCGAAAGAGATCAACCAAATGGGAAAAGGACCCACATGTACAAAAATATTCATAGCAGCTCTTTTTGTGGTGGCAAAGAATTGGAAATTGAGAGGATGCCCATCAATTGGGGAATGGCTGAGCAAGTTGTGGTATATGAATGTAATGGAATACTATTGTGCTATAAGAAATGATGAAGAGTCTGACTTCAGAAAAACCTGGAAAGACTTATATGGTCTGATGCTGAGTGAAGTGAGCAGAACCAAAGAGGACTTTGTACACAATAACAGCCACGTTATGCGATGACTAATATTGTTAAACTGAACCCTTCTCAGCATTACAAGGATCTAAGACATCTCCAGAGGCCTCAGGATGGAAAATGCTGTCCACATCCAAAGAAAGAACGATGGAAGTTGAATTGCTCTCACTTATTTTTACCTTCAGTTGAGTTTTGTTTCATCTTTCTGATGGTTCCTCCTATTGGTTTTCATTTTTACTTACAACTTCACTAATGTGAAAATATGTTTAATGGGTATGTAAATGTAAAGCCTATGTCAGATTGTGCGCCATCTTGGGGAGGGGGGGAGAAAAAGGCAGAAAAAATTTTCAACTCAAAAGCATATGGAAAAAAAAATTTTTTTAAATAAATAAAAGGTCAAAAAAAAAAGAATTAACAGGACTTAGCAATAGATTTGATGTTGAGAGTGAGAAAAAGTAAGGAGATGAAGATGACATTGAGGTTATGAGCCTGGATAACTGGGAGGATGGGGGTGCCCTTGACAGTATTCTCAAAGTCAGGATGAGGGGAGAAGAGGAAACTCTTGGCACATGACCTCAATTTTTTCAATGAAATATGAGGTAAGACTCTCCAATGAGAGGTTAGGGGGAGGACGAGCCATGAGAGTCTTGAGAAAGGATGAACAATTTTGGAAAAGCTTCTGTGGTAAGTGAAGTGAGTGGGATGATGAATCAATGGCCATAATGCCATAATGAGGGCCCAGTTGAAATAATGTAACCTAAGTTTGTAGTAGACTCAGTCAACATAGTTACATGATTCTCCCCAGCTTTGTTCAGTAGGCAGGAGTGAAGGCATTGAATGGTGGGAATAATCCAAGCCTAGGGCTTTGTAGGGCAAGAATGGTGATTGGACAAGGGGACAAGAGACTTGAGAGAAAATATCAGTGCAGAGTTGGTTCACAAAGAAGGAAAGGTGGGTGATGGAAGGGTGTGGTCATTGCAGTTTTAAAAGCCTGGGAAAGAGCAGGTATTAGAGGTCATCGTGAGGATGAAGAACCAAATAAGGGGTTGTAAGACAGAGGGAAACATATTATGATGAGATAAAGGAATTTCAGAGTTCATGAACATGGAAATGGAACTTTTGTGATGTTGTGTATGGCTAATCTCTGTGTGTGGCTAAGTTGGGGTGGATGAGTAGGTGATAGGAAATGGGCAAGTCGAGATACTAGGAGGAAAAGATGTTTGAGGGATTTATGTTTAAGTCCCTTAGAATCAGGGCAGGAAAGATGGACAGTCAGGCACTGGAATCAGTAAGGAAAAAAGGAGAGTATCCTGGAGAAGGCAGAAAACAGCTACCGGAATCTTAAATGGGTGATAAATATGGACTGGATGAACCTCAAAGAAGAGGTTACTGAGTGATAATGATAGAAGGTGTGGAAGCAGTAATGGGGAGAAGAGGCAGGATAAGAGTGAAAGATTAGCCAGTAGGGGTAAAGAGCCAGATCTCTGTGAGTGCAAGAAGATGGAAGGAATAAGAAAAGAGAAGGTTTAAGATCAAAGCAAGGTTGTTACCTATGGAGTATTCATGTCAGAGAACATAAGGAGTAGACCTTAAGTGGGACATTGGTGGTAGTGGTGGGGATCTGGTTGAGGGAGATAAGAACTAGGGAGTGGGTGGTTGTGGATCTGAATTTTGCAGTGGGAAGTGGGTAGGATTTAGAATCAGAGAAGCATAGTTGGAATACTCTACCACTTATGACTTTAGGCAAGTTCATTTCTCTGAGCCTCAATTTCCTCAACTGTAAAATGAGGGGTTTGATTTTCAATCTCTAAGGCCCTTCCGGATTCAAATATGGGAACTTTCCAACCCTGACTTTGTTACTGACTTATTAAATCACAGGATCATAGTTTTAAGATTGGAAGGGATCATCTATTATCTAGTTTAACCCTTTCATTTTACATATGGATAAACTGAGGCTCAAAGATGCCATCTTATTTAAGTTGCAAATTCTCTATGCACCCCAATCCTACATTTATAAAATGATGATCATTTCACTAACTTGCCTCTCAGGAATGCTGTAAAGAACAAATAACCAATGTTATATCGATAAATATGAAAAGCTAAGGAATAACATAACTTCATAAGTTTATCTATATCAACAAGTGAGTGAAGGAACCTATTTTTCAAACTATTTCCTATATTCTTTTGGCCCCTAGAAGCTCCTGGGCTTTTGCTATCATTCCTCTTTTACTATTCTTAAGACACTCTTTTGAAGACGATTTATTAATAAGCCCAGCCTGCTTCTCATTTAGAGTGCTGTCTCTTCCCTCAACTCCACCCCTAGCCTCCCTTGTTTCCTTAAACACTTTGGATTTCTATGCCCAGGAAAGTAAAAGAATAACAGCACCAGCTAGAGACACTCGATGGAAATAGCACTAACAAAGAGCAAATTCCCTTGCAAATCCCTGCTAGGTTGCCGAATCCTGACCTGGGCGGCCTGGCTGTTCTAATGCCAGTTATTACTGAGCAGAAGCCAGCAATTGTATGGCACAGGCCTAGCCTCCTGGTTGTTTTGAGAAAGTGGTCAATCACTCACTAGAGACAGGACTGAATGATACCACCCAGTTTGCACTCTGTCATGGGCTGGTACCAAAACGACTCCAGGAAATTTTTTTATTGTCTGATTTTTTTCCATAGGCTTTGACAAGCTCTCATTTCTTCTGACCATACCCAGAGTTCAATTAGTCTTCAGTGATAGCCATTAAAAAAAATAAAGAATCCTTGTTCAGCTAACTGTGATTTCTGACTGGATTTCCTAATTGACCTCTCGTAGTGAAGCCAGTCACGTCACTAATCCCTAGGGATAAAAAGAAAGATGAAAACAGATCCCGCTGTCAAGGAGCTCACAGTCTAATCAGAGGTAACATGTAAGCAACTATGTGCAGACAAGATATTCTCTCCATCTCTCTGTCTCTGTCTCTCTGTCTCTGTTCTCTCTTTCTCTGTGTCTGTCTCTCTCTCCTTCCCTCCCTTCCTTTCCCCTTCCCATCACCCCTCTCCCCTCCCTGTCTCCCTCTTTCTCTCTCCTCCTCAAACTGGAGACTTTGGAGATTTTTCCTTTAACAGAGAGAAGGAATTAGTTATCATGGGGGATCAGGAAAGGCTTGTGGTAGAAGTCTGGGACTTGAAGAAAGCCAGGGAAGTCTAACATAGGATGTTGAGGCTGGAAAGAACCTTCGAGGACACGTAGCTTAATTCACTCATTTTAAAAGTAAGGAAATGGAGACCCAGAGCAGGAAAACAATGGATCCAAAGTCATACAGCTAGTTACTAGCAGAGCTAGGATTAGTGCCTGGGTTTCCGGATGTCTAGCTAGGTGCATGTCCCTCTGTACCGTGTTCCCTCTCTCTGGTGATATTTCTGATGTGCTACCTTAGCTTATACAAAACCTATTCTGCCACAATTTGAGCTTCATACTGATTTGTGATCTAAAATAGTCATTTAATTTTATCAGTATCAAGTAAACATCACTATTTACTGTTTTTTCTTTGAATGTGAAGCAACTTTTTTTTTTACTTGCCTGTTATGTATTTAGGGAATTATTTAGATAGACTTATTTTCCACAGTATTTGCTTGATACTACAAGATGATTTGCATTGGATTTCATAGTGTCACTTAGTAGCATATGACCTTAGGCAAGTGACTTCATCTCTGAGTCTCAAATTCTTTATTTGTAAGGTGGGGGAAAGAGGAGCACGAGACCACCTCTCAGGGACACTTCCAGATCTAACAGATTCCAAGGTCACTCTAACAGTCTGTCAGGGCTGAAACTCTAGGAATAAAAATCTCAACCTCTTACTGATTTTTAAATTTTCTATTTTTTTTCTACAGCATGACACCAAATTCTTAGTGAGGATGACCAAACCCCAACAAGCATATCTTAAATATCTTAATATTTTATATTATTATCTTAATTATATTATATTATCTTAAAATATCTTAATTATATTCTATTAAATTAAATCTTAATATATTAATATATAATAAATATAAAATCTTATTTATATTATATTGTATTATCTTTTTAAACAAATTTTCTCCACTTCCCCATAGAAAGGTATTGCATAAAGTGACTATCAATCTCCCCTCCCCCTTCCTGCTGTCCACAGCACCAACAACAGTGACACCCAGTGGTCATTCTCCATGCTCACATGCAGACTGCTTAGGTCCTAAGCGTTAGGACTTTAGATTCAGTCCTTACCAAGGTAGTGAGTTAGGGATCCTCTGTCTAAGAATGAAGACCTTAGGGCTTTGTTTGTAGAGCCTGCAGCCAAACTCCCTCATTGACAATGCTTGATTTGTGTTTCAGGCAATTGGAACACAGTTTAATTTTTTTAAAAGATTAAATTAAATAATAAAAAAAGCTGCTCTGCAACATTTCAGTTTTGAAAACTTAGCATAAGCCAACCAGCCGATCATATGCTTAAAACAGGGAGTATTTCCAAAACAAAACATTTTGTGTCTTAGCAGCCCCATTATGTCTCATGCCAATCCTATTACTGGGGAATGGTGCGTGTGTGTGTGTGTGTGTGTGTGTGTGTGTGTGTGTGTGTTGTGTGTGTGATGTTTTCTACCTACATATTGGCAGCCTCCAAGAGGAGATAAAATTTCCTTTAAGTGTTTTTTCCCCCAGCAAAGAGGAAACACGGCAGGAAATCTGCTGTCTTTTTAAGTGGCTCTTTGTTAGAGAACCAGGAAAGATGGGGACTGCCTTGAATCACTAAAAGTTAGTGTAGCTTCCGAGTACAGGGAGTTTCCCCAAACATTGTTACAGTCAGGTACCTTCACTGTATCAGGAAGGAGATGTGAGTGTGTGTGTGTGTGTGTGTGTGTGTGTGTGTGTGTGTGTGTGTGTGTGTGTATGTGTGTGTGAGAAACAGCTGGAGGCAAAATGTGGTTAGGTTTTAGCAAGCAAAGTAGTGGTGGTTGTTGAATCTGACTCTTTGTGACCCCATTTGGGGTTTTCTTTGGCAAAAATACCGAGTGGTTCACCATTTCCTTCTCCAGCTCATTTTACAGATGGGAAAACTGAGGCAAACAAGATTAAGTGATTTGCCCAGAGCCACATAGCTGGTAAGTGTGTCTGAGGCTGGATTTGAAGTCAGGTCCTCCTGACTCCAGGCTGGACACTCCTAGCTGCCCTAAGCAAAATGGTATGCAGGTTCTAATTAACCCCCTAACTTCCACAGGTTTATTTAATTCTATTCCTGTGCCAGTCAATGTGTCTCCTCCCTTCCAAAAGAGATTTTGGAATGATGTGAACTGGTCTTAAATTAGTCAGTCAACAAGCATTTCTCAAGGGTCTCCTATGTGCCAGGCACTGTGCTAGGTGGTGGGGGTACAAAGAAAGGCAAACACCAGTCCCTGCCCTCAAGAAGCTCACAGTCTAATGGCAGAGACTACGTGCAAACAATGATAAACAAATCAGATATGTACAGAATGAATTGGAAATAATTGACAGAGGGAATGCACTAGCATGAACTGGGATGGCAGGAGAGAGGGTCAGTAATGGCTTCTCATAGAAGGTGGGGTATTAACTGGAACTTGAAGGAAGCCAGGAGAACCTTCCAGGCCTAGAGGACTCTCAGTCTGAAGCTAGAGTGTCTTGTTGCAGGAACTACAAGGAGGCCAGCATCACTGGTTCTCAGAGCACATGGAGAATGAGTAAGGAATGTGATAATAGAAGTATGTATAGAATAATTACAGAATAACACATCTGGTGGGTAGAGGGAAGAAAAAAAAGAAAATTACATGACAATTTTGTTGTTTTGTTGTATAGTTGAAAGGAATAGCAAGTTGTGTAGAGTAGTAGATTTGCAGTTTCATGTGCAATAATTTTGTTTTATTTTACTATGTTATGGAAAATCTTGTTTTATTCCATAAATTAAAAATAAAATTTTAAAAGGAGAGAATGAGTAAGGTGTAAGAACACTGGAAATGCAGGAGGGTGACAGATTATGAAGGACTTTGAATGCCAATTAGAGGATTTTACATTTGATCCTCTAGGTCATGGAGAGCTACTGGAGTTTATTGAATAGGGGAGGTAGCAATGTCAGACCTGTACTTTAGGAAGATCACTTTAATAGCTGATTTCAGTGAAGAGAGAGTCGAGGTAGTGGGTAGTGGTGGTGCGAGGGGAAAAGAGGGCATTCACTAGGGTTGAAGATAAAATCAGGCCCCCTCTCCCAGTGGAAGAACCCTGAGGAGGTCTGGGCTGGTCTGGCACTCTGGGTTCCCTTTGGAGGGTCTTGGATCTCTAAACTCTGTGCCTGAGCTCCCTGGACCACTATAAACCAATGCAGATGTCTCTGGTATGGATTACCTCAGGTTCACACCCTTGTGCCCAGATTATTAGGAGACCTGTCTTTCCTCCCAATTAGTTCACCTTACTAGATTTTTCTTGATGTTTGTGGTTCCTGTTTACTTAATTCATAGCTTAAAAATCAAGGCTTAGAAAACAATTTGTAGGACAAGTTTGAAGGGGCCTAAAGATTTTATTCTTCAGTTGCTCAGATTCAGATTCAGTCTGAATCTTCATGATCCCATAGACCATAGCACTCCAGGTTTTTCTGTCCTCTGTTATTTCTCAAAGTCTGTCCAGGTTCATGTTCACTGTTTCCATGATACCGTCTATCCATCTTGTACTAAAGGGCAATTGCATAGGATCAGAACATTTTAGAGCTAAAAGTGATTTTATATATCTCCTAGACTAATCCCCTCACCTTTAAAGATGGAGAAAATGGAGCCTAGAAATGTAAAATGACTTTCCCAAGGTGACACAGGGAGTTGAGAGCTAGGATTCAAACCCAGTGTTTTTTTCTATTGTAATGTGTCTTTTTAAGGGTTTCAAGCAATACCTGTTTCAAGCTGTACCAGTAAATATTTAACAACTGGCTCTCTGGGGGAGGAGGGGAACAACTCTGCACACCACTCACTTTTAAGTATAATCTGCATTCACATTTTCTCCATCATTTTATTAAGTCAACAATTAAGAAAACAATACATCAAGCCCTGATTCTAAGATGTAAAAACTCACACTAGAAATTTAGTAATTGGCTTTCTAGAATCTAGAAGAGCTGTCTCCAGCACACCCCTGGTTTCAAGTTTCTGAGGGCTATTTTACAGAAGAGATAAACTAATTTTTCTCTATCTCTGCTGAAGACACAGTAAGAAAAAAAAAGAGCAGCTGTAGTATGGACTAGGCTACCTATAGAAAAGACTTTTCCAATGCTGAATATTTTTCTTTTCTTTCTTTTTTTTTGGGGGGGTTAAGTGACTTGCCTATGGTCACACAGCTAGTGAGTGTTATGTGTCTGAGGCCGGATTTGAACTCAGATCCTCCTGGCTCCAGTGCCAGTGCTCTATCCACTGCACCACCTAACTGCCCCTGAATATTTTTCAATCATTTGTTAGAACCCGTAAAACTGAGTATTGCAAAGAATCTTGGGGAACATCTCATTCAATCTCCTATACTACATGTGAGTAAGCAGAGGTACAGAAAAATGAAGTCATTTACCGTGTGACCCATAGGTAGTAAGCAAGAGGATCAAAGGAACGTAGATTTAGAACTGGAAGGAGCCTCAGAAGCTATGCTTCTGAGTATAGTTTCTGTCCAAACCCTTCTTTTCATAGATGAGGAATGGAAGACAGGAAGGAAGTTGGTGTCCAAGCTGGGATTAGAACCCAGTTTCCAGTACTCTTCCCACTGCACCGTGATGCCTTTCCAAATCTCATATCCTCTCCAATATTCCACTTTAGGAACCTAAGGAAGCTTGTAGAGTCTCCTTTGATACTGTTAAAAATAGCATATATTATCAGTTATGTTTCCAAGTTGCTTGGATTCTTTTCCTTTTTTAATCTGTGCAATTAAAAATGTTTTATCAGTGCTGTATTTTCCCCAAGATGACCACCCCCCACTAACTCACCTCTCTCTGCCCTCCTCCTTTTAACAATTATGTTTAGTGAAGGAAAACAGAACAATCCACTGGTCTTTTCTGAAAATTCACATGGGATTCTGTACCTCTAGCCTGTTCACCTCTTTTGGCTAAGAGGTGGGATGCATCATCCCTAGACTTGTGAACTCATACTTGATCTCTGTTTTGGTCAAGGCACTGAGTTCTTTCAAAGTTCTTTCCCTTCACCCTATTTTTGTGGTCATTGTAGAGACTGTTCTCCAAGTTCTGCTCATTTCATTCTCCATCAAGTTTTATACAAGTTTATACAAATGTTTCCATATTTTTCTATATTGATCATATTCATTATTTCATAGGATGTGCTAAAATTCCATTATCTTCATGTAACTCTGACAGTAGCAAAGTAGTACAGGAGAAAGAGAATTTAGTTCCTAAAATCAAAGGACCTGAATTCAAATGCCATCTTGGATGCTTACTGCTTGTATGACTTTGAGTAAGTCCCTTCATCTTCGCAGGCTACAGTTTTCCTCATGTGTAAAATGATAGAGCTGAACTAAATGACCCCGAATTTCCTTTCCCTTTTTTGCTATAAATCTATGATTCACAATTAATTTAGTTATGCCCCAATTGTTGGGCACCTGTTTTGTTTACAGTTCTTTGCTACATTAAAATGTGCTGCTATTGTACTATGTTATGGAAACACTTGTTTTATATATAAATTAAAAATAAAATAAAATTGATGATGAAAGCTTCCTGACCAAAAAAAGTGCTGCTAAAAACATTCTTGTACATATGGATCCTTTCCCTTTGTACTTGACCTTCCTATGGTACATTCTAATAGCATTACTGCTGGGTCCAAAGGTTATGTACAATATAATGACTTTTGTATATTGTTTTAAACTGTTATCCAGAATGGTTGAAAAGAATTCACAGTTCAACTAAAAGTATATCCACTCACAAGCCTTCCAACGATTGCTATCTTCCTCTTTGGGCATCTTTGCCAATTTGATCATCTGAGGTTTTTTTAATTTGCATTTTTCTTATTATTAGTTGTTCGGTGCATTTTTCATACGGTTGCTGATAACTTGAATTCTCCATCTGAGAACTATTTGTTCAAATACTTTGACCACTACTGGGAAGCTATGGATTCTAATAAGTTTGGGTTTTTTAATAAAATAAATGTCTTTTTCTCCTGAACAAAAATGTTATTGATGACCTTCTTTATCATTTTTCTTTCCTAAAGATACTCCCAACTCTTCCTTATAAAAAAATAAAGCAAAACAAACCTATAACTAAGCAAAACAAATCAACATTGTATGCTTCACTCCACACCTATAGTCTACCACCTTTCCACTAATATGAGGAAGGTGTATCTCATTGTCAGTCCTTGGAAGTCAAGATTGGTCACCATTGAATTTATCAGAATTCTGATATATTTCAGTCTTATTTTCCTTTATGATTGTGGTGTCATTGTGTAAATTGTTCTTTTGGCTCTGCTTATTTCTTTTGCATTAGTTCATATAAGTCTTCCCAAATTTCTTTGAATTTTTCATATATGAGAGTCAGTGGGCAGGCATAGTGGGGTTAGGAAGGCCTATGTTCAAATCCAACCTTTGGGACTTATTATTTGTTTGACATTGGCAAATTATTTAATTTATGAACATCAGTTTCCTCATCTGCCAAATGTGAGATCTACACCTTAGGACTGTTGCAAGCCTTAAATAAGATCCATGTAAAGCAATTAGGAAATTTAAAAGCAGTTTATAAATATTATTATCATTATTATTATTATTATTATTATTATAATTATTATATTTGTTGTTTTTATAGCACAATAATAGTTCATCGAATTCTTATACCACAATTTGTTCAGTCATTCCCCAATAGATGGGTACTCACTCTGTTTCCTTTTTTTAAAAAATAACTAATATGTGTGTGTGTATGTGTGTGTGTGTGCGTGCGTGCGTGTGTGTGTGTGTGTACATATATATCACTGAGAGAAAAGTTGGAAAACAGTAATGACCCCTGTAGGTCATTGTCTATAGATATATGATCACTTTCAATATTTTAAGAGATGCCACCAAGGGAAAAGTTGGAAATGTATACACACACATATATATGCACATATGTAAGTGTACTTATATGCTTGCACATATGCATATAGATATACATGTGTATATATGTACCTTTCCAACTTTTCCCTTGATGATCATCTCTTGAAATATTGAAAATGGTCACAAATAGTACATTCTTTAGCAAATGACATTCAAATACTTCAACATGCAAAGAGAGGTGGCCTAATACCAAGATCGGACTACTGAGAGAATGGTATCTTAGCCTTAAATTTGCTTGTGGCTAGCTGTGTGACCTATATCAAATCATTCAAACTCCCTGAGACTCATTTAGCATCTTGTTATTATATAATAATTATACCTTTTCCTTATACATTTTTCAGGGGAATTTTGAAAATACATTTGATGATATCGCTTCCAGCCCAATCTCCCATTTGGGATGTGGAGAACCTCTGGCGCAAAGAGAAACAACCTTCCCTTTGACCTCAGGTCTTCCATCTTCTGCTGAGCCTGTCCCTTGAGGGAAGAGGAAGAGGAAAGTTGGTGAGAAATGAAACTTCTTTGTTCTGCTGTGCAGGTTCAACTTCCCATCTTCTGCTATGACCTTTCTTGCCTAATATCTACTCTTCAGAGGGCAGAGGAGTAGTGAAGCTGGGCCTCCCACCCAATCATCTGCCTTTATGCTTCTCATCTCATACCGCATTTGACTCCAGTCCAATCTCCAGCCACCTTTGAAAAGAAGAGTGGTGCCCACCACTCAATAATGAGCATTATCATACCTGGTCATTCCCCTTATATCCCAGGGATTCTATGGGTCATCATCCAAAACTTATTCATCATCCCCCATGACTCCTTCTCTTCTACCCTCTTAGCTAGGAACTTTGCCTCATATTTTACAGAAGAAAATGAAGCCATTCACCATGAGCTCCCTCTTCTTCCCTTTTCCTCATCCCATATCACTAATATACCTTTTGCAACTATCTCTTTTTACCCTTGTCTCATAGCCTTACTCCATACTAGGCTGACCCCTCTACCTGCTCAAGTGCTCCCATTCCATCCCATCTCCTCCAATAGATTTCCCCTTCTGTTACTCCTACTCTATCACTTATTTTCACTATCTCCCTTTTCACCGGCCTATTTTCTACTGCCTACACACATGCTGATCACTCCCTCATCTGGAAAAAACAAAAACAAAAACAACCTCTTGATCCTTCTATCCCCACTATCATCCATTATCTCTTCTGCCCTTTGTAGTTAAACTTGAAAAGGCCATCTATTAAGTGCCTTCACTTTCTCTTCTCTTACTCTCTTCTTAACCCTTTACAATCTTCCCTCGAACCTTATCATTCCACTGAAACTACTTTCTCCAAAGTTACCAATGATCTCTTAGTTGCCAAATCCAAAGACCTTTTCTCAGTCCTCATTCTCCTTGACCATTCGGTAGCCTTTGACACTTTGATTATCCTCTCCTTCATACTCTCTTCTGTCTAGGTTTTCAGCAACATCACTCTCTCTTGGTTCTTCTATTTATCTGACTCCTCCTTCTCATCTCTTCTCTTCTACATCCCTCACCTAGATCACATCCTCTAACAGTAGGCATCCTATAGAGTTCTATCTTAGGCTTTCTTCTCTTGTCCCTGTACACTTCTTCATTTGGTGATCTCATCAGCTCCCATGATTTAATAACCATCTCTTTGTTGATGATTCTCAAATCTACATATCTTATCCCATCCTTCCTGCTAACCTCCAGTCTCGCATCTCCAACTGCCCTTTAGACATCTCAAATTGAATGTCTAACAGACCTCTTAAACTAAATATGATCAAGTCAGAACTCATTACCTTTCCCCCAGTCTTTCCCAGTTCCTATCTTCCCTATCACTATAGGGACACCACCATCCTCCTAGTCTCTCAGGCTCTCAACCTAAGAGCTATTCTAGACTATTTATCATCTCTCACCCTTCCCTCCCAACCCCATATCCAATCTGTCACCAGTGCCTGTCAATTTCACCTTTCCAACATCTCTCAAATATACTCCCCTTACTCTTCTTTGACATTGCCACTATTCTAGGGCAAACCCCTCATCACCTTATGCCTGTATTATTGCAATAGCCTGTTGGTGGGTCTGCCCACCTCAAATTTCAACCCACTCCAATACATTCTTCCTAACCACCAAAGTGTTTTCCAAAAGTGCAGATCTGACCATGTTACCCCTTTACTCAGTAAACTCTACTGGCTCCTTATTGCCTCCAGGATCAAATGCCAAATGATCTGTTTGACATTGAAAACCCTTCGTAACCTAGCCCCATCCTACTTTTCCAATATTCTTATACTTTACTCCTTGACATGCACTCTTCAATTCAGAGACACTTGCTGTTTCATGTATAAGACCCTCTGTTTCTCAGCTTTGGGATTTTCTCTGTCTGTCCTCCATGCCTGGAATGCTCTCCTTCAGTTTTGCCTACTGATTTCCTCGGCTTCCTTGAAGTCTAAACTAAAGCCCCACCTTCTGCAGGAAGCCTTTCCCCATCCCCTCTTAATTCCAGTGCCTTCCTTCTCTGGCTTATTCTTTAAATTTACCCTGAAGATAGTTTGTTTGCATGATATCTCCCCCATTAGATTGTGGGCTCCTTGAGGGCAGGGACTTACTCTTTTGCCTCTTTTTGTGTTCTCAACACTTAACACAGGGCATGGTACATAGTAGGCACTTAATAAATATTGATTGATTGATGATATGGAAGCTCATTGAACTCAGGGACAAAGTACTTCCATGTGCCAGGAAGGGCAATTATGCATTAGCATATTGAGTTATCTGGCTTACTCTTCATGCAAAAGTTGATAAGAAAGAAAATATCCAAATCAATTCAACATGCATTTATAAAGTGCTTAATGTATACCATGTGTTATGTTAAGCAATGGAGATAGAAGGAAAACAAAACAAAACAAAACAAAACCCTAGCAATAGGCCCTGTTTTTAAGGAGTTTACCTTATACTGGGGGGAAAGAGCATACATGCAAATAAATAATAGAAAGCAGTGTAAGGCAAATAGCATGATTTGAAGCCAAGGATAGGAGTTGGAGGAAGGATAGAGGCAGGAATCAGTAATAGCTACGGTGGTTGGAAAGGGTCTCATGTAGGAGGTGGTAGTAGATCTGAGCCCTGAAAACAGCTAGAGATTTCTAGCTAGAGATGAAGAAGGAAAGCATTCTAGGCATGGGGTGCAAAGGCATGGCATTCATGTAAGCCTTGAGATGGAATGTCTTGTACAGGGAACCACGAACAGGGTAAAATGGGGATAGTCATGTGAAAATAACCTATAGGACTGTTGTGCAGAAAGCACTTTGTAACCTGAAAAGCACTATAAAAATGTGAGCTACTGGGGCAGCTAGGTGGTGCAGTAGATAGAGCCCCAGCCCTGGAGTCAGAAGGATCCAGTTCAAATCGAGCCTCAGGCACTTACTAGCCACGTGATCCTGGGCAAGTCACTTAACTTTGCCTGCAAAGGTGAGCTGCTATGATAATCTTTATCATCCTCAGGGACAACTGGAAGGACCCTCAGGGGCTGCCTAATCCAATCTGCACATAAATCCCCACTGCACCTTGCAAGTGGCCATCCAGCCTTCACTAACTGACTATATTTCAAGGCGTTCCATTCTGCTAGGAACATGTTCCATTATTAAGAAATTCTTTCTTCCATGGAGCTAAAATCAGTTTTCTGTAACTTTTCCCTGTTGGTCTAGTTCTTCCACTCCCTGAGACCAAACAGAATGGGACTAATTCCCTTTCCATAGGACCGTCCTTCAAATACATGAAGATGGCTACCATGTCATCTATAAAATGAAAGGGTTGGACTAGATGAAGTCCCTTCTACCTGGATCCCACCCAACAATAAAGAGTATAGAGCAGACTAGGCTGCTTAGAGGTCTTCCCTCACTCTATCCTATATTTTATTAGGTACTGAAGGTGCAGAGTAGATAAACTGGGGTTTCAGAGGGCATGGAACCAGCCCAACCCTGCCCGGATCCCAATGGAATTTCCCTTTCTCTCTCCTTTTTCTCTCCTTCGGCTGGACACCAATTTTCCCAACCCCACCACATAGGAAGGAGCCCAGAGTTCTTGCTCCATTCCATAATGAGGTTTCACCCTCTAATTCCTGACTATAATAGGTTTAAGACCCTCCAGAAGCTTGAACTGATTCACTGAGCAGAGTTACTCATGACAATTGGTCCAATAAGATCTCTGACCATTGGACCTTACCAGATGCCTGACAGCTGTGTTCTCAAGCTCCCACCCTCCAAGCAAGTTCATCACCTCTGCTGTTGAAGTCTCTTTGCATGGCCAGTCCTTACGGCTACAGTGCAGCTGTGCCAGAGGCATCCTGGGCATTGCCATCCGCTTTGCTGCAGCATCCTAAGGAACACCAGGCCTGAAGCTGCACCCTTCTGTTTGTGTCCCCTCCCTCCAATTAGAATTGAGATCCTTGAGAACAAGAACCATCTCAATTTTCTGTTTGATTCCCCAGAACTTAGCCCAATGTCTGTCACATGGTAAGCCCTTAATGAATGGATATTGATTGGTTGATTCACTCACCCCATGGTCCTTTATCTACCTTAAGTCTTCTGTTTGCTAAGAATTCCTAGCTCCCCCAGAAAATAAAAAGTTCTCAGCTAGAGATGAAAGGCCCACATTCAGCTGCTTCTCATCTTCCTTCCTGAGACCCATTCTGTCTGGACTGTATCAAATAAGCCCCTAGAAATTGTGAATGGAGGTAGTAACAAACTGTTACAGAGAGATGGGACCAGGTGGGCTGGGCTTTTGGAGGATCTGATGACAATCAGTGGCAGTCATAAGCGTAGGCAGAAGCGGTGGCCACCTACATGCAGGGACTAAAGGATCCCCATCATGGGACAACAGCATTCTATAAGTGGATGGGAGGAGTAATATTAGGGTTTGGGGTACTGTGGGGGAGGGTAGCCCTTGGTGGGACTTTGGAAAGCCAGAAGGCATTGGTTCATGGGGTAGATGGAAGGGGAAACCGAGAGAAGGAGGGAGAAGAATAAAGAAGAGAGACAGTAAGCCAAAATGCTTCCCTCTCAGCTCTGGAGACCCTAGAAATAGGAATCAGAGTACACTGCTCATCAAGATCCCAGCAAACAGGCCAAGGCTTACTACACAGCCTTAAAGGGCACCAGTCTATAGTCAGGACACCTGGGTTCAAATTCTGCTTTCTACTGCTAGTTGTGTGGCCTTGGGCAAGTCATCATACCTCTTTGGCCCCTAGTTTCCTCTTCCATTAAAAAAATTAGGAAGCTTTATCACATGATTGATTGATTAATCAATCAATAAACATTCTTTATGATCTTCAAGGTCCTTTCCGATTCAAAATCCAATGAATCCTTTGACTTCCAGTCTGGGTTTCTAGAGTTGGGGACACCCATCCCATTTGCAGGGTTGCTGAATTTCCTAACTGGTTTCTAACACCAACTACAGCCCACTTCTGATCCTCCTCCATTCTACCATCAACAATCAGCTCCATCATTCTTTCCATGAGGCCTCAACTCTGCTTTCTTCTGTTTTAGGCCCTGCCCAGCCAGAAGTGTGAAATTATGAGCAAAGAGTGAAGGATGGGCAGAGGGCATGGCTGTGAGCAGAGAAGAGTAAGAAGCCGACAGTGACATCTAATGCAAAATTAATTTCATTGTCACATGAGGTATTAGCAGTGAACATTTGTTGACTAGAGCAGGGTAATCAGCAATTACAGGAAAAAACTGAAGACAAGGAATTTAGAAGTGCTAAGACTCATCTTCCTGAGTTCAAATCCAGCCTCAGACACTTACTAGCTGTGTAACCCTGGACAAGTCACTTAACTCTGTTTGCCTCAGTTTCCTCATCTGTAAAATGAGCTGGAGAAGAAAATGTCAAACCACTCCAGTATCTTTGCAAAAAAAAAACAAACAACCCCCAAAACACAGCCCATATGTTGTCACAAAGAGTCAGATATGACTGAAATGACTGAACAACAACAAGAGGACAAGGAGACAGTTATCTGTTCAGGTTAGGATCATGGATCAGAGCTGAAAGAGACTTTAGAAGTCATCTGTCACCACCCTCTTATTTTACAGATGGAAAAATGGAGGTCCAGAGAGTTAAAGGGATCAAAGTCACAGGTAGCAAATGACAGAGACAGGATTTGATTCAATCCTCTCTCCACTGAACTTTACTGCCAAATAATAATAATGATAATAAAATCTTGTCCTGGAAACTTAATATTCCATTTAAAATGGTTATTCCTTCCTTTCTGGAGGTTAGGGGTGTGGTGACCCCTACGATCTGGGAAATCCACATACAAATTTTTGGCCTTCCCTTTGCAATTCAAACAACAAATGATACAAAAAACTCGAGGTACAAAGATCACCTCGAAATGTCACCTGAGAGATTGTCGTGAACATGCTTGGCATCCCCAAACCAGGGTGTAGAATTGCACTTCTTGTGCTATAAATTTAATTTAAGGGAAAAAAAGGTAGCTGTTCATTTATGTTATTAAATAGTAAAATACATACTGTATGGGTAACATTATACATAGCAGCATGTACATTTTATGGATTAATGAATTGCTAAACTTTCTAAGATATCTCTGCATTTCTAGCCTCTGTGTGTTGTCTGTTGGCTTTCACGTTCTTTTCATAAACTTTAACTTTTTTACTTATTTTAACCTTAAAAAGAAATTGATATTTTATTATATAATATGTAATATGTTACATTATTATACATATTATATTATTAATTAGCAATATTATATAATATATTATATAATACAATAAGATATATAATATGTAATATATTATCATACAATATTATTAATTATTATTATATAATATATTATATAATACAATAAGATATTATATAATACTGTACAAATATTTTGTGCATTTCTGAGTTTCTAAACTTTCTATGTTTCTGGTCTTCATGCATCATCTGTGGCTTCTGCAAAACTCCCAAAAAACTCCCATTTAATTTTTTTATGTGGACCCACAACATATGGAAGCTGTGATGGGAAAAGTCACAACGTGGAAGGCATAACTGTATTTGTAGTAACAAACTATTCCCTTAACATGCATGACTTGGGTCATGTTTCCTACTCAGAAGTCTCCACTATTGTGCTCAGAGAGGAGGATTCATCAAATATGAGTGACCTTATTCAGGTCATATAGAATCTCTCTGGCACACTCAGTGGGTGTTAAAAATGAAGCCTTACACTTAAAATGGAGCCATGAGGGCAGGAAATCAGGCTGTCTCTGTTGCTTGCAGCCCTGATGAATGCTTGCAGCAGTCCCCTAGGAGTCTTACAAAAAGTTTTAAAAGGCATACATATAATAAGACAAGAAGCTACAATTTCCTAATTTCTGGAGCAATTAAATCTAAATGCAGCTTTGAATGACCCTTTTTTTCAGGTGGTCATTTCTGTTGTGATTTCCTACCTGAGATGTATAACTCAGTTACTGCCACTGGACAGTTTTGCTTTGCTCCTACTTAGATGTTAATTACATTATAGGGAAAAGAGTGTTGGTCCAGGACCAGGTCCAGTCTCCGGAACTGAGTTCAAATTTTGATTTTTTCCATTTACTGCCTGTGTGACCTTAGGAAAGTTGTTTAATTGTCTGGGCATCATTTTCTTTATCTGTAAAATGAGGGGATTGAACTATATGAATTCTAAAGTTCTAAACTTATGAATGAATGAATGAATACTTGTGAAACACTTACTATATACTAAGCACTGTGCTAAGCACTAGGAATATAAAAAAAAAACCCAACACATACAGCAACAACAGAAGACCTGTCCTACCCTCCAGAAGCTTTCATTCTAATAGAGGAAGACAGTACAGTTAGGAGAGTATTGTATTGGGAAGAGTATTTTGGTTTGGAAACTTACCAGGTTGGTGAAGAGATTGAGAGATGAGCAGACTCCCAAGAGGAATGTTGTATTGATCTGATTATGGCCCCAGAATCAGAAATGGGTGGGGTGGTGTTGGCTCACTAGTAAAGCATAGTAATAATAACGGTAAGGCAATTGGCAAGAAGTTGACCATTGAATAAAAGGGAGGGTGTCTGGGACCTCCCTGTATTAGTGGGGTCCCCATTGTGATAGTTTTGGGAAGGAAAAGATCCAACATCATAGATTTAGAATCAGAAGGGACCTTAGGGGCTATTGAGTACAAACCCTTTAATTTGTAGGTGAGAGTCTGAAAGAAGTTAAATAATTTGCCTAGGGTCACACTAGTATCTGAGGCAAAATTTGAATTCAGATCTTGACTCCAACACCCAGCTCTCTATCCACGTTCTTAGGGCAGAGCCAAATGGTGATGTCATTGAAGATAGTGATTTTCTTCATCTTTTGTATAATCTTTTTCACTGTTTATAGGGCCAGGGACGGGGGCTGTGATTTCATTGATAAGAAATGGAACTCCCAGATAGAAAAAAAAAACACCCTGTCTATCAGTGCATACCTGCACCTTCTCTGCAAGAAGAGAGCTGCCTGGAACACTGAGAGAGGAGAAGTGAGTTGGCCAGGGTCAAACAGCCAGTATGTGTCAGGACTTGAAGTCATGTTTTCCTGGCTCCAAAGCCAGCTCTCTAGCCATTATTCTACAGATACTTCTTTTTTAAGAAAAAAGCAGGAAAATAAAATGGGGAGATCAGGTATGAAGCCTGGACAAGGAGCTCTAGGTGCCAATTTGGAAGTGGGAACTGAGCTCACTTAATCAGAATTACAGGAGAGGTGTTGTTCCAGAGGGGGTATTGACCCAACTAACAGTATGAGGCATCTTTTGGTATAGGGGAAGAGGGCTTTGTTTGGAGTCACATGAGTTCATATTCTAGCTCAATCTCTACCTGTTACAGTTTCCTCATCTATAATATTAAGGGTTTAGACTACTCTGAGGTGTCTTGCAGCTCTTGAGCTATGATCCTAACATAGCAATGTTTCATTCACTCAGATATATTAAATATCTACTGTGTACAGGGCACTGTGCTAGGTGCTAAGATAAATATAAAGATGAGGAGAAAACAAAAATCCTCACCATCGTGGTAATTAACTTTCTAAGGCCTTAGGAAGAAAAAAATATTCTCCTGAATAAATGTAGCACAAAGTAGAATGTGGTAAGTTCATAAACAAGGTGTAGAGGAACTGAGGTTATCTGGGAAAGCTTCATGGAGGAGGAGGCATGTTAAAGAGGCCCCAGTAGATAGTGGGATTTGAACTGGAGAATGCAAAGGAATACAGTGAAGGGAATAGTATGATAAAAATCAGCTACAAGAAAGCTCAGTTCAGAGAACATTGGGTAGTTCAATTTAGCTGGAATATAGAGCAAATTAAGTCCTTCAATTCTCCTCCAGGTCCTGTTCCTGAATTTCTGGATTCCAAACTATGCCTTCTCTACTGCTGACTTGTTTTGGAGCGTCTCTCAAAGCCTGGGACCTCCTTGCCCTGGAACAGTCTACCTTCCCTCTGGCCCAGTCACCTTGGAACACCCTCTGCAAGGCCAACCCCTTCCTCCCATTGGTGAGCTCCTCTAGGAGCCTCCATTTTATGGAAGGGCCCATGCCAGCCTGCCTTCATTCTTCTGTTCGTGATTTTCTGGATTTCAAAACCATGTCCCCTCACCGGGCCCTTTCCTCTCCTCTCCTTCTCCCCACTAGAATGTAAGTTTCTCGAGGATAGGAATTGTTTTTCTTTTTTTCTCTTATTTATGTTCTCAGCATTTAGCATAGTACTTGGCACATAGTAAGTGCTTAATAAATGCTTCTTCCCTCCTTTCTCTTCCTTCTTTCCTCCCTCCCACCCTCTCTTCTTTCTTTCCTTCCTCTCTCTCTCCCTCCCTCCCTTCGTGCTCCCTTCCCTCCCTTTCTTCCTTCCTTTCCTCCTTCTTTCTTCCCTCCCATCCTTCCTGCCTTCATTCCTCCCTCCCTTTCTTCCTTTCCTCTTTTCTTGCCTTCTTCTTTCCTTCCTTCCTCCTCCTTTCCTTCTTCCCTCCATCACTTTCTTCTGCCCTTTCTCCTTTCATCCTCCTTCCCTCCCTCCTCCCTCCCTTCCTTCCTTCCTTCCTTCCTTCCTTCCTTCCTTCCTTCCTTCCTTCCTTCCTTTCCTCCCCCTCCCTCCCTCCCTCCTCCTCCCTCCCTCCCTTCCTTCCTTCCTTCCTTCCTTCCTTCCTTCCTTCCTTCTTCCCTCCCTCCCTCCCTCCCTCCCTCCCTCCCTCCCTCCCTCCCTTCCTTCCTTCCTTCCTTCCTTCCTTCCTTCCTTCCTTCCTTCCTTCCTTCCATAGCTGCACCTTTAAGGAAGCTGGGATTCTAAAAGGCAGAGGCAGACATCAAGGACAATTAGAGGGGTGTCCTATGTTAAGGTGCAGAAACAGGAGATAGGATGCCAAATCTGGGTAACATCTTAGTGGGCCAGTTTGGTTGGACTGGCTTAGTGATTCCTGCATTCCTTTGACAGGGCACAAAGCCTTTAATTTCCATAATTAATGGTAAGTTTTAAAATACGTGTTGCAAGAGTTTCTCCTAAATGTAGCACGGGAGAGGAACAGGAGGATCATTTTTGTGGTTCGAAGGGAGGCAGAATACACATCTCTAGTCCCTTTTCTTCCCACCTTTCTCCAAGGGACACTTTATTTCCTGCCAGGAGAGGAAACAGAAGGTTGTGCCCCAGGCTACTCTATTCCCCTCAGACAGAAATGATAACAGGCTAGAATTCTATCTGTTCCCTTAAATATTGTTAGTCTAGAGAATATGTTCATATTCAAGCTAAATTTCTGATTGCTAGTCATTAATTGGGGAATCAGTACATCAAGATTTATACACAAGGCTTGACTCCTTCCCCACTAAATACCAATTCCACAATGAAAACACATAGCACTTAGCAAAGAAACCCACACATCTAAATTACAGTCAGACAGGAATCAGAGAAAGTATACATAGGAGTGTATATATGCCAGACAATAGAGAGAAGAGGAACTCTCCCATTAAGAGAGGTAAACTAAGAGACTCCCAGATCTCATGCAAGGGGAAGTTCCCTGGAGTCCCTAGTATAGCAAGCTGGGGATAGGAACATGATGGACATTGCCAGCTCCTCTCACACTGGCTTCTCCCTACCATCTTTTCCTTTAGTTAAGCTGGAGTGGGATTGGCCTTTTCTTTGTTTTCTCTTGAAGCTGGAAATCAGAAGTACCCAAAGCCTGAAGAAATTCAAAGTATGTCCAAAGACCTAAAGAAAATTGAATAGCTCTCCTCTCTCCCTCTCTCACAAGCTCTCATCCTCACCCAGGTGTAGGCATTGACTTCCACCAATGAGGAGAAGATCCCATACCATTGGGCTTTAGGACTCGGGTTGCATACAAATGCCAATGATCTATGAATTTAGAATGAGAGGATCTGTGTGGCCTTGAGCAGATCATTTAACTTGCTAGGCCTCCATCAGGGCCACTCACACCTCATCATATGATTCTAGGCATTTTAAAATGAGAAGAGCTCTTCAGTTTCCCCTACCCATTTCAACTCTACATATGGCAGCAAAGAACGCTCCAAATGAGTGATCATATGTTAAGGAGAAACCCATACATATCCTTGACCAAATGTGGTATATAAATAGCTATTCTGTGTGGCTAATTGAGGCCTCAGGAGGGCTAGCAATTGGAAGAAGGTTCTGGGGTCCTTCAATTTTGCAACTAGATTGGGGTGGTGCTATGGCAGTTCACAAGACAGATTTCCAGCTTTCCTTTTCTATATAGAAAATGTCTCACCTCTGAAATGGGCTAGGTTGTGGGAGGGGGTTCAGGAGGCAAGCAAGGTGTTTTCTAGGACCTCTTCTTCCAAATCTACTCTTTGGAATATTTGAGGTTTGTAACTGATTGAGGGAGTTGAGAATCATATGTTTGGAATCTTCAACTCTCCACCAGGGGTTGGCTAACAAGGGGGTATGGAGGAACTAATCTATGATCCCAAGAGCTATGAGGCTCTTCCTCATCTGTAAAATGAGCTGGAGAAGGAAATGGCAAACCACTCCAGTATCTTTGCCAAGAAAACCCCAAATGGGGTCACAGAGAGTGTGACACAACTGAAAAGACTGAACAACAACAACAAAGGTCTATAAGGTAGCAGCCAGTTAATATGGTGTGAGTCTTCCCAGAGAGCTGTGAATCTCTATTGCCTAGTCATTACCAGGAGGACAGCCTTAGGCAAGTGGGAACCAAAGCCTCTCTGAAAAAGGGACTTAAAATTTTTCCCTTGGGATTATACACATGAATGATAACTCCAATCGTACAGCAGAGGGAAGAAATAAACCTCCAATGCACAAAGATCCTAATATGGAAGAAAAGGCTTCAATGATGAATATGGCTTTGCATAAATATGTATATCCATGTATACACTTTCTAGCCAGCAATATAAATTCATTTGCATTCCCCAGAGGAAGGACAGGGTTTGCAGTTTCCAAAGAAGGGTCACAGAAACCACAAACCAGACACTATGAATTGTGGCAGTCATGGCTTAAGGGGTAACCTAACTTCAGTTTTCTCATCTGTAACAGTTGGATTAGATGATCTCCAAAGTCCTTTAAAGTTCTAGATCTCTGATCTCCTTGGGGAAGTCAACACACTGACCTGAATTTGTACTAATGCATTAATGGCTGAGAGCATAGCCTTTCGTGTTAGTAGATTGTGGCAAAGAGAAAGGTCCTAGGTACTAAAACTAGTGAGAGGTGGCAGAAGCAGGGGGAGAATGGCCAAAAAGGGGAGGCTGGGCACAATGTAGTTAAACCATCAACTTTGCTACTTTGCCTACAACCAGCTCTGTTTGATTCTTGAAAACTGGGTGGGGTGGGGGTGGGGGGATGAAAATACTGGGAAAGGGCCCAAGGGCTGAAGGAGATTGCCTTCCAACAGCTGTTTGGAGTCTTGCAATTTTATACTCTGGTAGAGCCCTTCAATAACTCATTTAAGATTTCCCACAAACCTCCTGGGGGAGTCCACCCTCTTCCCTCCACCCCCCCCAACGAAGTGTGAGAAATACTGCATTGTACTAGGCCTAAATTTCACATCTAGTTCGTACAGCTAGTCCAAATGATTCGCTGTCCCTGAGGAGGCTTATTCTGGTGGCCAGCCAAGAGGTTCCAAAGTGTGGGTAGGGAGTGGGGGAAGAAGTGATGGGGAGGCCATCTCAGCCCTGCCTCTTTTTCCTATCATCCCTCAAAAGTCTTTGTGCTATGTCCAGTACCATGCTGCAGTCTGTCTGCCCACAGGCAAAAATCTCAACTGCCACCCTAGACTCATTGTATATTATGTACCCTGTGATCCAGTCCAACTGGCCTTCTCTGTTTCTCACAAATGACACTCTATCTATGTTTCCATGCCTTTGTGTTAGATGTCCACCATGCCTGGAAATGCACTTCCTCTTCATCTGTGCCTCATAGAATCCCTCCCTTCCAGACAGACTCAAACAATACTTTCCACGTGAAGACCTTCTTGATCCTCCCAATGCTAGTACCCTTCATCCCCAACCATTTCATATTTAACTTCTTTGTATTTATTTGTATTTATTCTGTATACATTTTATAGGCACAGAATATCCATCCATCCATCCATCTAACCTCTCTGTATATTTATCATTTATCTAGCTGATCTATCTACACACACACACACACACACACACACGCACACACCCTTGTGGGGGTAGGTGGCACACTAGGTAGGGCACTGGACTTGGAATCAGAAAGACCAGAGTTCAGATCTGGCCTCAGACATTTACTAGCTGTGACAGTCTTGGCAAGTCACTTAACCCCATCTGCCTCAGTTTCTTTGATTGTAAAATGGGGACTATAGCACCACTTACCTCGTAGGGTTATTGTGAGGATAGAATGAGATAACATTTGTAAGGCACCTAACATGGTGTCTGGCACATAGAAGGTACTTAATAAATGTTTATACATATACTTCTCTTCCCTCTCCTGTTAGAATGTAAGCTCCAGGAGAGCCTGTATTTAATTCTTTACATTTATATTTTCACTGCCTAGTAGAGTTCCTGGCACATAGTAGACCCTTAATAGATGCCTGTTGATTGACTGATTGATCAATACCTTCCCAGAAAGACTGGCCATGAGGGCAGCTTCTAAGCTTCAGAATCAAGTAATCCCCACTAGTTGTGTCATTGGGGATAGAAAGGAGAAATCCAAAGTGCCCTGGCTGAATCGGAGCTCTCCAAATATGTGAAGGATCACCGACTGTCTCCATAGAGAGGAAATAGTTCTCTTTCTCTCATCAGCACGGCTATTACAGTGACTTCTGGTTGATAACAGTTCTTTGCATTTGCATGGTCCAACATTTCACAGTTTCATAAAATGCTCTTGTGTCCACTGTCTCATATATTCCTCATAATAATCACATGGGACAGACGAGGCAGGCAATATTACTTTCATTTCACCTGTGAGGAAAGTGAGGTTCAAAGAATCGCAGTATTAGTAAAAATAGCTATGACAAAAATAACATTAATAAAGCACTTCAAGATTTGGAAAGCACTTTGAGTTGATTTTCTCATAGAAGGTAAGCAAGTGACTTTCCCTTGGTCACTGAGACCACTCAAGCCTCTGAGTCCTTTTTTTTCACTTCTCCAGACTCTCTCCTGAGTTGACATAGTCCTCCTTATGTCATCATCACCAGTGATAATGTGCACCCCCTACAGCACTGGTCTCACCTTCTGTACAACCTCCTTCGCCCAAATGCTTCCCCTATGTGCAGAGGACTCTGTCCAGAAAGGACAACTTGTGTTCACATTTTCCCAATCTACTGTCATTCCTTTTTAAGGGAGTGGTTTGAAATATGGCCCAGAAAACACCACTGAGTTGCTGTATTGGTCAGGAAAATATGAGTGCTGTGGTTATAAACATACCTTCCATCACCTGGAAATGGGAATATTTTCCCCTAACACAGGAAGGAAATGTCTTTCCCTTGTAGCCCCACCATCACTTCCTTATGAATCCGGGCCATTCACTTATTGTTAAAATGCCTTGACATAGCAGCTGCCAGTTAACTGTATTTTATTAGAACTCTATGTTGACTATCACACCATGAGGCTTGGAGAAACAATACCCTTACTTACATTTCAGCCCTACAGAATTGAAAGAACAGACTTCTAAATTTGTTTTTCCAGGGGACATTGATTAAAAGAGTCCCCAAAGCTGCTTGAATGCAAAATTTCCAACTGTCTAAAATGAAAAGCTTTCCCAATCTCCATGCATTAGGCTGGGGAGAAGGTTTATTTTCCTACTGTGTGTAAATAATGGCTTTTGCTTTTTATAGGAATCCATCATCAGAGACTATGCTGAAGACTCAAACAATGGCAGTCTAAATTGTCCTGCAGTGATGCTAAGTAGCTGGAACTAATTCAGAAATGTATGTGGAGCATGATTAGGGTAACTTAGTGTGTGGGGGAGACCATCTCACCTGACTCTGTCATTTCTCAACCCACAACAAATGCTGTTTGGCCCAAAATGACATAGAAAATAAAGTAACCTCGTTATAAATTACACCTAGCTTTGTTTTGTGGGATTTTTTTTAAAAAGTCTCTTTCTTTGTCAGATACCAACTGTAAAAGCCAAAAATATTTCACCCTCATTTCATTGCTGAAAGCTTCAGGCATAACCAGCAGCAACGGCAGTAATTAATCTTCCCTCCAGAGATGGGAGCACATGTTCAAAGAGATTTTCAACCCACTCAAACAAACGTCATGGATTTAAAATTCAACCAAAGAACTGAATCACTGGGTAAGATCCTTTGCATTTTCTATGACTTTGAGATGTTGACAGTGTGTGGTCAAAGATGAGTTTCTGACAAGTCATCAGGACAAGGTAAATAGAAAATCTAGTTCCAGTAAGTAGCC
Source organism: Phascolarctos cinereus (assembly GCF_003287225.1). Lineage (NCBI taxonomy): Eukaryota > Metazoa > Chordata > Mammalia > Diprotodontia > Phascolarctidae > Phascolarctos > Phascolarctos cinereus. Next base: position 211,748,217 of record NW_027556098.1, on the reverse strand, counting down.
CTGTTTAAGCACAGTACAGGAGGAGAGGAAATAGGAATAAATGTATTTACAATGGGCAAAGGGACTGGTAGTATTTTTGTTCTGCAATTAATTAGATCCTTCAGTGTGATAGATATTTGTATCCTATACCAGACTTCCAAGGAGACATTTTTCTTTTCTTTTTAAATTAGGACCTTTCAGCTCAGCCTTACTTACATGCCTATTTGGCTGTGGAAAGGATGCTGAATTCTCAAAGGCTATGCCAGCATAGCATACTGGGTCAGGATAGAGCAAGCTAACTTGGCTTCAGGTACACGCCCATCGATAAACTGTGTATCTGTCATCCAAGGACCAGCAGTGCTATGATCAGAGTTCCACGACCGAAAGGATGACAACATGCATCTATTAAGTATCTACTCTGGGCAGGCATTGTGCTAAGCACTGGCGATACAAAGAAAGGCAAAAGACAATCCCTGTTCTCAAGGAATTCGCAGTCTAACGGACGAGACAACATAAAAACAACTATGTACAAGCAAGATATATGCAGGTAGATTGGAGCTGGTCTCAGAGGGGTGGCACTAACATTAAGGGGGACCCGGAAAGGCTTCTTATAAAAAATAGGATTTTAGCTGAGCCTCAAAGGAAGGCAGCAAAGCCAGGAGGGAGAGATGAGGAGGGAGAGAACTCCAGGAAAGGGGGATGGCCAGTGAAAATGGGAGATGGAATGTGTTGTCCAAGGAATCAGCAAGGAGACCAATGTCACTGGATTGCAGATTACATGGAGATAAGGTGTTGATTTGTCTTTTTGGCCAGATCACAAGAAAATCACAAGTTGTGATCTGCTTTGGTTAGAAAAGTCTCCAGACTATAAAAATCATAAATCTTTTGAAATACTAAAATAAAGCAAAGCATTAGGACTACAAGGAAAAAGTGGAGAAGGATTCAGGGAAAAACTGGACAAAGCAGTGCATGATAGAGGAAGAAAGGGGGGAGAGACAAAGCAAAACATGTTTTGGAAAATGTTTAGAAGTGAAAAGGAACTCCAGAAGAAAGGGAAAAGATTTATGGGTTTTAGCTGTTGAGAGGAAGATGAGAGGGTTAACCAAGTAATTCCATGCTGGGCTATCTGGCCACTAAGAAATGGCTGGGGTTTTAGGCTTCAGAATTAACATTTCCAGCTTAGAGAAATCAGATTTATTTATAATACATTTGGAACTGCTGTTACGGTATCTCACATGGACTCTGAAACAGGACATCAGTTCCTTAGGTCTTTCTGGATCATCCTTTAATCAAATTCCAATATGTGGCCCTAAAATTTCCTCAGTTTGTTTCAAACGTCAACAGCTTTCTGATAGGAAAAGGAGAATGGGGGCATTGTCCCATCATTATATCTGTCTTTCAGGAATCCTGGTCCTAGACAAACCCCTTACCTTACCATGTTCACACTGCTATGGAACATGGGCCATATGAATGTGAAAGACCCTTTGTAATCCTGCCATGTTGTTACAAAGCCAGCCTGCTGAGTGGTGATCTGATCTGCTCTGATGGGGAGTAGGATAGGCAGGATGTGATAACTTCTTTTCTGCTGGCATCAAGTAGACTTTAAGCTTTTCACCATAACTGTGAATAACAGGCTTGTGACACCACCTCCTGCATCATTTTAATAGCAGAGCTCGAACCCTTGAAGTAGCAATGTCTAATTGATAGTAAAATGACAAGAATGGCTAGCTGTTGTTGTTATTTGTCCTTCGTTCTCAAAGAGGACCATGACATCCGGAAAGTGATGCCATGACTTGCAAGTAAATTGGATTTAAGTAAAGAGGGCTGTGCAAAGTCACCAGCCTCACTTTCTCCCCTGGATCCGTGTGGGTCCAGTGGCCACATACAGATCAGAATGGCTCGAGATGGCCTAAAGCAAAGGAACTTCCTGAAATGGCTTTGCCAAATTGTCATTCACTCTTGTGATTAAGGCTAGATTAGCCTTACCTGTAAGATAGTAGAGCAAGAGTGAATGACAATTTGGCAAAGCTATTTCAGGAAGTTCCTTTTCTTTTCAAAATTTTTTTTATTATGTTTTTTTTTTTTTATGTGAGACAACTGGGTTTAAGTGACTCGACCAGACCAGAGTCACAGAGCTAGTGAGTGTTATGTGTCTGAGTCTGGATTTGAACTCAGGTCCTCCTGACTCCAGGGCCCGTGCTCTATCCACTGCACCACCTAGCTGCCCCAGAAGTTCTTTTTCTTTAGAGATACAAAGTAGACCATGATCTAATCCAGGGGTGGGGAACCTGTGTCCTTGAGGCCACATGGGGCCCTCTAGGTCCTCAAGTGCCACCCTTTGACTGAATCTAAACTTCACAGAACAAATCCTTGGAATAATAGCAAGATAATAATATGCCCTCTCCCCCATCTCCATGGATGAAATCTAACAATATATTGTAGGTCATAAGGCAAAAACAAAAACAAAAACAAAAAAATGAGAGGTGTTTTTCCTTTTCTGAGCTGGGAAACCTAAGTGACAAAGGAGTGAAGCAGTTCCTCAGAGGCTATGATCTATCTGTCAAATGGATGAGGATGGAACCCAAACTGCCCCAGAAATGTATAATGATGATGACGTCTCTCCTCCCCCACCTTCCTAGTCTAGAGAAAGAAAAAAAAAAGAGTGGGTTAAATACAGCCTTTATTTTATGAAAATGAAAGAAAAAAAATCTGTCCCACCTGAAGTGATCCAGCTGAAGGGGCTGATTGGGGACTAGAGAACCTGAGTTTAAATCCTAGCTCTGCAACTTAATACCAGTGTGACCTTGGGCAAATCACTTCATCTCTACAGGCCTTGGTTCCTTATCACTAAAAGAAGGCATTCCAACATGACCACTAGTTTCCTTCCAGTTCCAAATCTATGGCCCTAGGGAGAGTTAGCTGACTAACAATTTGCTTTCCTCTAGTAAAAAACTTGCTGTCTTTGGTCTAAAGAAAAATGGAATTATCATATCAGTTGCTTACTTTAAAACTGATATAAATATAAGGATGAAATTAACTATTGTTAATCATTCTTTCTTTCCTCCTCCCTCCCTCTCTTCTTCCTTCCCTTCCTCCATTCCTTCCTTTCTTTTCTTCCTTCCTTTCTCCCTCCTTCCCTTCTTTCCTTCCTTTCTTTCCTCCTCCCTCCCTTCTTCCCTTCCTTCTTTCCTCCTTTCTTCTTTCTTTCTTTTTCTCCTCCTCCTCTTTTTCTTCTTCTTTTCTCTCTCTCTTTCTTTCTTTCTTTCCTCCCTTCTTTCCTTCTATTTATCCTGACATTGTACACAAAAAACAACTTTGGATCCCATGATACATTGACTTGGCCAAAGTCACACTGCTAGTTAGTGACAAAGTTGAAACTAGAACCCAGAGCTCCTGTTTCAGCTCTTTCCTTAACTAGCTGTGTCACTTTAAACAATTCAGTTCTAGTCTATTCTCAATGTCTTCAATTGCAAGAGAATGGGATTGCTCTTTTTTGAGGACAGCTAGGTGGCACAGTGGATAGAGTGCCAGGCCAGGTGTCAGGAAGACTCATCTTCCTGAGTTCAAATCTGGCCTCAGACACTTACCAGCTGTGTGACCCTGAGCAAGTCACTTAACCTTGATCGCCTCAGTTTCCTCATCTATAAAATGAGAAGGAAATGGAAAACCACTCCTGTACCTTTGCCAAGAAAACCCCAAACAACAACAACAACAAGGTTGCTCTTTATCTCTTAAGAGTGTTTCCAGCTCAAGAGTTTCTTGGGACTCTATTGTAGAAATGGTCAATTACCACAAGAGGCTCTCAAAATTTTCCCTGATGGGCCATCAGACAACAGGAGTATATGGTTGTATAGCCCTTTGCCCCCCACCTCTTTCTTATAGATTCACGTTCCTTAATTAGATTGTAAACTTCTCAAGGATGAAGACTCTGTCCTCTATTTCTTTAGTATCTCTCCACAGTGCCTAGGTGGTAGTGTACAAGATTAGATATACCGTGAGCTTTAAAACAGTTGTTGACTTATTAATGACTGTTTCCCCACCCCCCTCACCTTCCTCACTCCAGGGTGGACCTTAGATCTAAGAGTTAGGTCCATGGAGATTGGAGAATGGCATTCCCACAGAGATTTGCCTTTTTCCTCCACCTCTTTTAAGAGCTAATTAGGATGAAGGGACAATAATAGGCTCACATACAGTGGGCACCCCATGTATTTATGAAAGCTTCTGGGTCTTGGGCAGCATGCCTTCCTGGCTAACTGGCCAGACCACCTCAGGACACTAAGACACTGATTTTTGTTCTTCTGCATGTTATTTTTCAACTCCCCCCCTTCTTTTTTTTTTCCAATTTCCCTTTTTTTTTTTCTGGGAGCTAACACACTTATTTCTACTCAGGGTGCTTGTCCTCGCTCTTGTGAGCTTCATTCTGTAACCCATAGCAACAAGAGAAGCAGGTGATCACATTGACTCTCTGCCGCTGGGCTCAGGGCAGAGCTGCTGAGCTGAGGCTCACAAAGAGAGGAGCCTCTGCTGACTGCAGTGCCAATAACAGCCTGAGCCTTATGACTGGCTCTGGGAGCTCAGGGCTTCTGGGTCACAGGGAGGCGGCTGCTGCTCTAGGACCTTGCTAGAGCATCCTTCTCCTCACTGCTTCTTATTAAAGCAAATATTCTTAACCTTTTTTGCGTCACAGCCGCCTTTGGCAGTTGGCTAAGAAGATGAACTGCTTCTCAGAATGATGATTTTAAATGCATAAAACATACAGGACTACAAAACAAACCAGTTATATTGAAACACAGTAGTCAAAATATTTTTTAAAATTCATAAATATAGTTTGAGAACCCTTGCTCTCAAGTTAAATGTGATCTTGCACACACTGTTAAAAATACACTTTTCAAGATTATCCCAAAAGAATGCCCACAAATTGTCAGAACTGGTCACCATTTTGGGTATTTTTGCTGCATTCTTTTTCTTTTTCTAATATTTATGCTATTTTACAAGATGTATTTGTTGACTTACTGGGTTAGGAAGAAGAGTATTTTTAGAAATGTTTATAATGTAGTGACAGAAAATATGATTCATATATATGTATACATGTGTATGTATATAATTTTTAAAGGCTGCCTCAGTAACCCAAGACCCCTATTTTATGTTCTTAGCATTGTTTTTCAGGGGAAATTGTGGAGGATAAAAGAAGCTTGTTTATTTTATATTAGCAGGGCTCAGAATTTCATTAAGATTAGACAAGGATGTTTGGGTTTGTTTGGGGGAAGGGGTATATTTCAAAAGATGGTTATAATAACCAAACAATTTATTTGCAGTCCAAAGCCTTTCTTGCTCAGGACTTGGGAGATCCAGAAAGAAGGTTCAGCCCAACTCAGATGCAGCAACTAGCTTTTAGCAAGGTCTTGCTTTTGTCTAATTTTCCAGCTGGGCTGACAGAAGGAACAAGGAGGTCAAGTGATCTGCCCAAGGACATGCAGTGAGTTCGGTTTGCCAAAGAACATTCTGGCTTTAAGGATCTAATTAAATTTCACTCTGTAGACTGTCTTTTTCTTTTCTTGTTTAAAAACATACTTTTAGCCTATCAGTGATAACCAGAGACATTCCAAATGGCTGCTTATCAGGGAAAGTGGCAAGATATTAGCTGAACCACGTGGAGCCCAGGTATTTTGATTATAATATGACCATGTCAGTTAGGCCATCCTTAATACATTTTGGCTGGAAAAGAGTCCACAAAAGGGAGAATTCTGTTCTTAATAATGCTTTGTCCCACTGAATTCTGGAATCTTTGCTCTGGTGGGTGTCTATGGAATACTATATTGAGAGATGCACAGCAATTCCAAAAAATATTTGGTTTCCACCTACCACCTTTGTCTCTTTGGAGGGACTCTTTTGGAGGCCTTATGATGGAGGGGAAATCTCTCATTCTGAACATCTTGGTTTGCTTCAGAGACACATTGAACCTGTCACTGCAAAATAATGGGGATTTCTTCAACAAACACTGTCTATTATATGCAAGGCACTATATGGAGGGGGAGAAGGGAACCAACATTTATTAAGAACCTCCTATATGCCAGACAGTCTGGGTGTTAAGCACTTTACAAATATTACAGGGGATACAAAGATAGATATGAATGAATAAAATTAACTGGACATATCAAGTGCGTTATGTGCTGGGCATTGGGCTTAGTGGTGAGAATAAAAATAGAAAGTGTCATTGAAGTGCTTATATCCCATTGAGGTAGACAAGCAACCGACCCTCAGGAAAAAAAAAATTGTGTACACAAGGCACACATTTTTTTTGTTTGCCAATTTCTGAGATATAAATGCTCACCCTAAAAATTCCACAATTGGCTCTCACAAGCTGGCTCCAGAACACTCCTGAAAACACATAGAGGATAATAGCAGCCAAGGAAACGACTCAAGATACAATGTAAAGAAACCTTCTCTCAAAGAGTTTACAATTCAATGGGGGAGAAACAACACATTCGAGAGTGATAAATACAAAGGAGAGGTCCAGTCAAAATTCTTGAAGAAATCTGAGGGAAAAGAGATCGCTTTCAGCTGGGGAGGGGGTTCAGGGAAGGCTTCATGGAGTATGGGACATTTGAACTGGACCTTGCAGGATGGGAGGTGCTTCAACAGAGCAAGGTGGAGGGATTCCCATTCTAGGTATACAGGGTGACATGAGAAAAAGCACAGAGTCTAAGGCATTTCAGTTTGATTGGAACGCAGACTACACAAAGGGGAGCAATATGAAATAATATATCAGAAAGATATAGATTGTAGATTTAAGGATCTAATTAAATAGATTGTAAATAGATTGTAGTGGGTTCTGAATGCCAGGATTAAGGTGATACTTTATTTAGTGGGCATAGGGTAACACTGGACTTTTGAATAGACAAGTGACTGGACCAGAAAACTACATTGAGAAGAATTTTCAGACACTGTAGTGAAGAATAGATAGATAGGCCGCAGGGAAGTAAGTTAGGACTCAATTACAATAACCCAGGCTAGAAGAAAGGAGAGTCAGAGCTAAAGCTTTGACAGTGAGAGTAAAACAAGAGATGTTTTCAAGGTCCATTGAATAGAAGCTGAAAACTGATTAGATATGAGGGATTTTGAAAAAACAGTAAGATGTCAAAGATGACTCCAACATATAAATCTGGGTAACTGGAATTGTGACACCATCAACAGAAATAGAGACATTTGAGGAAAGAGCAGATTGAAGGTAGAGGGGGAGATAACTGCAGCTCACACTTCCTCAATACCCCATACCACCCAAAATTCCTTGGCCCACGAAGATGCAAATCCCTCAGTAAAATTGACTATGCGAAGTTCCATACCTACCCCTCTGTCACACATACCAAGAGAAACTAGTGTACCTACTTGTTGAATGATTCCTAATGATAGTAGATCTGTCTAAAGGGAATTATGATATAAGATGTCTTCCTAGGAGAACACATAATCTAGTGCCTTCTCTGTGTTCTGGGAAGGAGACACTACAATTATCTCTCCCACATAGCAAGGGGTTAGGAGTGCGACGCCCCTGCCATCTGGAAAATCTGCATAAAATCTTTTGACCTTCCCTTCATACCAGAGAAGAAATCTGAATTATTATGGTATTAAAAGATAAAATATTTTGATATTATACAATACTATACATATATTCTATGCATTTCTGAGTTTTTAAACTTTTTCTGTGTCATCTGCTGGCCTTTTGCGTTACATCTGTGGCTTCCACAAAACTCCCCCAAATTCCCATTTAACTGCTTATGCCGACCCATGATATATAGAAACCACGATGGGGAAAGTCACAATGTGGGATGAATAACTGTATTGTGCTCTGAGTCCTACACATCTCTCACGGAGACCTATGCACCTGTAAGAACAGACATTGACCCAAACGAAGCATAATTTTTGCAGCCTCTGCAGTCTGGTGTTTAAATCTCAATATAGTGTTAGAGAATGTTTTCCAGCAGGAGTTGTTGGTAACTATGACGATAACATAACAAATTCCCACCTGTCCATTGAATGCCTCTGTCTGCCATTTCATTCTATCGCTCCCAAGGAGCTCCCAGTAAGATGAAGTGACCCCTATTGATATTGCCAAGAAAGGGACCCTAAAACAGTTCATTAAATCTGGAAACAACATTAGGTTTTCAGATCTAGACTAGGTGCTTTCCTTATGAACCAAAACAGCTGTAACAAGGTCTCATTGGCTATAATTTCCTGAATCCCTTGTTTATAACAAACAATCAAGCTAATAAAGGTTTATGACTTGGCCACATCAGAAGTCTTTCCCCTTTCCGCAACAAATTCAAAAATGCACCCAGACCTATTCCATGTCCTTAACATTAAAAACGCTGGTGATTCCAGGGAACGATAGAAGAACTAAATTTGCATCACAAACTGAGCAAATCAAAAATTCCCTTGTCATTTTTTTTTTCCTGTAGGCCTGGATTTTGGAAGTGCTAGTTAAGGCCTTTTGGCCCTGCTATGGGAAGCCACCATTCGCAAAGAAACATCTGCCACACTCCCTCTGTGATCATTGCCAGAGGAAGCTTCGGCAAAATCAATTACTCCACTCATTCTCTTGGCTCCTTCCTTTATTTCTTTGGTCCCTTTCCCATCTTATATCAATAGTAATCACTTCACCTTACCTTGTATTGTTTTGGTGCTTGTTTGTAACCTCGAGGGACAAATATGCTAAATCTGGTTTTTATAAGGAAGAAGAAAATGAATGAAGAGAGTTGTGGCTAGTTTGAAAGACTCCCAATGTGGGCTCACCCTTATAGCTGCTGATGGTAGTGAGGAGGGCAGGAGGAGTAGAAGGATGTCCCTCCTCTCTTGCCTGATAGGAATGGGGGCATTTGAAACCTGGGAGAGGTTGATAGAACATGGAGCTTATCCAGTAAAAAGTTGTCTAAGGCTCAAGGGAGTTTCTGTTATCCTAGCTCTTTCCATAACCTGAGATCTATAAAGTCCCAGAAATAGGAATCTGGCCATAAGTACAATAGCGGATGAGCTTTGAACAAAAGGAAGATGCCAATTTTATTATTTATATATTTATATTAAAAGAGTTCTTGACCACTTTTGCATCATGTACCAATTTGGCAATCTGTTGGACTTCCTTAGAATATCATTTGTCAATGAATAAAATGAAATGCATAAGATTACAAAGGAAATCAAAGTTGGGTGAACATAACAACAGTAACTAAGACCACAGCTATTGATGTTTATAGGTTTTTGTATTTGACCTTGTGATATTTTCACACTTAATTTATAGATGAGGGTGAGAGATGAACTGTTAGAAGCAAAGCCTCCTCAAAGGTCAATAATTCTTGATTATTGCTTTCAAAATCCTGCCTCTCTCAGACCCTGTTTTTAAGCAAATAACAGAAAGAATAAGCCCTGACCTCAACCTGAACTGTTTGCCCTTAGCTTCCTGCCTTTCTCTTCTCTCTAAAATAAAGGAGAAGGGGGTTGGGAAGAGGAGATTGCAGTGGATTTCAGTTTCCTAGGAATTACCTAACTCATGGGAATTCGGCCCTAAACCCCTCCTGATCATCACACCACTGCCACATCAGCATTAGGTTTACTAAATAAGGACATGTATGTTTGGATTGGCTATACCCTGTTTCCTTGTCTTTGAATTTTCTCACCTAGAATGTAAGCCTGCCTCCCCAGCCAATGGAAGTAAGGGATAATGGTGGGTGAAGGTTTTTGCGGTAGGGTATGTGATCTCATTTTGCTTTTTGTTCCTGGCCTCTCTCCTCCTGAAAGTACACCGGGGGGAGCAGATGCCCCTTCTTGGAGATTGTAATAAAAGTAACTTTTGTTTTCCATCTTGAGAAATCTCTGGGTTTAATTGGGGTGAGGGTCACTGTCCCACACATGAGGAAACTTAAGTAGAGGGAAGTGGGATATGATTCCTGATTCAGCGTCTAGCACTCTACCCCCCACCCCAGTTCCATGATCACCAACTGCTTGACATTGGCATGTCACATAACATCTCCGAGACTTGGTTTTCTCAAATTAAAAATAATAAAGAAATTGGACTAGTTATCCTCCCCAGTCTAGTTCTAATCCCATGATCTTAGAACTTCCAGTAGAACATATGTCCCTCGAAGACAGGGCTGCTTGATATTTTTTGTCTTTGTGTACCCAATGTTTTGATCATAATAGGTACTGAATAAATGTTTGAGCCATTAATTGAATCTAACCATCCTTATCTTACAGTTGAGGCCCCTTAAAATACCCTTCCCTCCACTCTTTACCTCAAAAGACCTATGCCCTACTTGACTAAAAACATTGGGGCCATCTAGCCTGAGTTCCTTTTTTTTCTCTATTATATCCCTCAAAACCTCTCTTATTTGCCATCTACAATCCTCACCTCCTTTGCTCTAGTCTCTGACAAATAGGAACCCTTCTCCTGGTCAAGGTCAACTACTCCAACTTGTATGCTTGAAATAAGCATCTTCCTAGACTGGTCTCTTCATTGTACCTGGTTACTGGCATATATCCTTGCCTTCCTTTTTATCATAAGAGGAAGGAGTAAGGATACTGTCAAAGCCTTACTTGCAGATGCAGAAGAGATGATGGTCTGTGATAAGGTCTGCCTCATGGATTGTGGTCTAAGGCAGAAAAATTTAGACCCCACCTTAACCTGGCAGTATTAGTCCATAAAGACCAACTCTTCAGGATGAGAACTGACCCACTTTTTTGAGATATGAATTTCTTTTTGTTCCTTTATTGATTTAAATGACTTATTATTTGAGTATAGTGGGAAGTGAGTTGTATTAACTTTATCTGGTGTCCATCCAGGGTTGAATGAGTGGCACAAAATAAGTTAGACAAACTCCCAAAGTGAATAGGCATTAATGTAGTAGGACCACTGAAACTTTTTCCTTTAAATAAAAGTACACGTTTGGGTGGCCCAACAGGCCACAGAAATTGCCCCATTGGCCCCTGGAAACATCATGGATCCATCAGCCTTCCTCCATGGTATTTCTAAACACAATGGGAAATATTTCCTCTTAAACTAGAAGCTCTACTTCCACAGATAGAAGGCAATAGAACCAATCAACAGAGGACTGGTTTTCTGTCTTCTTCGCTTGTAAGCTTTCCATCTTGCATATCATTATCCATCTCCTTTTTCTCTATTATTCTTCAAATATGACCCAGACTCAGTTAAAATACAGACACTAAGAGTTCAGCAGATTAAATGATTCTGTCCAGGTGTTATCAGAGGGTAGGCAAGAGAAGCAATGATATGTATTGACAAGAAATGCAGGCTGTCTGCCATTTGTAAACAATCCATAGATTAAATTCTAATTTCTGCCTTTTCCTGGCTCTCCATGTTGTCTCTTCTTAGTCAGTTGTATGCCAAAGCCATCACTAGTACTAACATAGGCCACTGTGAAAACACTCATACTTCTTAGAAAATTCATGAGTTTAAAATAGACAACCCTGTGAGGTTGATAATATGAATATTATTACTCAGTTTTCAAATGTGGAAATGAAGGCTTGACCTCCCAGAGTCAAGGAACTTGCCTAGTGGTCATACAAACAGTATATGCTGTAGGTGGGATTTGAGCCCAGGTCTTCTGGTGCCTGGAATAGCCCTCTTTCTACCATGTCATTACTTTCATGAGATGAGTCTGTGAAAAGCAGAGAAACTTGGAGGAACTGACCTCAGGGATAAACTTCCAAGAAGTACTAGCCTGCCTATGGAATGGCCTATTGGCCATAAATAGCTTATCTTCTACTGCCTGAATGTCTTTACAGTTGTGGCTTCCACATCATGACTTTTCCCATGATGGTTTTGGTATATCACGGGTTGGCATAAGAAAGTAAATGGCAATTTTGGGGGAGTTTTGCAGAAGCTGCAGATGACATGCAAAGGTCAGCAGAAGACACAGAAAAAAGTTTAAAACTCAGAAATGCATGAAATATATGTATAGTATTATATAATATCAACTCAAATTTTACAATAAGGTACTGTAAACACCCCATGAAAGAAAAAGAAAAAATTCAGACTTCTTCTCTGATACAAAGACAGGGCTAAAAAATTTTGTGTGGATTTTCCAGATTGCATGGGCTTTGCACCCTTAACTCCCACAATGTGGAAGAGATAACCGCTTTGATTTGTTTTGCTGCCCGAAATCTCATGAATTAGAGATTTATTTAGGTTAACAAACACCTTTATCTAAAATGGCAAAAAATACATAGGAAGGTTAATAGGCTATCTCGTCATTCACATATTACCACAAATTTGTTCAATCATACCCTTAGTCTGCTGCTCTGAAATGGGGCCTTATGCTACCCCTGGAAGCATATGGGAGGTTAAAATAACCAACAACATTAAAAGTTACAGAGAGAGTCTTAACATTCTACCCTATCAAAATTGGGGCCAGGCAAAGGTAGGAAATTTTCAAACATTTGTGGACAAGAAGCCTAGTGCTACAGTAGGAGATAAGAGCAATATGGCCACCTGGGCCAACAAGCTTTGAGAGGAGCACTAATGTCATTATGGTTCAGATGATAGGGCATTGTTGGGTGCAGAGACAGAAGAGGACATAGTTGGTACTTTTCATAGTGCATGGGAGATATATCTAGGATATTCTAGTAGTACTGAGATCATGGGGAACAGTCATATCAAGTGGAATCTGCTGACACCATCATTCCTGTTGTAATATTTAGAGGAGCCATTTATTAGTCTCTCCAATGGCTAAATTGAACAGAAGAGTGAATAAAGTGTAGGCAAGGCAGTTGAGGTTGAGAGGCCTAGAGCAGCTGTGGAGTCTTTTGCTTTGTGTCCCTAGGCTTTGTTCCCTTGGGGTCTCACTGAGGCAAGTGGAGATATTCACAGGTGTATAATTGTCTGAATTTGTGTTTTACGATACTCCGAAGTCCACAAGGTATGGATCAGGAGCAACTGATGATACCGTATTTCAGATCCAGCTTATAAATGCCTATCCCACCTGTGCTGGCTACATCTACTCCTGATTGCCTATGCCTGGAGACCATCATCGGACACATGACAACTAAGAGGTAAAAAAGGATGAGAGAAAGGGAGGAGGGAAAATGCTGAAGACAAATTTTGCCTATCCAAAGTCTTGCTCAGAGATAACTTTGTACCCAGGAAAGAGGAAGGAATCTTTAATGCCTTTTTCTTTTCCTTCCTTCAATGGATGACTTCTGCTTCCTGTATTACCCAACTGGCCGGTTCCAGTTGGATCTCCAGGGGAGCAGCTCCTATTTTTTACTCACAGAAGGTGTTTGTCTTTGTTCTCAAAGAGGATCGTGACATCAGGGAGGTGACGCCATGACATGTAAGTGAATTGTATTTAAGTGAGGAAGGGCTGTACACTGGTAACTTTGAACCAACCTCCCTTACTTAAATCCAATTCACTTACATGGCATCACCTCCCTGATGTCATGGTCCTCTTCAAGAATGAAGGATAAGCAACAACAACCTGCTTTCGATGCCCAAAATTCACATTGACACTGTTCAGCTACATTATGGGTTAAATAGGCCTTGTGTGCTGGTCTGGGAACTGAAATTCTGTGTCTAATAGTGTTACTGCTGATTTGCATTGGTAGAGGTTGATTCTTCATCAGATTACTCCCTATACCAATGAAATCACAGGTCCTGACAGATTTGTTGTTCGTCCTTCCTTCTCACAAGAGGACCAATGACATCAGGAGGGTGAGGTTTTGACTTGAAAGTGAATTGGATTGAGTGAAGCAGGGCTGTGCAACCATCAGCCCCACTCTCTCCTCCAGAATCATTGGAAGTCCAGTGGCCAAGACATAGTTCAAGATGGTTGGCAATGGTCCAGGAGGCAATGGGAGACCTTGATCTTTGAGCTAAAGCTTTCCCCAGGTCCCAGTCTGTCTGAGGCAATACTCATCCGGTAGTCAAAGGCTAGGTGAGAATTTAGGCAAAAGATGGCCTACTATGTCTCCACAAAAGAATCATTCTGGGAGGGAAGACCCTCAGAGTATCTGACCAGAACAAAGACAATTGCTGTTTATACTCTGGTCCAGATAATATATTATAAATATACATTACATATTATAAAAATTATATGGGTAATTCTGTATATATATAAAATAAATATAAATATTTAAATTTATATATGCTCATGTACATATACAAATACATATACATACATGTGTGTGTTTGTGTGTATGCTGTTTCTATGGGAAAATGTATTCTGAGCTCTGAACAACTGTGTTGTGAACAAACTTTTGGCTTTCAACTTGTTTATATATTGCAAACTGCCTTTACTATGAGATATCCCTCAATGTATTAGTCTGACCTCCTACCTTAACCCAACAAGCACCAATGAAAATAAATCTGTACATTAATGTCATTAAAATCAAGAACATGTGAGATTCTACATGCTTTGAATTTTTTCAAAGAACCACAAAAATTACATGTCAAAACCACATTTTTTTTTGGCCTTTTTTTTTCTTTTTGGTGAGGCAATCAGGGTTAAGTGACTTGCCCAGGGTCACGCAGCTAGTAAATGTCAAGTGAAAAACCACATTTTTAAATAGATATCTACTTAAGAGTATCAAAATTCTTTTGCTAACATTAAGCTCACATTTATTTAGATACATGTTCATCTATGTCAGTAGAGATAATTTTGTAATAGGAATATTTTCTCTTCATTAATATCTAGACAATTTGTAGCAATGGTGAAATTTTATATAGGTATTTATTATAACAACCAGTGAATTTACATATCAGGGTGAGGATTGTCCTTCCCCACCATTCGCTTCTACTATTTTTTCCTGAGAAGGGAGACTTCTGAGTTCAGACCATGGTCCCATTTTCCAGATGTAAGGAGAAAAATTGGTACTGTGAAGAGTCGGACATGACTAAAATTACTTGATAGAAACAAACCCATCTCTCCTACAAGTATTAGTCTGCACAGGCCTTCTAACAGTAAATGACCTTACATTTGTATAGTGACTTAAACTTTCACCATGGTCTCATACCTATCCTCTTTTTATTATTTCAATGTATTTGATGTTCATTCAACTTTGAAAAATGGCTCAAGCAACCACTGGATTCCCATGACAAACTGTCCTGTTCTTGTGGGATCAATTGGTTTTTTTTTAGTATCTTTCTTGGTTTTTCAATTTGGCTGCACAGATTCTCTCTTCTATATTTCACAAACCTTTTATTCAACATTTTATACTTTCACAGCAATAAAAGGAGTTTTGACAAATTCTCCCTCGTCGCCTCCCATTCCTCTTTTCCCCTGGTATTCTGGACTTCAATTTGCTATGGTGAAGGCAAAGACTTTCTTGTCCTGAAAAAGTCTCAGGCTAATGTGATGTCCATGTCAACAGGACTACTTACATTAGAAGCTGTAAATTTCCCAAAGATCTTGACAAATTCTTTCTTTCTCACATCTATCATCTTTTCAGGTGGTCTTCCCCAAGGTCCTTTAGATCCAAGTTGTTGAACAGGAATCTCTTGGGGCAACTCACTTAACCCCCTCCCCCAGACTTTTAAAGATGGAGACAAGCATCAAAGTTATGGTCGATAGGAATAATTCCACATCCTGTTTTTGTCTTTCTCCTTTGTCAGTTACCTCAGTAGTTCCACAGTTGCATTTACAGGATACAATGGCCATTTCCTTATTTTGTACAGCTATTTTTATTAGGTGGCAGATGCTAGACACGCTGGTTCAGCAAGGGTTAAAACTCAGCTGTTGAGTTGATGTGCAGATAGCCAAAATATGATGCCTTTGAAGTGTGACTGCAGTCTTTTGAAAGACAATCTGTTTAATTCTCTACAGATTCTTCCTGATTAACAGCATAGGAGTATTCTACTGATTCTATACATGAGTTGTACTGATGTCAGAAGTGGAGCTAATCCTTTAAAAATGTTTATATAATATTTTTATTAAAAGGCGATTCAAATTTGAAAGCCCATCCAAGGCACTGTACGCATACCTGATTTACTGCCATATGCTCTTCTTGAGCCATAAAGCTGCTGTAAAAATCGTATAATGCTAGCAAGAATATCCTTCATTTCTTTGTGAAGCTAAATGAAATCAAATATAAAGTTTGTGATACATTAAATCACAAACATAAATATGTGCTTTACAGCCAGCTGTTACATCTGAGTGTACACATTTTAAAATAGAAACATTTACCCAACATGCTGATTAGCAATTTCAGTCCTGAAAAGCCTGGTTACATTTAAGATGCAAAAGATTAAAACGACCAAACAGATAAAGTTAATAGTTCATCTTCCTAAATGCTTTTCTGTGCTTTAAGTCTTAAAGTTCACTGGAACTCTGCACACTGGTGATGCTTTGATGTGGGGTTCATGTTTAACTCATATGATCTTGCGGGAGCAGAATCCAATGGCATCATCGACATTCAGAGGAATGTTCTGCATGTGTGGATGCAGTGTGTGAATGGATGATATTTGCAGCGACTTGCACACAGACACATGGAACAAAGGGTTTCCCAGGCATGCATAGCTTCACAGTCACGGAGGCTACAATTGCTTAACCTTCATTTGGACTGAGGCTCATCTCGATTGAAACCGTTTCCTTTCTCCGTGATTTTTTAAACCTGCATTCTGTGGAGAAACACTGTGCCAAGGAGCAAACCCGGGATCATCTCTGGAATCTGAAATGAAGCTCTCTGTGTAGATCTTATTTGCCCGTGTTGATGGTGTTTTCCTATCAGTATGTGCTGCAGAATGTTAAAATGTCTGTAGTCCTTTGGTATGTGCTAGCTATAAGCAGTTCAAAAGTGCACACAATGCTGTATGTCCTAATAATATTTATCTACATCTCAAACGGTATAGGACTGTCAAAGAAAATCGTGCATGCAAACAAATGATCGAATGCAGAGGAACTCTTTACTTAAGTCTTTTCTCTTTTGTCCAACAAGCTAATGCAATAAGGCTGATAATAAAAGGTTGTGGAGTAGGCCTAAAGCCTGTGACAGATAAAAAAGAAATGTTGGAAACCAAGGAAGCTTTTGCACAATTAGATTTTTTTTGAGGCTGTGCTGTTAGGTTTGTCCAGAGCCCATTCATTTCTGATTGATGGTAAAAATCATAACTACATCATATTAGCTGTAGAGTTCACTGACAGGTTACTGCAGATTAATATTGCTACTGCTGTTCACTTACTTACCATCAGAGCCACAGAAATATGAATTGAGCCTTCCCTCTAACAAACTCCGCATATTAAAAGGTAAGGTGTTTTACCAAACAATCTCCATCCTGTCACAGGGGAAAGATGCAAACAATGTCTATTTGAGAGATGTATGTAGATACATAGCAGCATACTGATTAGTTCTGGAGGGAGGAGATGCTGATCTTTGGCTGCCTCACAATTCTTTTCCTCACCTTCTGGGGGCCTTCCAAGCTCTTGGCTACGTGACTCCTCAAAACGCCAGGATGTGCAGGGCAGCAAGCCTCAATGATTTAAATGCGGGCTGCCAGGCAAATTGCAGGGACATAAATTTGTTCGTTGTGCTGTGCAGCGTGCGCATATGAAACACAAGGAAGAAATGAGTCTGATGTCTTGTTTCGAATGAACACTGGAGGTAAAATGCATAGAGATTTGGCATGGCTTTTCATGGGGTATTGCCCAGGGCAAAAAGGACCTGGAGACTTTGCATTGTCTTTAACTACCTTAGTAAATGTTGTTCTCCTGTATTTTAAATGCTTTATGAGGGAACACGGAAAATTGAAGCTAGTTGTTTTTTTACCAAAAGGAGATTTTTCTATTCTCCCTTTCACCACAGTTTTTACTTTTGTTGTTTTTCAGTCATTTCAATCATCTCTTACTCTTCATGACCCTCTCTGGGGGTTTTCTTGGCAAAGATCCTGGAGTGGTTTGCTATTTCCTTCTCCAACTCATTTTACAGATAAGGAAACTGAGGCAAACAGAGTTAAGTTACTTGCTCAGGGTCACACAGCTAATAAGTGTCTGAGGTTGGATTTGAACTTTGGAGGATGAGTCTTTCTGATTCCAAGCCCAGTGCTGTATCCACTGTGCCACCTACCTGCCCCAGTTTTTACTTTAGTGATATAGATACAGAGAAGGGAAAGAAACAAGTGTTTATTAAGCACCTACTAAATACCAGGCACTATGTTAACATGCCTTTGTAAATGTTATCTGATTTGAGTCTCACAACTCAGAGAAGCAGGTGCTATTGTTTTTTCTATTTTACAGTTAAAGAAATTGAGGCAGACAGCAGTTAAGTGACTTGCTCAGAGTTACACAGCCATTGTGTGTCTGAGGGCAAATCTGAACACAGGTCTTCCTTACTCTAGGTCCTGAACTCTACCCAATGCACAACCCAGGTGCCCTAGATTGTGAATCAGGTGATCTGGGTTCAAATTCTGACTCTATTAACTTACTACCTGTATGAGGTTGTAAGTAAGTAATAAATAATACTTTTAAAGGTGAAAAATTCAGTGGAAACCAGACAGAACTAGATAGTACGTGTTAATATGATACATGAGACGAGCAGTGATGTAGCTCTCTGGGAACAACTCAATGAAGCCCAATCACCTGAAAAAAGAGTTTTTCATTTTCATCATGCTTCAGGGGAAATGGCATCAGCCTTGAAATGGAGACCTGGTTTCTAATCTTGGCTGTGTGACCTTGAGGTTGTGCTCCCTAACCTATAAGATGGGATAATCACACGTGTACTACTATTCTCACAGAGTTGTTATGAGGACATCATAATAAATGATATTTGGGTAGTACTGTGAAGGTAGAGTATTTTGTATACTTTACATGCCCTCACAGGAATGCTGGGAAAATCAGATTGTGCCAACAATTGATCTAATGCTTGATGGGCTGCAAATTGCTTTACATACATATGTCCTTTACAATCCTGTTTCCCTTTCCTGCTTTATATACAGTGTCCCGTTTGATGCAACAGACCTGTGAGGTAGTGGTCATTAATATGCCCATTATGCAGGTAAGGAAACTGTGGCTCTGTGAGGTTAAGTGATTTGCCCATGACCATACTTCTAGTAAGCATCTGAGGAAGTATTTGGACCCAGGTCTTCCTGGCGCCTAGTGCTCTCGCTATTGTCCCAAACTGCCACCACCCTGGTGAGGGCCCTCATCATCTCATGCCTGGACTATTGCAATCGACATTTTATACCACATCTCTTCCCACCACAATCCATATTCCATTCAGCAAAGTGATTTTTCTAAAGTGCGGTTCTGAACATGTTATGCCACCCTTCATTCCATAATCTCCAGTGACTCCCTATCACCTCCAAATCAAATATAAAGTCTTCTCTTCGGCTTTCAAAGGCCTTTATAACTCTACCCCATCCTGCCTTTCCAGTCTTCTTACACTTTACCTTCTCTCTTGCCCTTATGTACTCTGTGATTCAATAACACTGGCCTCTTTGCACTTCCTCACCCAAGATACTCTCTCTCCCAACTTAGCATTTTCTCTGGCTGTCTCCCATGCCTGGAATGCGCTCCCTCCTCATCTCCACCTTCTAGCTTACCTGGCTTCCTTCAAGTTCAGCTAAAAATCCCACTTTCTATAGGAAGCCTTTCCAGCTCCTTCCTAATTCTAGTGCCTTCCTTCTGAGAATTATTTCCAATGTATACTGCAAATTGTTTGTACCTAGTTATTTGCATGTTGTCTCCCCCATCAGACTTCGAGCTCCTTGAGGACAGGAACAGTCTTTTACCTTTCTTTGTATTCCCAGCACTTAGCACAGAGCCTGGTTCATAACAGGTGCTTAATAAGTGCTTATTCACTAACTGACTTCTGCATGTAAAGCACTTTGCTAACTTTAACATACTATATAAATGTTAGTTTTTATTTTTAATCAAACATAAAACATTATGTTCATGTGTTATAATTTTAAAAGTGAAGTGGGTAGCGAAAACTAAACTAATTAATATAGGTAGCAATTGAGTGAAAAGCTAAGCTAGGGGAGGGGAAACTCCCTTGGGTGAATTAAACTCTTCCAGTGTGGCATATGGGAAGGAACACTGGGCTGGAGTCAAGACTCGGGTTCTAGTCTTGACTCTGTCACTAATGAACTGTATGACCATGAACAAGGCACTTCATGTCATTGAAGTTAACCTTTGGTAAAATAAGAGCAATGGGCAAGATGCTCTCAGAGGTGTCTTCCAATTTTATAATTGTATTGCTAGTCCCCAATGGTGCATTTTACTTAATAAATTGGGTAAAGTCATTGCAAGGCTAATCGTTTTGCAGAGACTCTATGGGAAGTAGGAGTGGCACCCAAAGGCAGGAAAAAGACGATGGAAGCACCTTTATTTTAAAAAGAGGAGAGTTGACTTTGCCCATTAACTTATCTTCTACGTCTGGAAAGATAATGGGAAATTTTACCTTGAAATCAATTTTCCTACAATGCCTTAATAAGCCTGCATGGTTTTGTAAAGAAAAATTCAAGTCAAGCCTGGCTGGTCTAGGGAATTGATAGATGAGAAACAGGAGGGCTTTTGAGTCTGTCCTGAATGACATATTCACCAATAAGGCTGAAATTGCTGTCTTGATCACTCTACTATTAGGTAGGGGCACAATTGGAATTAAGGTCACTAAGGAGTGGTTATTAGTGTCCACAGAAGGAAACATGACAAATGGTGGATGCAAGAAATGGAAAGGAATGGGAAGAAAGCCTTCAGTGGCACCCCAATGGCCACAAAACAAAATTCAACCTCCTGAGCCCGGCATTCAATACCCTCCATGAGATGGCGCTACTTACCTTTGGACCATTCTCTCCCACTGCTTTCCTGCATAAATACAATATTTGGCTATATTAATATTTGGTCAATACTAATAACTCATGCATATGTAACACTTTAAAGTTTATAAAGCACATTACACACATTATCTCATTTAGGGTTTACAATAACACTAGGGTAAGTGCTATTACTATCTCCATCTTACAGATGAGGACATTGATCCTGACAGAGGTTAAGTGGCTTGCCCAAGATTTTATAGCTGCTTAGATTCTGAGGCCAAGTTCAAGCACAGGCCTTTCTGATACCAGCTTTATCCTTTATGCACTAAATGATACTGCCACAATATGAGACTTCTGCTGTTGCCCGGTTAGTCTACTCATTTGTTCCTTCTTACTTCCTAGCCTCTGTTGACACAGTCCTCACTGTCTTGAGTGCTAATCAGACTTCTCTACATCTGAAATCTTCTTTTCTTCAAATTCTATTTAAAGTATCACCTCCCTTATGAAGTCTTCTCCTACTATTCCAACTTCTCATGATGCTTTCTCTTTCCTTTAAACCATGTCATTTCAGGATGTTTTGAAGAAATTGGGGATATTTAGCTATGAAAGAGAAAATTTAGGGAGTATCTGATAGCTGTATTCAAGAATGTGAAGGGCCAGAACTACAAAATTGCAAAATCTGGTAGTTGGAAGGAATCTAGGGGAGATCTGCTACACTTTCTACCTGATCTGCAATCCTTCCTACCATATTCCCAACAACTGATCATTCAGTCTTTTCTTGAGGCTCTCCAATAAAAGGGTAACTCCCTAATTCACAAGGCAGCTCAGTTTACTTTTGGATAGCTCTAATTGTTATGAAGGTTTTCCTTATGTTGAATCTAAATCAGTCTCAGCAGATTTATGGATAGCACAAATTTGCCTGTTCCTCATAGCGGTCTTTCAGATCTGTGAAGACAGCTATCATATCCTCCCTAAGTCTTCTTTTCTTCAGGCTAAACATCCTAGTTCCTTTATTCCATCCTCGTATGGCACCATTCTAATCCTATCATCATGCTAGGCATCTTCTTCAGGAAGTATTCCAACTTGTCTATGACTTTTACAAAAATGTACTATCCATAACAGAACACAGTCTTCTAGATGTGGCCTGTCCAGGACAAAGTGTGTATAGAAGAGCTCTTACCTCCTTTATTCCAAACATCATGATTCTCTTAATACAACCTCGGATAGTATTAGTGGTTTTGGTTCCATGTAACATTGTCGACTTATATTGAGTTATTTAGGGTTGGAAGGAGGGAAAACAAACTGATTTTATTGGTATAGGGAACTTCTAGATGGAGAAATTCTATCTACTGAGCACTTTTCCCCTAATGTATATAGTCGTCTTCTAAAAATTATTTTTTATTTCATTAAATATTTTCTAATTATGTATAAAAAGATTTTTAACAATCATTAAAAAAAATTTTTGAGTTCCAAATTCTCTTCTTGCCTCCTGTCCCTACCACCTCCTTAAGAAAGCATTCAATTTGGTTTCATCTATATGTGTGAGAACATATTAGTCATGTGCAACAGAAGACACAAACAAAATAAAACAATAACAAGAAAGTCAAAAAGTATGCTTCAATCTGCATTTAGAGGTCATCTATCGTCTCTCTCTGGAAGTGGATAGCATTTTTCATCATGGGTCCTTTGAAATTGTTTTGGATCATTGACTTGATCAGAGTAGCTAAGTCTGTCACAGTTGATCACCTGTACCTTATTGTTACTGTACACAATGTTCTGGTTCTGCTCACTTCACTTTACATAAATTAATGTAAGTCTTCCCAGGTTTTTCTGAAATCATCCTATTCATCATTAGTATTTCATCACATTCATCATATTAGTATTGCATCACAACTTGTTTAGCTATTCCCCAGTTGATGGGCACCCCCTCAAGTTTCCAATTCTTTGCTACCACAAAAAGAGCCGTTATAAGTATTTTTGTACATATAAGCCCTGTACCCTTGTCTTTGATCTCTTTGGGATACAGTTCTAGTAGTGGTATTGCTAGGTCAAAGGATATGCACAGTTTTATAGCCCTTTGTGCACAATTCCAAATTATTCTCCAGAATGGTTGAACTAGTTCACAACTCTGCCAACAGAGAATTAGTGTCCCAATTTTTCCACATCCCCACCAGCATTTGTCATTTTCCTTTTCTGTCCTGTTAGCCAATTTAATAGGTATGAGGTGATGCCTCAAAGTTCTAATTTGCATTTCTGTAATCAATGTTATTCGGAGCATTTTCATTGTGATATAGATATATAGATACACACACATATATATAGACATATATAGTCTTAGAGAGTTTGGGAGGCACTGAGAGGTTACATGGATTTTCTAAGTTCATAGATGTGCTTCTTATATCCTATATCTGCAAAACTTATTTTTTGGAACCCAAGTGCAGAACATCACATTTATTCCTAACAAATTTAATTTTATTTAATTTTTGGATCCAGATTCTGTCATTCAACATTTCTAGTTCTCCAACTTTTCTTCCATCTGAAAATTTAACAAATATGTCACTAAACCCTCTTCTCTTCTCTTTCCATGCTATTTCACTTAGCAATCTCATCAGTTCCCATGAATTCAATGGACATTTCTGTGCTAATGATACTCAAATCAATTTATCTAGTCCTATCCTCTCCTAGTGCCTACTGGACACTATGAGCTGGATGACTCATCTTAAACTCAATATGTCCAACACTGAGCTCTTCTTTCTCCTGCAAATCCTCCCTTCCTTCTAACTTCCTGTTAACTCTCATGAATACCACCATTCTTCTAATCACTCAGGCTTGGTACCTAGGGTTCATCCTCAACTCCTCAATCTCTCTCACCTCCCATATCTAATCTGTTGCCAATGACTTGTTGCTATTACCTTATAATATCTCATGAAAATCCCTTCTTTTCTGCTCTGACAATGCTACCACTCTGGTGCAGAAGCTCATCATCTCAGACCAGGACTATTACAATATCCCGCTGATTAATCTCCTTGCCAAGTCTCTCCCCACTGAAGGTCTTTCTCTACTTAGCTGTAAAAGTGTTCTTCTAAAGCACAAGTCTAACCACATTACCACCACCATCCCCCCAGTTAAATAACTCCAGTGGCTCCCTGTCACCTCCAGGATCAAAACCAAAGCCTTCTGTTTGACATTCAAAGCTCTTAATGACGGCCTGCCCCTCCCCCAGCTGTCTGGTCTTCTTGACCTTATGCCACTCCCCTACCCCCTGCCACCCACCAAATATTCTGGATCTGGAGGCACTGACCTCTTTGATGTTCCTCACACAAGATGGACACTCCATTTCATGACTCAGCCATTCAATGGCTTGGAACTCTTCTTCCTCCTCATCTCTGCCTCGTGGCTTCCCTGATTTCCCTTAAGTCCCGGCTAAAATCCCACCTTCTACAAGAAGCCCTTCCAGCTCTCCCTTAATTCTAGTGACTTCCTTCTGTTAATTATTTATCCTGTAAATAGTTTGTTTGTACACAATTATGTGCATGTTCTCTCCCATATTAGACTGTGAGCTCCTTGAGAGTAAGGACTTTTGCCTTTCTTTGTATCCCTGGTTCTTTTTTTTTTCTTGATAATTTTTCCCCTTTTTAAAATATTAATTTATTTTGATTTATCAACAATCACTTCCATAAGCTTTTGAGTTTTAAATTTTTCTCCTCCTCCTTTTCTACCTCCCTCCCCAAGAAGACATGCAATCTGATACAGGCAATACATATACATTCCTATTAAACATGTTTTCACATTAGTCATGTTGTAAGGAAGAATTAGAACCAATAGGAGGAACCACAAGAAAGAGAAAACAAAACAAAGCAGAAGGGGAAAAAAAAGCAAATAACATGCTTCGATCTGCATTCAAACTTCATGGTTCTTTCTTTGGATGTGCATAGCATTTTCCAGCATGAGACCTTTGGAGATGTCTTAGATCCTTGCATTTCTGAGAAGGGCAAAGTCTATCAATGCTAGTCATCGCACAACGTGGCTGTTACTGCACAACGTGGCTGTTACTGTGTACAATGTTCTCCTGGTTCTGCTCACTTCACTCAGCATCAGACCACAGAAGTCTTTCCAGGTTTTTCTGAAGTCTGCCTACTTATCATTTCTTATAGCACAATAGTATTTCATTATATTCATGTACCACAACTTGTTCAGCTGTTCCCTAATTGATGAGCATCCTCTCAATTTCCAATTTTTTTGCCACCACAAAAAGAGCTGCTATAAATATTTTTGTACATGTGGCTCCTTTTCCCATTTTTATGATCTCTTTGGTGTATCCCCAGTTCTTAACACACAGTAGGTGCCTAATAAATGTTTATTGACTGACAGAGGCCTTCGTTCAAGCCATTAATAAAGATGTTGAATAGCACAGGGTCGGGGACAAATCCCCATAATCTTGCATTAGAAATCTCTTGCCAAGTTGACATGCTTTGTTATTTCAATGAATTAGTGATCTCATAAACATGGATGCTTTAATAACAATAATAGCTAGCATTAATATGGAATTTCAAGATTTGCAAAGCACTCTATGAATATTATCTCATTTGATTCTGACACCAACCCTGGGAGGTAGGTGCTACTATCATCCCCATTTTATAGTTGAGAAAACTGAGATAAACTCTTGATGAGAGGGAGGAAATGTCTTTCTTCTCTTCTCTGCTCCCATTGGCCATATTGCTTTGAAGCAAAGCTACTTGAGCAGTTGGAGACATGATATTCAGCAGGGAACAGATGCATGTACTCTGAGACGCAGGGATAGACAGAAGCAATAGCTCAAGGGAGGAAACAACTTCTAGGAAGGGTACCTCTGGCAGTAGAGAAAGGTGTGGATTCAAGAGAGAGCTATCTCTGACAATTGAAATAATTGTGCCTGATGATTATTTAAGGAAAGTACAACTGTGGGTACTTGTAAGCTACAAAGTATCAGGAGTTCACATCCACAGTCTTCATCATTAGAAACCAAGTGGTTGCCACCTGGTGATCCAACCCACGAGCACAAGTTGGAGGAGAAGCCCAGAGGAGGTGTTATATAGACAATAAGTGGTTTTCATCCATTTGGTTTGCCCTGTGTGGATTTTTCAGGCTGATCTCTTTTGATCAATAATGGCTCTTGTTTAAAAGGTATCACAGTTTTCTGGCATTGATGACATCAGAACAATACCACTGACAAAGTAGAACATCTGAAGGATCTCATTATGTAAAAGGAATCCCCTCCACCATCTAGATATCAGACAGGGCAACCTCTGTGACATTCATGAACAACTTTGGAGAACATACATTTCCTTATTTTATGCCTCATTTGAGGCAATTGTATGACTATGAAGCTGTGTAGCAGCGGCTACACAGCCAGTTCATAATGGTTGTGTAGTTGTTATAAAACTCTATAACTTATAAAATGTCCTTTTTACGAACAATTTCTGTTTCAGAGTTCCGCATAGCCCCTTTGGTATCCACCTACCTTACCACTTCCTGGAATTGCTCCATTTTGGGCTAGCCTTCTTCATCTGGTCATGATATGACCCCTACCCCAAAGCAGATGATATGTCCCCTGCTCTGAGGGAGAGAGGCTGTAATTCTTCAGCAATTAACTTATGACTGTACTCTGGCTTACTTATTTGTAACATAAGACCATACCCTCATATGAGAGTCTTCAATAAAAAATTATGACAAAAACACCCTATTATGATTTTTTTTCTTGTCCTTGTTCCATTCAAGGCTTTACTTTGACAATTTTGTTGTTGTTCAGTCATGTCTGACCCCTCCTTTCTCCCAGAGAGTCCTTCCTTATAACAATGGATTAAAAAAAACCACAAGTTAAAAAGAAGAAAGAAAAAAAAACCTAGGAAAACTGATCAATACATTTTTGAAAATTGGCAACATATGCAATGTCTCACATTATTAAACCCTCTGCTTCTGGGAGGGAGTAGGGGAAAATGGTTTTTTCCATCTCTTCTTTGGGGCCAAGCTTGTTCTTTGTCATTTTGCAAAATTCACTTTTGAATATTCTGTTGTGGTTGTTTTTCCATTTATACTGTTGTAGTTGTGTGCATTGTTTTCTTGGCTCTAATTACTTTACTCTTTTTCAGTTCATGTAAGTCTTTACATGCTTCTCTGTATTCATCATCTGTTATAGCACAGTAATATTCTGTTATGTTCATGTACCATAATTTGTTTAGCCATTATACACCTGCTATTTTCCAATTCTTTACGAACATAAAAATGTTGCTATAAATATTTTGGTGTATATGAGGCCTTTTTTAAAAAAATCAATAACCTCTTTGGAGTATATGCCTGACTATATAACTTCTGTGTCAAAGGATACAATATGTTAGCCACTTTATTTGCATAATTACAAATTGCTTTCCAGACTGGTCATAGTAATTAATAGACCCACCAACAATGCATTAAGCATGTCTGTTTTCTCACAACCCTTTCTACATTGACTATTCCTATCTTTTGTCATCTTTGCCAGTTTTCTGGATGTGAAGTGAAACTTTAGGGCTGTTTTGATTTGCATTTTCCTTATTATTAATTATTTGGAGCATTCTTTCATACAGTTGTTAATTGTTTGCAGTTCTTATGATAACTGTTCACATACTTTGACCATTTCTCTACTACAAAATGGTTTGGGGGATTATATGTGTCTGTCGGTTGTCTATACATTTTGGATACCAAACTCTGGTTTGAGAAATTTGATACAAAGATTCTTTTCTCCAAGATACTGTTTTCATTCTATTTCTAGATGCACTGTTGTTTCTGTTGTTTTCTTTTTTAGCAGAAGCCTTTCAATTTCATGCTATCAAAATTATCTTTTTTTATACAATTGCCTCTCTCCCTTCCTTGTTTAAGACTTTATTTCCTTCCCACAGCTATGAAAGTATTTGATCTTCTCTTGTAATTTTTCATTGATATGACTGTGAATATTCACTCTGTGTGTCCATTTTGAATTTATTACAAAATATGGTATAAGATGTTGGTTGAAGCCTAACTTCTGCCATAATGCTTTCCAGTTTCCCCCAGCAGTTCTTTAAAAAATCAACAATTCTTTTATAAGTAATTGGAAATTATTAGTAATTTACAAGTTATTAATCTATTTTCTCTTTTTGACCAGGTGTTCTGAAATGTAAGCCATATAACAATATTGCTTCTATTTCTACATCCATTGAGCCTCACCCAAATGTTTTCCAACATGTTTTCCCCATCAGGCTCTTGAATTTCTTTCCCTATGTCTACATTCATAATATACAATATTATTCCACCCATCACCCTTTATTTATCCTATTCCTTTTGAATAAGATACAATTTAAAGCTATATCCCTTATCAAGCGTCCCAATTTTAAATTATATATCAGAAATCCAACATTCCAATAAGTCTAAAAAAATTGTTCACTTCCCAAGTCTATCTTTCTTTTTCTGAATCCCTTATCTTCAATTAAGAGTAGAAATCCTACCTGCCTCCGACATCTTCATTTTCTCCATTTAGGATGTTATGATCCTTACCCATATGTCCTGGGCTCCTTCTTCACACGAATCAACACACTGGGTTAGGGGCCATCAGGTTTGACAACTCTAGTAAGGCTGTCTGTAATGACCTAGACATCTGCATACAAACTAATTGACTCCCTTTTGTTAGAAAAAGGATTAGACTTATTCTATTTGTTCCCAGAGGGCATAGCTATGACCAATGACCAGGAAGCCTATTAGCTTATATAGGATTCAGAGCTTTGGGTGCAATATAAGGTAATATTCCTAATCAATAGAATTGTCCAAGGTAAAATGGACTGCCCTCATGGGTGGTATGGTCCTTAGCCCTAGAGATTTTCATAAGGTGGTTGATTGATCAACCATTTGTTGAGAATATTGCAGACCTTCTGAGCTTGTATTGGTCTGATCAGCTGGATCAGCTGGATACATCATACCTTGGCCCCAATATGATGATATCATTTTGGTCCTCTTCACATGAAGGACAACAACCAATCTGTACATAGGGATCCCTGCAGACCACATACTGAGTTAGTTTTAAAATGTAATATTAACTACTTTTTTAATATTTTTATTTTGCTAAATATTTCCCAATTACATTTTAATCTGGTTTGGACTGCACTCGGTAATGTTGTAGGCCACATGCAGGCCATATGTTTGACACCTCTGTTGTAGACAGAGGGTATTCCTGCTTTAGATAGAGAAGGATTAAGCTAGATGACTCTTGAGGTCTCTTCCAACTCTGAGATGCTTTGATTTCTATGAATTCCTGAATCACATTCCATCTAGCATACATTTCATATGCTACCCTGTATTGTTAATTATCATTTACTATGTAGCTAGATCCTGTGTCTGCAGCTAAAGTATGAGTTTCTTGAGAATTCCTTTTATCTTCTAGCACAGTTCTGTGCCTAAAATTAGCATTCAATAAAAATTGGTTGATGATTTTGTGATGAAGAGGATATGATGCAGTTATCATTAAACTCTCAGTTATCTGAGTTAATACAGAGAGAATCTTTAAGAAGCATCACTGAAGGCTGACTCTAAGTTATTTCACTGTTTCAGGATCGAGTGCCTGATTCTTAGGACAGGGAAACTAATTTGTGGACAGTGGGACTGACAACTGTTAGATCTATTCAGTGTCCGTGTTCCCCTGCTAGATGCCTGTTCCACTCAGATGTTATTCCCCCATTTTGTGGTACAGGCATACCTCACCTAATGCCTTTATTTGGTTCTATGAAAACCCAATTTTATAGGGAGAAGTGTGGTGCTAAAAAGGTCATAAATGGGCAATTCATAAAACAATGTTACAGAAGAGTTTTGTGATGTAATGGCCAAGTTTAATTGTAATATATTCATGGTGTGGGTCAGGACAAATTATTCAGGGTCTACGTAAACATTTTTATGAAAAATTGACATTCCCTTCCCTATGAAAGCGGCACAGCATCTAGGGAGTATACTCAATACAGACAAAATGTGGAACCGAATGTTCTATAGAGAATAAATATGTGAAGTAAGTATGCTGAATAACTGAGTTACATAAGATACTGCAAATACAAACTAGTGACCATGTGGTTATATAATGGTTGGTGAAAAAGAAGTGTTTCTAATCCTTAATCCTAGCATTTCTCAATCCTAGCATGTGGCAACACACTCATTCCATGGTTGGGCCAGCTCCTTTCCACATGCTTCTTTCCCATGCTACCAGATCAAAATTTTCATTCTTTTCTTTCTTCCCCAGGTGGAGTAGACTAAGTCTTCATTTTCACCTACAGATGGGAGGCATAAAGGTAGTAATGGCACTAGTGGCAACAGAATGTTTATTAAGTACCTATTGTATTGCTAGGCACTGTGCTAAGTGCTCTATAAATGTTATCTCATTTGATCCTCATAACAACCCCATGATAAACATTTTATAGTTGAGAAACTGAGGCAGACAGAGGTTAAGTTGCCCAGGGTCACACAACTAGCAAGTATGTGAAGCTGAATTTGAACTCAGGTCTTCCTGACCCAATCTGTATCTATTAGCAGGCCCCAAAAGCCACCACCTTTCCATTTCGCTGTTTTATTGGCTGCCCCTTTAGCCCACTTCTGGACCACCAGTGCTTTCTAAAATGAAATGTAACTGTAAGAAAGACCTGCTATGTTCTGGATTTGAAGGTGCTTTTTGTTTCACCAACCAACATCAATTGATAAAACTTACTTTGTCAGATTCTTCCTGGCTTGAATGGTGGTAATAAACACTTGGAGTTTCTGGAGATTCTGTGGTCAGTAGTTTTCTGACTTGCTTTGATCTGCACAATCATTATGTGACATTAGCCAGTTCTCTATATCTTTTCCTTCATTTGTGATATGTGACATGATGATGCTGATAACCTGTCTGACAGACATATGAAGAGAAACCAAGGTTCCAAAGTGTTTTGTCAATGTGAGGAATGATTTGAATAGAAAAGGATAATAATCCATTGGAGTTTTCCTTTGATGATATGGTAGATAGTCTTAGTGACATAATTTATAAGACTCTATCTCTGTCTTACAAAAGAACTATTAGACAAAGGGTTTTCTCTGTTACAGGTACCGATATTTAACTTGCGTTGGGCACTGACCATGACCTAGATATTGAAGAGAAGATGGAGTTTGCCAGGATCAGAACACAGAAGGGAGCACATAGAAGTGTTTTTTCCCAGTAGCATCTCTGTGGGGAGCCTTTATTCAATCTGGAGGGGCAATCTTGACAGACTCAAAATATACTCTAGGCAGGGGTCCTTAACCTTGAGTCTGTGAACTTGTTCCTTAAATATATTTATTTTACTGTGTTTTAATGTAACTAGTTTCCTTTTTAATCCTATATATTTAACTATGCATAATGCAAAGGGATCGGTCAGTAGGATTATCAGACTGCTAAAAGGGTCCATGATACAAAATAATTAAGAGCCTCTGCCCTTTAGTAAAGAGTTTCTTTCCTATTCATTCTAGAAGGACTCTAGCTCTCCCTGCCTAATTCTCAAGGTTACGCATGATCTTGTATGAGTATATCATGAATGAACATTCACACATGTATATTTCGTTGACCTTTGTAGCTATGATTGCCAATGATACTGTATGTCAGACATCTAAATTTAAAATTTTTTTAAAAGCTGACGTATTCTTAAATTGAAATGGCAAAATGTTCAAAAAATTTCTACAAAACTGTCTTTCGCTTTGCTACTGTTTCTTTTTCTTGTGATAAATGTCCCCACATTGAAGTTATATTAATATAATATTCCATAAAGCATCTGTTAAAGGATATAGTCTATTGAAAATTTTGACCAAGGAGTCTGGGAATGTGAATATAGTTTATATTGAGTCACCTGCTCCATGGAAGAGCAGCTTTCAGAAATTCACTGAGAAAATGCATGTACAGTATTTACACAGAAAAAGAGCTTATAGAATAAGGAGTGCTCACAAATATTTGTTGCCAAAGGGAAAAAAAAAAGGTCATGGTGTAAAACAGTGCCTGGAGTTCTAGAAGTTTCTAATTAGGTTTTTGACTGTGGAATTTGCCTTTGCCTGGAGCCAAGAAGCCCAGCTGTTTTACAATAGGGTCTCTTGCCTCTTAGCAACTGCTACAATGTGTGGGTTAAACAGCAAGTGTGTTTGTTTGTTAGAGGACAAGTTCCTTTGGTCTTCTAGAAAGAGTCTACGAACTATTCCTTAGTGTTATTAAGGCAGGCTGCCCACATGATATTCCTTTTATTTGCTTTTTGGAATTTTGATTTGACTTTGGATTCCAGAGAGAGACAGAGACAGAGACAGACAGACACACACACACACACACACACAGATGAGAGAAACAGAGAGAGAGATAAAGGGAGAGACAGAGACAGAAAGAGACAGACAGAGAGAGACAGAGAAATGGAGAGATGAATGGAGACAGAGACAGGAACAGAGATAGAGACAGAGATAGAAAAAGAAAGATAGAGACACAAAAAGAGAGTGGTAGTGGCAGAGAAACAAAGAGACACAGAGATAGTGATATATAGCTACAGAGAAAGAATGAGAGATGGAAAGGGAGACAAGAGAGGGAGAGAAAGACAGAGAATGAAAATACGTTATCTTAAAGACTTAAAACACTTCTATTTGATGTTCTGATATTAAAAATCACTGGTGTTCAAACTGAAAGGTTTGATGCAGTATTAAATTTGATGAATCACGGTAAGTGTCAGTGTTTGTTAGCTTTTATATATCACATTAAAGCATTCATTAATAAAGTGTCACACAACATTGCTTTGAGTGGGTCCTAAAAGGTTAATGACTTGATACAGGCTGGTTGGTGTTCTTAATCTTTAGTGTCTGAGGGTGGTTTGTGGTGAACTTAGCTCACTTTCAAGTTGGAATACGAAAGAATGACTCTTCCTCTCAAGTCCAAGAATTTCTTGGCTTTCCATTCTTATTCTCTTTCTCTTTCTCTCTCTCTCTCTCTCTCTCTCTCTCTCTCTCTCTCTCTCTCTCTCTCTCTCTCTCTCCCTCTCCCCCTCCCTTTCTGTCTCCCTCCTTCCCTCCTCTTCCTCCTCCTCCTCCTCCTCTTTCTCCCTCCTTCTCTCTCTCTTCCTCCTCTTTTTCTGTTGCCTTCTCTCTTCTTCTTCTTCTTCTCTTCTTCTTCTTCTTCTTCTTCTCCTCCTCCTCCTCCTCCTCCTCCTTGTTCTCCTCCTCCTCCTCCTCCTCCTTCTTTTCTCCTCCTCCTTCTTATTTATTCCCCCAACTTCTTGCCCATCACCTTTTAAGTGTCTTTGAGCAAATATTTAGTTGCAGGATAATATTTTGACTTTATTGTATAATAAGAAAATTACTTAATTATAAAACCACTCATTTTGAAACGAAGCTTCTGCATCCATCAGAAAGCTATACAAGGTGTTCCCAAAGTCTTAGTGTGGTTTTAAGCTATTAAAATTTAATAGGGATATTAATACTCACAGAACCTATTTAAGCTATTAGAATTTAAAACTGTACTTTTCAGACACTGCACTCAGACTTTTGGGACACCCTGCATTGGATGGTAAGGTTCCCTCCCCACTCCTGAAAATCCGACTCAGCAGCTGATGATGAAATATATTACTATATTTAATAAAAAAACAACTTATACAATAATATACTAATATCATGCACCTAGTGGATAGTCAATATAAATATCTGTGACTGGTCCAATAGTTATTGCATTGTTGATGTAAAGATACTGTGGTTCTTTATTGCTCTCTGCCTCTGTGACTGAGAAGACCAAAGTAATTTTACCTTTGGGTTGTTTACAAAAGGCTGAATTTTAAATGTCAATTTAAGGTTTACAAAGTACTTCACATATTTGAGCCTCACAGCAATCCTGTGAGGTAGCTTCTTTGGGTATTATTATCCCTATTATACAGATGAGAAAACTGAGCCAATAAATGACTTGCCCCTGGTGGGGGGGGTTGGTTGGCACGGGCAGTGGTCTGTGCGACAAAATACTCCAGTCTCCGTGCTACACCAAGCTACCTTTCTTTATATTCCCCCCCAACCCTATACAAATTGAGCTTATGTTTTACATGCTCCACGCTCCTTCCCCCCAACAACAAAAAAGTTAACAAGCTAGAGTTTTGTATCTATTTAAATAAAAGTAAAATATGTCCTTTTCTTAATGTCAAGCTGAGACTTTACAGGCAGATTTCATGAAATCTAAATCCTTTTTCAGGAGAAAAAAATTACAAAGTCATATGTGAAGGTAATTTTTGGAGAAAAAAATAGATATTTGTCTTGTGCCTTGGTTCTGGTCGGAGTTGTTAATAAAACAAATGACTCAACGTGTTTTTTTGTGGGAGACAAATTCATGAAGTTATGGGGCTAACCTGCAGTAACTTAACCATTTCCTGAGCAAATGAAAACGGCTCTATTGGACTGCCAGGATTCCTGCTTCAGCCATTGTGCAAAGAAAAATGAAAGTACCTGTAAAAGAGGCCACCAAGGGTTATATCGGCTGCATTTGCTTCCAGCACAGACAACTTTGTATCTGTTTATTATCCTCAGTAGATCATCCCCTTCTTTCCGAATCCATAAAAGCTAAACTCTTTGGGCAGCTTTATACCACAGGAGCCTCCTGGAGATGGATGGAGGGCATTTGAGAAAAGGGAGTCAAAAATGCCAGAAGAGAGAACAGAGGTAAGTTGCAGAATAGGTCAAAACTACATTTATTTCAATAACTTCATAATATTAAATATTTATTATGACACCTTTGTCTGGGGAGAGGTTATTTCACCACTGCAAAAATATCTGTTAAGGTTGGAGGAAGGAAAATTTGAGGGAATTATTTTATTTCTGTCAAAGAAAAAATAATAAACATCCATAACCAAAATGTTTTCTTTGGGTTAAGTATGACTGTCTGGAGATGACCAACCTTAACTTATTCCTCATCCTTTACACATTCTAGATTCTCATATCTCAGTCTGTATGACATTGTCATTGTGTTTCTCAGTTTATCAATAGAGTTGGGGCAGCTTTCCCATTTTCCAAAGGAGAATTTAATTACAAGTTGTTTTAAAAACAAAAGCATTAAGGCATTTCATTTATTTATGTTCCCTTTTCCATCTGTCATATCATTGATGAATATTTCCTGGAAGTCCACAGTACACTCATTCAGAAGAATGAAGCATTCAAACCAGAGAGAACCTTTCCATGTGGAACTTCCAAAAGAAAGACATTTCCTTACTTGAAGGCAGAAAGCTAGACCAGATTTTCTCTCAAAGACTTCCAGCTCATTTATCCCACAGTGGCCTAGTACTGAAGGAACAAGGAAAGTATGCTGTTCTAGGAATTCTTTTCCTCTCCCTATCCCAGACTGGATGATAGCCAATAAATCGGCAAACATTTTTTCATTGCCAAATAAATGTATGCAAAGAATGGATGAGCTTACATTCTAATGGAAGAGACAACAAGAACACAGAAAATATGTGCAGCACAAATATAAAGAGATTAAGTACAACTGTATACAAAGTAGTTAAATATAAGACAGTATGAGCCCAGGAAGGGTACTAGCAATTGGGGTGGATTGGGGATATGAATCTTCAAGCAGTAAGAAAATGGGGCCTCAGCTGCATCATGCAGGGACTCCACGAGGCTGAGGTAAGGAGGGAGCCTGTTTCCGGCACTGGAGGTGGACTATGTAAAAGCATGGAGAAGGAAGATGTAGCATTGAGAACAACAAGAGAGAACACCAGTTTGGCTACATCACAGAGAGACTGAGGGAGAGCAATGTTCAGGGAGGCTGGAAAGTTAGGTTATGCAGGGCTTTAAAAGCTAAACAGAGGAGCTGATATTTTATCCTAGAGGCAATAGGAAGCCACATAGGGAAGTCACACCAGCAACTTAGTCGATCAAAGGATGGAGTTGTACCCTTCTCCACCCCTTCCCGCCCCCAATGCCAATGTGTGCTGTCCTTCCTTACTGCTGCTAACACTGCAGGAAACCTAATTCTGGCTCATAAAACTATCTCAAAAGAATCTAGCTTAAAACCATTGACAAGGGTGGCCATGAAGAAGAAAGATTTCTCTGGAAAAAGGGAAACACAAGTGGGTGATTGATATAAGGGTGCTATGTAATAACCACAGCAAGCTTCCCTACCCTGCTAAACGAGGACCACCATTAAGGTCCAAAGTCTCTTTCCCACGGCTGGGGAGTTTGGATATTGGCTAGTGGTCAATTCCTCACAAGTTTCCTCTTGTGGGACCTCAGGTCCAGGATCCTTGCTCCCTTCCTCCAGTGCCTTGCTCTGCTAGACCCAGACAAAAATCCTATTTTGAAAAATCACCAGATTAGACCGGTCTGGGAGAGGGTGCTCTATTCCCTCCAGGATGCCGAACTCCATTCAGGATCCTAGTAGACTGCACTGTATCCAATCTCTCTGACTACTCCTTCATTGTATGAGTCTATCTTCTCATCATCATCATCATTATTATTATTATTATTATTCTTATGATTATTATTATATTCTGGAGGTATTTAGGGTTAAGTGACTTGCCCAAGGTTACACAGCTAGTAAATATCTGAAGGCTGGATTTGAACTCAGGTCCTCCTGACTCTAGGGCTGGTGCTCTATCCACTTTCCACCCAACTGCCCTTGTCTCTTCTTATTAAAGCTGGCTTTCTTGATTGTCGTCTTGTGAGCTCTGTGGGTGTTGAATATGACACATGACAGATGTGGTTGCTATGTCAGCTCTGCTTAAATATTTCTAACCTCCCTAAGCCTGTGTTAAGACGTACTATTACTGTCTATCTGAAAATAAGCTATTTTTGTATATATTTAATGGAGAGTCTCATTATTTGGGATTGTGAATCAAAATACAGGTTAGTATCTTTGAAGGATCCAGATCAATAATAACTATTCAGCAATTGAAATCCTCAGACCATTCATGGAGAAAAGATAATAGAGCCTATCATTTGCTTAATCATATCTCTAAGGTACTTCAAAGTAAATTATGTAGAGTGGGGATTATCATCTGCAGCTGCTTAGTAGGAATGCATGTAACTTGAGCAACCCAGTTTTGAAGATAATGGATTTATGCCTTGCAGGAAGCCAAATGTGTGATAAGTTGGACCAGAATCTGTTTAGCATCATGTTGCTATTTCTTCCTTCTCTCAACATTTCAGGCCCTATCCCCAAAAGGAATATTACCCAGTTGCAGAGTTGACATCAGGTTGTATGGAGTATGCAGCTGGGTCAAAGCTTGACCTTGAAGGAGAAACTGCGTCTTGGAGTATTCCTTTCATATCTTATGCTGGACTGTGTTCAGCTTTTGATTTTTCTGGTGCCAGCAAACACAATGCATTCAATGTGAGCTGCTTGATTATGGGTGCTGACATCTGAGCTAGATTGGTCAAGAATGAGCACGGCTCCCTCTACTCCAAAGGTTCTTAATCATTTTTGTGTCACAGACCTCTTTAACATAAAATCTGGTGAAGATGATGGACCCCTTCTCAGAATGTTTTGAAATCCATAAGATAAAATCCACAGGATTACAAAGGAAATCAATCATATTGAAATACATTTAACAAAATATTTAAAAAACAAATTCACAGACTCCAAGTTAAGAACGCCACTGTCTACTCTGTAATTAAAGAATCAAAGAGAAACAGACAAAGGGGGTTGATATATTGCCCAATTTTATGCCTTACTTTTTTAACCAAATAGTTATCTCATTTTAACAAGGCTACTCAGCTACTCAATATATTTTTGTAAATTTAATATTGAGCATTCATTTAATAAACATGAAGTACCTACTATGTGGGAATCTCTGTGTCAGGCACTGGGGAGAGAAAATTTTAAAATTAAATAAGAAACAGTCTCTGCATCCCTGACTTCAACAAGCTTATTTCTAAAAGATCATTTTATTTTATTTATGTTGTATTATAATCTTTATATTTATGTCTATAGCTATGTCAATATATCAACCTCTAGCAAAGGGTTGGCTGGCCACAAAAATCCCTGGGGTTTGAGGTTCTTCCCAGTTTCCACAGAGAGGAAACTATTGAGAGGTCTGTTTTCAGATAGGAGGATGGAGTTTTTCCAGTCTGGGGACTCTTAAGGAGAAAAGCATCAACTAGGTGATGTAGAGGATAGAGCGCCAGGACTAGAGTCAGGAAGACTGAGTTCAAATCCTGACTGTGTGACCTTGGGCAAGTTACTTAACTCTGTTTACCTTAGTTTTCTCATCTGTAAAAATGAGCTGAAGAAGGAAATGGCAAACCACGCCAATATCTTTGCCAAGAAAACCCAAAATGGGGTCACAAAGAGTCAGACATGGCTGAAACAACTGAACAACAACAAAAAAAGAGGAAACTAAGAGAGAAGAAGAGGAATAATGCTGGTTGTTCCATGGCAGCAGCCTTAACCATGGCAGCAGCCCATGTCTGGCACATCTGAAGTTCCCTTCTTTAAGATCACGAGAAGTGACCTCTGTTTAAATGGACAAACTGTGTGGATTTATTGTGGGTGTTTGCTCCAGTAGCAGAAGCACCAGGAGAAACAAAGGAGGAGGAATAGGGGGCCTCCCTTCCCTTCCCTGCCTTATTTCTGCTTAATTGTACTTTAACAAAAAATTGTGTTAAAGAATACATTTGGTAGATTTAATATTGTTTTTCATACACAACTATATTGACCCTGTCTTCATGTTGCCTGGAGTCCATTTCTTTGTGGCATGCGGGTGCAATGGGAGTAACCCAGGAGAGAGGGACCATTCTTAGTTCAGGCTTGGGAGCTCAGCTCTCAAGCCATTGTTAAGAGAGTTTTGTTCTCTAACTGGGGACCAGCTTTTTCATGAGTATACTTCCAAGTGTTAGTTGAGGTTGAAGTGACTATAGAGCTGGAGTCAGGAAGACCTGAGTTCAAATCTAGTGACATACATTAGCTATGTGACTGCAAGTTACGAACTCTGCCTCAGTTTCCTTATCTTGTAAAACAGGGATAATAATATCACCTATCTTGCATGGTTATCATGGGGATGAAATGAAATAATATTTGTAATGTGCTTTACCAACTTTAAAGTACTACATAAATATTATTATTATGTATTGCATATAATACAAAATTACTATAATGTGTACAGATTTACAAGTCTGTCTTATAGACATGAGCTGATGTTACACCAGTCATTTCCTCTTAACCCGTTACCAGCTCACTGAACCCTTCCTTCCTTGTAACAATGAAAAATATTTAAGCAGAGCTGACATAGCAACCACATCTGTCATGTGTCACATTCAACACCCACAGTACCCACTCCCCCTCAGCCTCTCTACTGAGAGGACAAAGGTGTATTATTTCTTTATCAGTTCTCCAGGATCAAGATTGTTCATTACAATTCACTTGAGTCCAACTACATTTTAGCCATGTTTTTATTTACATTATTGTCGTCATTGTGTATGTTGTTTTCTTGGTTCATTTTTATCACTTTTAAGGAAAAGTCTTCCCATGTTTTCTTAAATTCCTCATATTAATCATTGCTTACGGTACAAGATTCCTTTACATTCATATGTCACAATTCATTGGACATCCCCCTATGGATGGATACCCATTTTGTGCCCAATTTTTTGCCATCACAGAATGTTGCTATTCATCTTTTGTTATATATGTTTCTTTCTGTCATTGACCCCTTTGGGAGTGAGATTGCTTAAAAATAATTTGAAAGGTTGGTCATTTAAAATTCAGATTTTTTTCAACATAGCTACATTGAGTTGAAATTCACTTTACTATTTTCCCTCATAAATTAAGGTTCATCGTTTTTCTCCCTCAGCTAGTCTTCACTTAATGAAGTTTAAAGTTAAAAAAAAAAAGCTGCTATGTTTGGATGGCATGTTGTTACCGTTGATATTTTTTTCTCAAGTTTAATGTTCCTACTAGCTCGGTCTCTCTTCTCTCAAAGTTCACCCAAAGGAGACTTGGAATGCACAATCATGTAACATTTTAATGAATCTTAGTGAAATGCAGAGGCTTGGCATGTATTCCAAAAAACTTTCCTTTGCATTTTTTCCCTCTTTGCAGTTTAGTAACTCCTTCTTGTTTCTTTCTCTGTACTCTCCTTATATCTCAAACTTAAAAAAAAATAAAGCAAAACCTGAATGAAATTCTGATCATCACCTAGCTATTCATTTACCTAAGGAAAGATGTAAACTTCAGACAATTGCATTCATTTTGGGGGGAATGTGTTGGTTTTTGACATAGTAGGTAAATCTTATTTGCCCAAACTCTCTTTACTCCTAGCTAACTTGTGACTGTAGTAGGTCATCCTTTGCACTTAAGGTTTTTTTTTAAGGCAGTTGGGGTTAAGTGACTTGCCCAGGGTCACACAGCTAGTAAGTGTCAAGTGTTTGGTCTGAGGCCAGATTCTTTGCACCTAAGTTTTACAGACAATGGTAGAATATCCTCAGGAGATGGTGACATTTGCTTATGTTAGTGACCACAAGAACACCTGATGAATCAGTGATTAATCTGTGGGAGAATTCCTAATGTGGAAATTCTTTTTACTAAAGTAGATCACAGCCCATCTTAGTAGATAAGGAGCATGTCTGAAACACAGAGGTTGGGTGATTTGCAAGGGTTAAACAGCATGCAAGTGCCTGAAGGGAGATTTGAGCACAGGTCTTCTAATTTTTGGGCAAGCACACTAACATTATAACGTGCTATCTAGCTATATATGTCAGTGATTTTAAAAAATTGAATCATGGAATACTAGAATGTGAAGAGACATTAATGATTTTGTAGCCTGCCTCCCTTACTTTTCAGAGAAGAAACTGAGGCAAATGGAAATGAAATGAGTTATTCATGGTTTCATGGCTATTTAGTGGCAAAGCCAGAACTCATTTTCTGAGTCCAAGTTCACCGTTCTCTCCACTATACCAAAATGCCCGCTCTAATAATGTGCAGAGAAGACTGGTACATAGAAACTGGTACACAGAAAAAAAAATTGTTTGACTTTCTGGCTAAAAGTTTTATGTGAGAAAATGTATAAGGTAGGAATGATATGTAGGCATGCCATACCCTACCTGACATCATTAACCAAACAGGTCCAAAAATAACTACCGTTTATATAGCACTTTAAAATTTGCAAAATGCTTTACATATATTATCTTGTTTGGCCCTCTCAATAACCTTGTGAGATAAGTGCTATTATCATTCCCATT
Source organism: Phascolarctos cinereus (assembly GCF_003287225.1). Classification (NCBI taxonomy): domain Eukaryota; kingdom Metazoa; phylum Chordata; class Mammalia; order Diprotodontia; family Phascolarctidae; genus Phascolarctos; species Phascolarctos cinereus. The sequence continues at coordinate 211,707,293 of NW_027556098.1, read as the reverse complement.
TTACAGCTGAGAAAACTGAGGCTTAGAGCAATTAAGAGAGGTTAAGTTACCCAGGGTCACACACCTAGTGAGTAAGGCAGGTTTCTGATCAGGTATTTCTGACTCCAAATCCATGGCTCTATCCACTATGCTAACCTCTAGGAGATTAGTTGAAAAAACATTTTGGGCAACAGTTACTTCTCTAGGAGCAATGTTATACATGAGATCACAAGGAGACTGATGTTGAGGACTGTCAATAATACGGGGCTCCTGCACTCCCTAATATTGTCACTGATTATCTGATTTGTGCCTTGAATGATTTGCTGAATAATACTCAAAGATTTAGGGTGAGCCAGAACCTTAGAGATCAGCTACTCCAACTGGCTCATTTTTTCACAGCTAAGGAAATGGAGGTCCAATGAGATTGGCCAAAATCAGGTCTGGGATTCAAACCCTTGTCCTCCAACAACAAGAAAGGCATTGCTCTTCATCACTCTCATACTGAGGTTTTGACATGGTACATAAAGGTTGGGAGCATTCCTGAACACATATCTTACCGCATGTTTAAGATGTGAAATAACTATCCATATTTATTAGAGGTTTGCGGGATCCCCTTAACTTCATGTTATAATGGAGTGCCATATTTGGAGTCACAGTACTTGGTCTTGAACCACAGATCTGCCACTTACTCTCTCTGTGTGACCCAGGGCAACACAGAGTGTTTCTCTGGGCCTCAGTTTCCCTTGTAAAATCAGCTATTGATCCTGTGATCTCAGAAGAAAGCAGAATTTTTTTTTGTGCCAATTTCTCTTCCTCCTCCTTTAGTCACTGGGAACACCCTTACTCATTAAATAGACTGAAATGTATTCCACTTGTAGGGCATAATGATTTAATATTTATTGATATTTGCCTGATTTCCTAGTGATAGAAAAGGTCAGTTTACACCTCTAGAATTAACCCTGCTGGTCAGGTACTGACAACCTTTCCTCTTTCTAAAGACAGCAACAATGAATTAGCTTCCCATTTTTGGAGGGGGGCCATAATTTCTCTCTAAAACTCTTCAGCTTTCAGATTTTTAAAAGCCAGAACTGAGAGTGTCATCGGTTTCCCAGATGCCATTTTTTTTTCCAAAATGCACCTTATTCCTAGTTGCTCCTCCAAACCTTTTGCCTCTTTTCAGAAAAGACCAATGGCGGCACCATTTGCTTGTGAGGTAGGCCCATGCCCAGGAAGGAGTGACACAAAGCTTTTGTTTCTCCCCTCCCCCTGCACCCCCGACCTATATAATTTATTTATAGCTGAAGCTCTACCCTTAGCTTGCTATTATCTTGTCCTTCAGACACCCGGTCCTTGTGTGTTGTGGCTCTGGAGATCAGAAGCTGATAACCATCTCTGGCAGCAAGTAGTAGGTTAGGCGGCTTAGTAGCTTCCATGTTAACTGGAATTTTCCAGTCTTTTTATTACATTTTTAGTCTTGTTATGCTTGATTAAGTTAGTATTCTCCTAACTGGTAAACACATGTAAACAACAGATGCTGTCAACGCAAAAAGCAGTTTCTCCTTCGCAGTTACTGTTAGACAAGGTACAATAAACAGTATTTTGTTCGCATAAGCAGAGAGAGGGGAGTGCTTCCAATCTTTCACTACATTGCTAAATCTGATTTTTGTTTGTGACCAGCAGGAACACTGACCTTTGCCCCTTTGAATGATCTGCCATCTCCTAGAAAGTTCATGAAAAGGTCACCGAGCCTGGCTGACTTCCTCTCTGTGTGCATGGACGTGTCTTTGCTATTGATCTGGTAAAAGCCCTTGCCTTGTACATTCAGAGTAGTTGGTCGCTTTATTTCTTAATGGAAACCTGGACAGCGACGATGTCTGGAGCTTCTAACTGGAATTCACACCTGGGTAAGCACCCAAAGTTAATCTTGAGTCTTGAATGGATGAGCCAGTCTTTGTTTACCTTGGACATGGTTTCCCCTGGCATTTCTTGGATTCTTAAAAAAGCAAAATCATACCTACCCCCATTAGTCATAAGTTCAAGGAGGAAAGAGGTAAAAAATGCATAAAAATACCAGTGAATTGTCCTCATGAGTTCCTTTATGTCAAATTCATTTTGGAGCGATGTTTTGAGTTTTCTCTTTAGATCATCTTGTCACGATCTAGGAACCAAAATAAAAAATGATTGCGGGTATATTCTGGGGGTGATTCCATCTTTTGATGCTGCCTATCACCGTGAAAGGGGTTATGAATCTCCCGGAGTCAGCTCCGTGGACACCCTGAGCCGTGCAGACCCTGGTTTTCCAATCAGGCTGCAGCAACTGGTGCAGTTGGAGGGTTTTAAATCTCTACTTCGAAACTGGCTATTTACAAACAACGAGGAGAGTTCTGAAATGGTGAAAAATGCACTGGAGTCATATTGAGAATGATTGTATGTGGGGTATATAACAATACTTTTCCAGACGGTAAGCTCTACGTATATTCCTATCTTGTGCTATTCATCTTGCAGATATACAGCCCTGGAAGTTCTCTGCTGTTAGGCTTGTAGCACTGAAAAGGAAAGATCTCGAGGTTTGTCATTGCCAGTATATCATGGCAGCTGTGCCCTTTGATTACACTGGGGCTCCACCAGTCATTAATAACAAGAGGTGCTTTTTGTCTGGCGGCTGTTATCTTCCTGCAATCCTCTCCTAATACCTTGGCTTTGGTGCGCTAGGAAAGGTAAATTAAAGGTGGAGTTTGTTTATTCTGTAGTTACACGCATTATCCGGAGTATCTTGGTACAATCCTCGCCCAGTACCTAGGCTTTGGTGCGCTAGAAAAGGTAAATTAAAGATGGAGTTTATTTATTTTATACTTACACTCATTGTGTAACTAGAGATAACCTTTTCTCAGCGAGCTAAGAACGTACTAAACTTCTTTTTATCCCTTCTCACCTCGGCCATTTTCATTTTTTGCATTGACATCAAGGAACAATTATAATTGAATCCTGGTTGGGTAAACAACATAAACACAATGTAGTTAGATATTTAATTTCATCATTATTATAATCATTTGGTTATCGATGGGTTAACAATAAAAAAAATTCAAATAAAGGGTTTAGTTGTGTAAATTAAAAATCCAGGTGCATCCTTAGGATCCCAGGCTTTAGAGGTGGAATGACTATTGGAATCATCTGCCCTGCCCCTTGTTTTATTATATTTAAAAATAGCATTTAAAATTTAAATTTAAAATAGCATTTAAATAGTGCTTTAAGGTTTACAAAGCACTGTACATGTTATTTCATCTGATCCCTACACAACAACTCTGTGAGGTAGGTATTATTATTTTACACATTTTATAGATAAACTGAAGTTGAGACAGATTTAGCGGCTTGCCTAAGGTCATACAGCTGGCAAGTCTCTGAGGTGGAATTTGAATTCAGGTCTTCCTGATACCACTTCCAGAGTTGTTACCCACTGTGCCACCTGGCTGAATTATAGATAAGGAAACTGGGATAGAGAGAAGGGAAATGACTTTCCCTATATCACCCTTGTTATTGTTCAGTCATATCTGACTCTTCATGTCCCATTTGGAGTTTTCTTGGCAAAGAAATAACACGATTGGGATTTGAACTCAGGTTTTCTGACTCCAAATCTAGTGCATTTTCCACTATACCATTTTACCTCTAAGTGTATGCAGAACGCTTGTGTAGGGTACCACGCAAATTAACAATTGCTATTATTTTTAAAGTCCTATAGTGATACTTATTGTGGTACAGAGATGAATCTGGCACCTTGAAGGCTATACCAACAAAATACAAACTCTGGCAAATCCTACCATGCTGAAAAAGAGAAATCCATCTGGTTAATTTCAGTCTGGGCATCATAGGTTGGATCACCACCATCAAGGGGGTCCTTAGCTTTGTAGGTTCAGAAATTAAATTTCATCAGCTTACCCACGGGAGTGATCAAGTACTGATGGGTTGATTCAAGCTAGCCAAACTTATAAGAGACTGATTAATAAACTAGAAAGCCAAATTTTTAATTAATAATAGGCACTCCCTCTGGTACCTAAACCAGATGGTCATTGAACTGGTCCATTCCCTTCTTGGTGAGTTAATCCATTCTGGCTACCATATTACAAACACGAAAGTTGCTTGGGACAGAGATTTGTGCTTCTTTCTAGTGAGCTCCTGCCCTACAATCAACAAATTTCCTTTTGTTTTACACCTCTTCCTCTTATGCTCCTTCCATCTTCTGGCTCTCGCTGAGACAAAGCTCCCTCCTGATGATACTGTATCCCTGGCCATCCTTTCCAACAGTGGCTGCATCTTCTCTTACATGTGGTCCCAGAGGTGGGGTTAGAATACTTGCTCACTATGACCAGTAACCACTAAACTCTCACTCTTCCACCATCATTCAGCTATGACTCCTCCTCTGACGTTCATTCTATCCAAATGTATCACCCAAACCAGATAGATAGAAGATATGTGTGTATGTATGTTATATATGTATGTGTGTATTATGTGCACACACATATGCATTTGTATATATACATGTATATATATGTACATACGTGTGTATACCCACCAAGATAATGTGATCTTTCAAGTATGTTCCCAGTTGCTAGGTCTATTCAACTCCATGATCTATTCCTCTACTCCATCTCATATACACAAAAAGATGGTGATATTTTTGATCTTGCCATCACCCACAAGTATTCTCCTTCCATAATCTAGAACTTTGAAATTCCTTTATGGAATCAAATCTATCGTTTCATCTCTATGCCTTATTTCTCCTGAACCTATACTTTGTCTTTGTTGACCTCTAATCCCTATACCACTCACTCTATGCCAAGTCATTTCTCCTGAATTGGCTATGATCTCCTCTCCTTCTGATCTTGACCTCTTAGTGAACTGGTTTAACCCTACACTATCTTCTGTTCTCAAATCTCTTGCTCTCTTGATCTATTACTATTCATGTCTTGCTATGACTAGACCAAGATTAATCCCAAATACTATTTCCTCTGCTCCTATTCATGTGTGGATGAATGGAGCTGGAAGAAAGCATGAAAACATGCTGACTGGGATCACTACAAATGTATGCCTTCCAATCTCAGTTAGACCCTAACTGCAGCAGGACAATTTTTTTACTCCCAAGATGATTCTCTGTCTCATTCTCCACAGTAACTGTTCCAAGGCTTCTCTTTTCTTCAAGCCTCTCAAAACATCTCAATCCTTTTAAATGAAGTCCTTGACTCTTAACTTTAAAAAAATGAGAGCATTCCTTCTTATCTCATGAATCATCATCTTTCAGTTCCATGACATCATTCCCCACAATGGCCTTCTTTATTCCAGTCTCTGATGAAGAGATAGCTCTTCTCACTAGGTACCCTTGATTCCATCCCCTTCAGTCTTTGCCAGCAGATTCCACACCCCACCCTTATCACTTTTCCCTCTAATTATCATTGTCTTGTCTTTAATTTCTCCCTGTGTATTGGTTCTTGCCCTATCTGCAAACACACCCAGATCTCCCATCCTTAAAAAAGGACAAAAAAACCCTTTACTAAATCCCACCATTTCTACTAATTATTGTCCTGTTTCGTTTCTCAAATTCTTTGCAAAAAGCCATCTACACAGTATCTTTGCTTCTAATCTTCTCATGTTCTTCTAAACTTTCTCCAAAATGACTTCAGACCTCATCATTCAACTAAAACTGCCTCTCCAAAGTTACTGATGCTCTCTTAAAAATATTAATATCTTTTGGGTTTTGTATTACCATAATTTTCCCTACTATTCCTATTCCATCCCCTTCCAGAGAACCATACCATGTAACAAATATTTTTTAAAAAAGAGAAGAGTAAAAAAAATGAAGAAAATGGATCAATACATTTTTAAAAGTCTAAAAATACATGTAATGTGCTGTACACATGGACCTCCTACCTTCTTTGGAGTCATGTTTATTCTTTGGAATTTTGCAACATTGCCTTTTGGTTGTTTTATAGTTGTCCTTTCCATTTACATTGTTGTAGTCATTGTGTATATTGTTTCATTGCCTCTGCTTACTTTACTCTGCACCAGATCACGTAGTTCTTTCCATGCTTCTCTGTAGCCATCATGTTTGTCATTTCTTTACATAACAGCAACATTTCATTAAGTTCGTATGCTACAATTTGTTTGGCAATTCCACAGCCAATGGGTATTACAACGCTTCCAGTTCTTTTGTTACTGGAAAAAAATGGTGATATATTTTGGTGTAACAGGAAACTTTGTTTTTATTATTGACCTCCTCAGGGTCCAAGCCTAGTAGTATAAAGGATGTAGGGTGTCAAAGGGTATGGACATTTTAGCCACTTTATTTGCATAATTACAAATTGCTTTCCAGAATAGTTGTATTAATTCACAACTCTACCAACAATGCACTGGTGGACCTGTTTTTCCACAATCCTTCCAACATCGACTATTTTCATCGTTTGTCATCTTTGCCAATTTGAGGGTATGTGGTGTTTTGATGTGAATTTGTTTTGATATGAATCTCTCTTATTAGTGAGTCAGAGCATCCTTTCAAATTGTTGTTAATAATTTGTAATTCTTTTGAGGATTGTTTCTTCATCTCTTTTGACTATATATCTGAGGAATGACTTTTTTCTTGAATATGTAAGTTGTCCATATATCTTGACTACCAAAGCTTTATCTAAGAAATTTGGTGCAGAGACTTTTACCCACACATGACCATTTCCCTTCTTATCATTAATTTTTGTCTGTGTATAAGCTTTTCAGTTTCATGTAATCAAGGTTATTTATTTTATCTTTTGTAATTACCCTCTTTCCTTCATTTGGTTAAAAATATATCTTTAACTCATAGCTATGAAAGGTAGATGATCTGCTTCTCTTCTAATTTTATTATGCTATAATCTTTAATAATAAGATTATGTATCTACCATTCACTTCTTAACTGCCAAATCTAATCACCTTTTTCAATCAAAACTTTTTGAGTTTTTTTTGCAGCATTTGATTCTGCTGACCCCTCCTCTATGACACTCTTTTCTCCTGTTCCTCCTCCTACCTGTCTGATTGTTCCTTCTCAGTCTCCGTCACTAATTCATCATCTATGCCACAAGGCTATCTTCTGTGCCCTCTTCTTTTTTTTCTCTGTACTTTCTAACTTTGTGATCTCCTCAGCCACCATCGATTCAGTTATTATCTCTAAGCAGATTCTTCCCACATCTGTATATCCAGCCTTCATCTCTCTCCTGAGCTGCAGTCCTGCAACATGAACTTATGAAGCTTTTCCTGATCCACCCAGGGATTAGTGCACTCCCTTCCCAAACTACCTTTAATTCTCTCTGTGTGTGTATGTATGTATGTACTTATTATATGGACATATTTGTATCTGTCTCTCTCTCTTCTATCAATCATCTCTTTCTCTGTCTCTCTCCCTGTTGTCTCCTTGTTAGAACTTAAACTTCTTGATTTCAGGGACTATTTCACTTTTATATTTGTATCCACAGTGACATATATATTCAGTATTTTAATATCCATACCAAAGATCTTTTTAATGCCCTTGGTTCCAATTAACTCAAGTTACCCACTAGACTGAGCAAACTTTGGATTTTTTTTGTCACTTGCAACTGCTCCATGTCTAAAATTATTCACCTCTGAAATTTTCCTGCTTACCTATAAACTCACAGCCATCTCTCCATTTTACTTCCTCAGTCCTACTGAACCTACTTTTCACCTTAACTGAGCTAGCCATTCAATTTCTTTACTTTTTATGCTCCCAGTCCATGAACCTGTTTCTGGCTTTGTTTGCTGACCTGTATAACCTAGATCTGATGGTCAACAATTTTCCTGATGCCCAGTTAACACCCTGTACTTCCCTGTCTCTTCTGCTATCTTAGTTCAGACCTTAATCACCTCCTATCTAGATAAAGGTTATATCCTTAATGGTATGGTAATAGAGAACAGAGAACTGGTCTCAGAGCCAAGATCACCAAGAGTCAAGTTCTGCCTCTGACATATGCTATTTCTGTCACCCTGGGCAAGTCACTCAAACTTGTAGTGTTCTTGCTAACGATTTAAGACTATTAACTGGTAGAGAGAGAAGTTGTTGACCTGCATTGGGAGCATGGGTTTCTTCACTCAGGAGTTCTTGATACCAATAAAATCGTAGATCTAGTACCTATCTTTCCCAACTCCTATCTGCCCCCTATCATCATCATCATCATCATCATCATCATCATCATCATCATCATCATCATCATCATCATAGCTAGCATGTATATTATACTTTAAGTTTTGCAAAACACTTTACATTTAATCTTCAGAACTACTCTGGGAGGTAAGTGCTTTTATTTTCACTATTTTACAGAAGAGGAAACTGAGGCAGACAGAGGTCAAATGACTTGTGTAGAGTCACATAGCTAATAAGTGTTTGAGGCAGGATTTGAACTCATAAGTCTTCCTGATTCTAAGTCCAGTGCTCTATCTACTGTACCACCTCGTTGCCTCATCCCATTCTTCACACAGCTGCCAAATTAATCTCCCTAATGCACAATTCTGACCAAATTACTTTCCTGCCCACTTTGGAGTCACTTTGGTGACTCTATATTGTATTTAGAATAAAAGGCAGTTTACAAAGCCCTGCATTTAAGGCCCTCCACAGGGCTTTGTAAACTTCCTTCACTCTCTCTACATTCTAACCAAACTGGATGACTGGCTTTATCCCCAATCACACCCTGCTTTCTTCTGTGCCTTCATTTTCAGGGTCTAATCCTCATGTATTTTGTCCACATCTCTGCCTGTTGATATTACCTTTCCTTCAAAATCCAACTCAATGAAACCTTCCCTCATTCTCCTACATGAATGAGATATACCTTTCTTCTTCATTCTCTTTCAATATTTTACCAAGTACAGTATTTACTATATTCACATTTTACTTTGAACCATACCTTAAAAATTAATTTTGTTTTTTAGTTAAAAACCTATTTTCTCTCTCTATATATAATTCTGCACCCATCACTTCTCTGGCAGGAAGTAGGTAGCAGACTTCATCACTGTCCTGGAACTTTTCTTGGTCATTACATTGATCAGAGTTCTTAAGTTTTTTAAAGTTGTCTGTCTTTACAATGTTGTTGTTATTGTATTAATTGCTTTCTTGATTCCTCTCACTTAATTCTACATTATTTCATATAAGTCTTCCCAGGTTTTTCTGAAATTGATCACTATTCTTATGCTATAATTTGTTCAACCATTCCCCCATGTATAGGCATACCCTAAGTTTCCAGTTCTTTGCTCTAAACTTAATAGTTGTGTGGTCTGAGAGTTCTGCTGCCACAATCCCACCACCAATGGGCTTGTGCTCTTCTTTCCTAAAACTTTCAGGTTTATATCCTTTTAGATATGGTACTTGACCTTTATTTTTTGCTTTTCTACTGGATCTTTTCCCTATGGCTACAAATATGGTCTAGCCTCAACTATCCTTAAAAATACAACCTCCCCTAGATACTGATAACTCTTGAACTTTTGTTTTGGCTGTTTCTGTCTTTTCAATGACAAATTTCTCAGAAGAGTAGATTACAACTGATGCCTCTGTGTCTTCTACATCTACTCACCCGCTATTGAAGTCTGGCTTCCATTCCCACCAATATATGGAAAGTGCTCTTTCCAAGGTCACCAATGACCTATTAACAAATGTAATGACCTTTTCACCATCTTCATCTTTCTTTAACTGTCTGCTGCACTTTATTCTGTTTTATCAGAATCCCATCTTCTTTCCTTGACTTCTTTGACAATGCATTCTTCTTGTTCTCACCCTACCTCTCTAACCACTCCTTCCCAGACTTCTTTTCTGATTCCTCTTCATGTCCCCCCAAATATTAATATTCCTCTGGATTTTGTTCCTGCTCCTAGTGTCTCCTTTCTTTTGGTGATCTCATTCACTTCCCATTTCAAGTATTCAGATGGTTCCTAAATCAATTTCCTTAAACTCTAGTAAGCACCATATGTGCATTTATAACTTTCTGTTTAGCCATTTCACCTGATTGCCCTCTGGCATCTTAAACTCACCATGTCCAAAGCCAAAATTATCATCTTCCACCTAAAAGCTGCTGCTCCTCCTCTTTCTCCTGACTTCCCTATTTCTTTGAGTGGTCTCTCCATCCTCCCTACCACCTAAATTCTGATTCATAATATTGTTTTTGACTTTTCCCTATCCCTTGCTTCCCCATTTGGTTAGCTACTATAGTCCTTTTGATTCGGTCTACAGTCTTATCTATCCCCTCTTTTCCACTCACGGTGCCATTATCCTAGTTCAGAAGCATTATTTTTTGCTTGGAATATTGCAATTAATAGTCCCTCCACTGATCTCCCTGCCTCCAGGTTCTCTCCCTTTTAATCCATCTTTTAAATTTATTAAATTTTAATCCAAATTTAATTGACACTACCTTGCCATAATAGTCTTCCTAACTAGCTCTGATTGTTCATAATTCCTCTTTCATCCCTCCCAACACTCTTCCTTATTCTTGTCCCAACTAACATCTCATCTTCCTCAGGAAGTACTGCTAGCTGCTTACTGGATAATGTCCAAATTCTTTAGTTTGGTGTTCAAGGCCTTCTGTAATTTGATCCTAATCATCTTTTGAGGGGAGAATCCTTCAATGGGACTTTCTGACCTATATGTGGAACTTTTTCATTAGGAAGAATGGAAAATGATACTCTGATCATAAGGAATAAAGTCATTGTAGATCCTAATTACTGTCTTGGTTTCCAGAGAACCAAATGGAAGCACTTTCTATGATATCGTTAGCTGTTACAGACTTGCTGTTAACATGTGTTCCTTTAAAATTTGGGAATGGTAATTCTGAAAGTTAAGATCTAGTCTAGATTTGAATTTATAGAAATTATATGAGTATATGAATTGCTTTCATCTTTTCTATGAAGCAAAACCCAGAGCCTGACATTTGATTTTTGGAGGCTGGAAAGATGGGATGTGTCCTGAGTATTCTCCGATATATTGAATCTACCAAAGTTCCTTAGTGAATAAAATGATTGTGGGGAAAATTTAAATCTGTTAAGAAAAATCCAATTCTGTCATGAGAACTATGTGCACAAAAAACTTAAAATATTAGGAATTAGAGTCAGTGCTGTAAGCATTTCAGAATTCACTGTTTTCTAAAAAAGTGGCACTCAAAAAAAATTAATTTGGCTAACTTCTGAACAGCTTATACTTCAATTTAGGATATGATGTGTGGTAGAAAAGTCCTGGATTGGACTAAAAGTCTGGAGGGCTTGGGTTCAAACCTCAGCTCTGTTCCTTACTACCTATGCGAGCTTGGGCAATTTAAGATCTGTGCCTCAGTTTCCCTATCTATAAAATGAAGGAGGTGTGACTTGATAATATCCATAGTCCCTTCTAGCTCTATATCCTCTGATCTAAGCTTTGTAGAAAGCAGAGTTTACTCAAATCTTTTGCAATATTTGAGAAAATACAAATGCCTTCTTCTCTCACCCTTGTCATTTGCCCCCATACCTAGGCTATTATTGGTTCCCAGGGCCCAACCTATTTCCAGCCTAACCACAGTATCCTGAGATACTCTAAGGAGATGCTGAGATTTCAAGGCACCAATTGGTTGAGGACTAGGTAGCAAGCCGGGGAATGAATGAATGTAAGTAGCCAAAGGCATTTCCCACCGTGGCCCTTGGTACTTTCTCCTTGCAACTTCTTCAGAACTGGATGTCCTCATTGGAATCGAGTGCTAACTTTCTCAGAGGCAATATGTGAGTCATGGACTTAAAAGGTGTCCTCATTTCCCCATAATTGGCTTGTATTCATTATATGCCCAAGTCTCTCCTTATTATGTATGTGTGTCTGTCTGTCTAACACCTCTTTTGTCCTTTTATCTACCTCTATTTTATATACATTTTTGATCACAAAATGGTGGGATTACGTATGATATATAGTGTAACTCCAAGTGCCCAGCCTTGTGTCAAGTACCTTGCATTTCTCAATAAACCTGTATTTTATTACTGATGGGTGAGATCACCCCAAAGTTGGATTTGTCCCAACAAAACACATTGGGCAAATTCTTGTGATGCCAGATCACTAAGTAGAGCTTCTTGGGCCAACTGATGCCCTATCCCCTCCTCTCTGAAAGTGTACAAAGTGCAAAGTCATCAAACAGATGCCTGAATGCCCTCTGGGCATAGTCTAACCATGGATCAGACCAGGAAACTGGTCTAGGGATCATATCTGGGACAATATCTGGGGATAACATTAATCAGGCAATAAATATTTATTAAGTGCCTGCTATGCACCAGGCACTGTGCTAAGCATTAGAGGAAAAAAAAAAGAGACAAAAGACAGTTCTTGCCCTCAGGGAGCTTACAGTCTAAAGAGGGAAGACAACATGAAAAGAATTATGTGCAAACTGTGTGTGGGATAAATAGGAAGTAATTAAAACAAAGAAAGCACTAGAAATTGGAGGGATTGGGAAAGGCTTCCTGTAGAAGACGAAATGATTTGGGTTAAGACTTTATTGTCAAAATAAAAATTATGTTTTACCTTTGTACAAAACTTGTACCATTCTCTATACTTGTATTGTAATGCCAGTGATTCTTAAGTCAATATGTAGAAAACCCATAAAGAATGATATGAAAGGTTACATTATGATGAAGCACACTGCATACACAGGCATTTCTGCACATCCCAAATCCCTGGAACTCCAAGTTGGAAGATCATCAAGCCAAGTCCATGCCAGACTCTGCCGGACTCTGCCATTCTCATTGGCCAGTCACGGTACTGACATAATGATATTTCAAGGAGTCCTATGCTAATCTATGTGTATGTCATAATATCTTGTAGTAGTTGGGACATCCACTCTCAATTAAGTCTTGGGAACCTCCACAGTAAAGTGAAGTCTGGTCTTGGCTCAAATTTTGGCCTTGCCACATGCAGATTGACTTAATTTGTTTTTATTTTTATTATTTGTACTATTATATACAATTGTACATGTATAAGTACAATTCTATTATTTATTACAGTGGCACATTTAACAGAGTGTTAGACTTGGAGTCAAGAACTCAGTTCAAATCTTGCCTATATCACTTACTAGCTGTGTGACCCTGGGCAAATCATTTACCCTCTGTCTGTCTCTGTTTCCTCATTTATAAAATGAGGATAATAATAAGGCTGTCAAAATGATCAAATGAGATAATAATTGTAAAGTGCTTTATAAATCTTAAGGTATTCCATAAATGCTGGCTATTATTATTTTTATCTTTTAAAGACAACCTTTACAAATTCCATGAAACTCACATCTTGCTAACCTTCTAAGCCAAATGCTATTCCATAAATACAGACATTTCGTTCAGTGCTTATTGTGAAGTTGTGGTTTTCTGTGCCTTTGAAGCTGGATGTGGAAAAAAAAAGAGATCGCTAAATTTGTTATCAGGCAGCAGTGATATACTTTTCAGAAATGCCCAGCATCTTGAAAGTTTGGCTTCATATCACCATTTATATTCCTGAGGAATAGACATGTCTCTTTCTCTGTAGCAGCGTTTTGTGACATTTGGATTTACAATGTTCAAGTTTAAGTCTCTAGCCCCTTGCAGTCTGTCAAAAATGGCTTCTCTGTCCATTTATTTTTGTCTCCCACACCCAGTCTGAATATCTTTTGTAAATTTATACTTGACAACCCTCGTATTTCAGTAGCTGGCTTTGGTTTCAAAATCTACCTTGCTTGCTCTGTTACATTAGCTGAAACAACAAATTTAATCCATGATGTCAATAGTAAATTATAGCAGCCAAGTAATATATATATATATCTGACATCTCCAGGGTCAAGGCCGTGGTGCAAATATTGCAAATTCTGGAGCTATAGAATTTTATTATGGGATGGACTCTTGCTAAGCAGCGGAGTTATGAGAAACAGATTAGTACTAAAAGCTGCTGGCTAACCTTATTTTTAAAAATAATTCATATTCTCTCTCTCTCTCTCTCTCTCTCTCTCTCTCTCTCTCTTCTTTCTGTTTGTCTCTTCCCCTCTCCCCACAAAGGGAAATTCCTAAAAGCACAAAGTTTTTATAATATAAACTGTGTTGTATGAGTCTTTTTTTCCCATGGACATTCATTGTGTAATTATATTTTATATTTGAGAGTGGATAAATAATTAAAACAAGAATTACTTTCCTGAAAAGATTCATTTAGAAGCCACATTTTCTATTACCGTAGCTGTTGGCCGATTCGGGGGAGGGAGCTTGCCGCATACCTACCTAAACTACCTTGCCATTAAAGTATCTAAATTACCTCGGTGAATTCTGAGCACAGAAGTGGTTGATGAATTGCTTTTGCATAAATTCACTTTCCCTTTGCTAGAATCTAATTTTATGAAACACACACACACTCACACTCACTGAGAGACACGTAGACCAAGGCAACCAGTGAACTCTCTCAAGAAGAAAAATGGAAGGCAGGAATTTGCTCTTTATAATGAAGTTTTTCTAAATGTTGCCTGTATTATAAGCATCTTTCGACTCTCTAAGGAAGAGCTCCAAATGGCTTTTTTTCTGGTAGGAGCAGAGTAGTTCATGAATCATTGTTTCCATGCAAAAATGTTTCATTGCCTTAACTGCTACTGTCATCTTTGTAGGCTGATGTCTTTTCCTTTCTGTTTCTTTTTGGATTAAAATATGACTCTGGCTTAAAATTAATTTGTCACAGATAAGGAGAGAAATTCTCACAGCACAGCCAACCAGGAAACCATTCAGGGCATGAAAGAATGAGAGATTTCCATCCCTTTTGTCTCCATAATTTGGCTAATTGGTTTGATCTGCCATCAGCAGCACCGGCAGCCAAGGGTTCTCATTGAGCAGCTTGCCTCTCTAACTTGGCTCAGATGGATTTTCATTTGTTAATTAGAAACACAGATTTGAGTTTCCATGTGTTGCTGGAGCTGCGTGTGTTCGATGGGAGGAATGAGTGCCATGGATCTCATCTCCCAAGACACAACATGGAATAATTTAGTGTTGTGTGTTATTTCACAGCATAGTTTGGTGCCATTTGTATCAGTCACGTGTGTGGTGTGTGTGTGTGTAGATGCATGTGTGTCTTCATGTGTGACTTCACATCCCACCCATCCTCTCAATGAGTAGGCCAGCTATGTTATGAGTATACTTGAGTGGTTGCCCTGGCGACTCTGCTAAAAGCATGTGGGGGTGGCTAGGCAGAAATATAAGAATCCTTTACACATTTGTTCATGCTTATAGCTTCCAGTCTTTGCATATGTTACGTCTGTCCTTTGGCCTTCACAACAACCCTGCGAAGTGGGAAGGAAAGAAGAAAGGGAAGGAAAAATGGAAAGAAGGAAGGAAGGAAGGAAAGGAGGGAGGGAGGGAGGAAGGAAAGAAGGAAAAAAGGAAAAAAGTTAAAGAGTGAGGGACAAAAAGGAGGGAGGAACAAAGAAAGGAAGGAAAGAAACATTTATGAGGTGCCTACTAAGTGCAGGCAATGATCTAAACCCTCCACAAATGTTATCTTCATTATGCTTATTTGCTGGGGAGGTAGGTATTATTATTATCCCCATTTTAAAGCTGAGAAAATGAGGCAGACAGAGATTAAGTGCCCAGCTAATTAGGTCACTCAGCTAATGTGTGTCTCAGTCCAGATTTGAGTTCAGGTCCCCAGTGCTCTATCTGGTGTGCCCCTTAGTGCCTGGCTATATAAGTTTTAAAATCTGTATTTTACCAATGAGGCCACTGGGGCCCAGAGAGGTGGAGCTTCTTCTCCAAGGCCACACACCTGGTAAGTGGCAGAACCAAGATTTAAACCCATATCATCTGATTCACAGGAAATGTTATTTCCATTATCCTAGCTCACCTAAAATCAACTCATAGGATCCCTACTCTCACTTCAGAGACAGGTATCTCTTCCACTCGTCCAACCTCCATTCCTCTTGTGTTGGATATTGCCCAGCAAATTGGCCATGGGTAGGGCCAAACAGAAGTAGATGTCAAAGTGGGATGCCACTATTTTTCTGTGGTAGTTCCTTTTTTTTTCCTTTCTGTACTCACATGCTGCAAGCAACTTGAATTATCTATAGGACAGGACAAGGGAGTTCTACCCCATTTTTGTCTTTGGCCTCTGTGCACACTCAGCACTTATAGGGGATTATGTAAGTTAATGGGTTAATATGTGTAAAATGCTGTGTAGAGAGGGAATGCCTTATGAATACTAAGTATTTGGTTATTATAATTAGCAATTAATGAATTGTTAACATTCTGAGTATGTGCAGCCTGCTTGTTCCAGGTAATGTCAGAGATCCTCTGTAGGGAATCATTATGGAGGGAGAGAAAGAGCTCTGGTGTTTGCATTTGGTAAACCTGGTTTCTAGTCTGACTCTCCCACATGCCCAGGAGAGCCTAACTCTAATCCCAAGTTCATGCTATTCTCCAGTTTCCTTGTATCTAAAGTGAAGAGATGGTACTATATAATCTCAATGGTCCTTTCCAGCTCTAAAGCCTATAATTAATTCAAAATAGGGAACTTAATTGTTAACAGTATTTTTTTAAAAGGCAATATGATATTCTGACTCCTACATTCTAATTTCTTCAATTTAGCAATTAATGTCCATAATGTACCTTAGAGGACATGCAAAAAAAACACCAATCTCTTTTGTCTTCTGGGAATAAAATGAGACTTACAGGAATAAGTCCCTTTTTAGTTGTTTATATTTTGTCCACTAGAGACAGTCATGGTATAGGGGAACTTTAGAATCAGGGCACCTAGTTCACATCTGGGCTTTGTTGCTCCCTGGCTACATGACCCTGGGCAAGAAACTTCATCTTGCTGGACCTCATTTTCCCCTTCTGTGAAAGGGAGATAATAATGCTTATGCATACTACCTTTTAGGGTTGCCACAAAGGTCAGATGGGATTATATGTGGCAAATACTTAGAAAGCTGTAAATAAATGCAGAATTACTATTCGTAGTTTTCACTTCAAGCTTATTTTTCAACACGTGCAATTCAATTCAACAACTAAATGGCTAACATACTCCAAGGAAATTAATGACAAAAAGAAAGATCCCACGCAAAGCAAAATATTGAAGCAGTACTTTTTTTGTAGTAGCAAAGAAACAGAAGCAAAATTGATGTCCATAGCTTGAGAAATGGCTAAACAAACTGTGATTCATGAATGCAATGGGCTATTTATATGATATAAGCAACCGATCAATATCATGATGATAGAAAAACATAGGCAGATTTACATGAACAGATGTAAAGTGAAGTATACAGAACCAGGACAACAATATATACAATGATTACAACAGCGTAATTGGAGAGAATAATAACAACAAAACAATCAAACCAAAAAAAAACCCGGAATGCTATGAAAGTAGAGATATGAGAAGGTACCTTTTCTTGCTTTGAAGAGGCAGACTGTGGCTACAAAATATTATATATCATTTTTTTTCAGTACATTGGTTAGCTTTACTGAAATTTTTTTCTGTTTTTTTATATTTCATTATAAGTGATATCTCTCTGGGGGAAATAGAAAGGATACTTTGGAAAATGTAAGTGATGTAAAAACATCATATAAAATTATATAATTTTTATATTTATAAATTAAATATGTAACTATAACAATATAAATTAAACTTTATTTTAAGAAACTATGAAGTGAGCCATTGTGGTAAGTTCTCTATTTTTATATAGCAGGGCTAATGAATGATTTTGGTAATAACCAATGAAACAAAGATGTTTTCTTCTAGTCCTCATAAACTAAGAAGGCAAAAGCACCTTCTGGAGGTGGTGAGAATGAATGGACTTTCTACTGAGAGGAACTAAGGGGTTTGACTAGGCTGAGGGATTAGCTCTTTCCTTGGAGGGGTTATGGTCTGTTGTATTGGAAAGAACACTGAATTGGAAGTTGGAAGACCTGAGTTTGAATCCCAACTCTGGTATATGCTATTTTTGTCAACCAGAAACAAATCATTTCAACTCCTGGGTTTCAGTTTCCTTACCTCTAAAACTATGAGGTTGGAATACATAATCTGTAAGACAACTGGGTGGTGCAGTGGATAGGGCTGCCATCCCTAGATTCAGGAAGGTTCATCTTCATGAGTCCAAATCTGACCTCAAACACTTATTAGCTGTGTAACCCTTAACCCTTATTGCTTCAGTTTTCTCATCTGTAAAATGAGCTGGAGAAGGAAATGGCAAACCACTCCAGTAACTTTGCCAAGAAAACCCCAAATGGAACCCCGAAGAGTTGGACACAACTGAAAAAATGACTCAATGACAACAAGGAGATCAAAGAGGTAGAGTAAGGAGTGCCTTCCAGAAACAGGGAAAATCTGTACAAAAGCATCAAGGTGGGAGATGTGATGTGTATGGAGAACAACAAAGAGGATGGTTTGACAGGTATGTAGAGCATGTAGAGGGGATATAATGTGTAACAAACCCAGAAATGAATCTCTCTGGGCTTCAGTTCCCTCATCTGGAAAATGAGGGGAGTTGAACCACATGACCATCCAACTCTAAATATATAATCCTTTCCATTCTTAAATCCTGTGAACCTATGAATAGCTACTCAATAGCAGTTAATAAGAGATTTGGGTAAAGATCCATTTCATGGAAATTTGAAAGAACTTGGAGGACTCTCTAAAATAAAGCATTGATACATACTTCTGTAATTCAAATTTGATTCATTAGTAGATGAAACATTTCAAATGAGTAGTCCTGGATTTGACTTCAATTTCTTAATTGATTTTTTGTGTGTGAACTTGAGGCACTCAGCCCCTCTGGTTTGCCACTTTCTGCAAAAGATTTGTATAATAGTATATCTATTACAGGGCAGCTAGGTGGCACAGTGGATAGAGCACTGGGCTTGGAATCAGGAAGACCTCATCTTCATGAGTTCAAACCTGGCCTCAGACATTTTATTAGCTGTGTGACCCTGGGCAAGTCACAACCCTATTTGCCTCAGTTTCTCATCTGTAAAATAAGCTGGAGAAGGAAATGGCAAACCGTTATCTTTGCCAAGAAAACCCCAAGATGCAGTCACAAAGATCTGACCATGACAGAAACTACTGAACAAATGTCTATTACATGAATGTAGAGAAGCTTAGGTTCCCTGGGTGCCATTTTTCATTGAATTGGTGATAGCATCTTTTCAGCTAGAAGTGCAATCAATACAATGACATTTTGGGGAAAGAGCAAAAGTCTTCCTGGGCTTTCTCAAGTGTATCAGAGAGCATCTATAAAGTAGCTCAGCAGACAGAGGCTCTAGGTGTGAACGAAACCACCATGGGAGAATAGCTGCTGATCATTTTCAGTATTAGCATCCTACAATGAGAAAATACAGAACTGGGGGAGAGAGAGACCTTTCTAATGGTAAAGGCAGCAGGAGGGTACTTTGTATGCAGAAATCAGAGAAGTGGCTTATGTAACAAGACATTCATGATATATATAGGATTAAATAGATAATGAGACCTGAAGTCTGTTACCAAATTTCAGATTTAGATTCACTTCTTCTTCATTCATCCCAGTCAATCGAGATTGCTCTAGTTGTAAGCAATCTGTGCAGATCACTAATATGACTCCTTGGCTGTATGAGGCTTCTTCATCGCTTCTGACAAGGTCATGTACTAAACAAACAAGAGAGGTCCTAGGGGGCTGGTCTACAATAAATAGCAAGATACCATCTATTACTCTAGCTCTCCTACTGTGGTACAGGATGAGATTCCAGAAAGAGCTCCCAGATTTTCATAATTTCATCATCTTGTTTTATCCAACATGAATTTAGGATTCTTTTGTACCCCATTTTCAATCAAAGAGGTGCTTTCCCTAAATTTCCATCTAGCAAGTTATATTTGTTTTGTTAAGTGTTATTACCCCCTTGTACCAGTTATTTTAAGGTCAGCGAGGTGGAGAAATGGATAAAGCATCAGGCCTGGGGGAAGACTCATCTTCCTGAATTCAAATCTGGCCCCAGACACTTACTAGCTGTGTGACCCTGGGCAAGTCATTTAGTCCTATTTGCCTCAGCTTTTTCATTGGTAAAATGAGCTGGAGAAGGAAATGGCAAATCTCTCCAATGTCTGGGCCAAGAAAATCCCGAATGATGTCTTGAAGAGTCGGACATGACTGAAACAACTGAACGAACATCTTGTTTCCTACTAGACTGTAAACCCCTTGAGGATGTAGCATCATGGCTCTAGAGCTGTAGGGGCCCTCTAGTCCAATTCCGTTGTTTTATAATTTCTGTAAAAAAATTACAATTTCTGTAAAATTTTAAGAAATTGAAACAAGGAAAGTTAAATGACCTGCCTTAAGCCACACAGTTAGTAGTATATCAGGGTAGAAATTGAACCTAGGCTGTATGATTCCAAAGTCAGTGTTCTTTCCATTGTACCTGCTGCAGACACCATGTCCTTTATGTCGTTCATCTGTATAGCCACTCTCCTTCCCCTGAAATTTGAAAAGTACTTTTTCTATAGTAGGGGTTCAGTAAGTATGTAAATGAATGAATGATAAGAATAATGAATGCATAGTGACTGGCACACAGTAGGCATTGAATAAATGTTTATTGATGGATGGATTATATTTATGAGATTTAATGCACGATCCATTAGACTTGGCAATCAATAAGATTCATCCAGGGAGTTATAAGAGAAAATACTGATAGAATATAAGCTCTTCCTCTAGTATATAAATTACCTGAGACTAGAAATTATTATTATGTTTTATATTTGTACCCACAGCACCTAGCACAGTCCCTGGAATATTATAGGTGACTAATAAATGCTTGTTGATGAATTAGTAAAATGAATATAAACATGTTGCTGTTAGAAGGGTTAGAAAAGTTCTTATTAATCACTGACATGTTTTGTGCTAGGGACATACCAGTCTCAGCTACCAGCGTTGTGCAGTTGCCCACTCCCCCTTTGACAAGTGCTAAATTCAGCTCCCATTACAACATCCTCTTGAAATGGAACCTCGACACTGCTTCTCTCAGATGCAAGGGGACAACTGGAAGTCCTTAAAGATGCAAAAAGCAACAGCCAAGTAATAGCTCAGTTGGGACAGCTGGAACGATCAGTTCATCCCGTCACTGAGAGGGAGCTTAAACGACCTCCTTGTTAGCTACTGCTCTTAGTGGGGGTGTCTGGGAATATGATGTATGATGGCTGGTGGTTCCAAGAATAAACAAACTGGCCATTATTCCATTAGTGCTTCCATTTTCTGCTAAGCTTTGCAATTTATTAGTGCTATTTAGGTTAATGTACTGCTGTATAATTTTACATATTTACAATATAATCTTTGAGTGATGTAATGCTTAGGTGTTAGAGAACTTCTGTGCAGTTGTTTGGAAAAATGGTGGATGGCTTAGAAGGGAACATGACTGTGAGTGGGGGAATGACTAGTAATTTGTATTTATGTAACACCTTTTGTCTGAGGAGCTGGAAACACATTATCTCATTAATTCTCCCAGCATCCTTGTGAATTAGACAGGTATAAATTCCAGTACAGCATTAGTAGAAAGCTGTTAAGTTTGGTTCTCACTCACTAAGCTCTAAGGGTAGAGCTCTAAGGGTATAGTGGTCACAAGCTGAGACCATTAGGGCCCTCCGGTCTAACATGCCAGAGCAAATCTTCCTTGGTATAGGCAATTGATCGTACTAGATGGTTGCTTTTTTTTTTAATTCTTAGCTAATAAACACAGTGGTCGAGTTATAGAACTAGTTTTATGGTGGTGCAGAGGATAGCCAGGGCCTCTCCCTGGATTCTAAAGTAGAACAATTCAGGGCAGAAATGGATGGTATGGAATGTGAAGGAGTCCTGAGACCCCATTACATACTTGGTTAGATTCTTTGGTTGAGTGGGGTGAGCAAAAACAGGCATCATTGGAGGAGTCGAAGCCATTCATTGACTTTTCTAGGCCATTGAGAGTCACCTTGGAAATACTTAAAATTATTTTAGGCTGAAACAATTCGATGATTGATACTTTGATACTCTGATCTGTGATGTCACTGATGTGAATATTCTCTCCATGGTTACAAGTTTCAATGACTCCACATTTCATGAGTTGTGGCTAAAATTTAAAAAAAGTCATCACCTAGTGGCCAGTCTTTAGTTCTAATCACTTTCCATACTTAACTGGGTTTGTTCTTCAAACACAGACATGCAGTCTATTGCCAGTCCCCTATTTGGAAGGCTTTGGGGCCTCATTAGACCTTTTATCAATCAATCAGTGGATAATTATTTCCTAGTTTATTATGTACTAACTGTGACAGATATGATGCTATATGATACCAAAAAAAGGGGCAAAAATGCAAGTATGATTCCTGCCCTCAAGCTGCTTACATTCTGATTGAAAATATGTAACTAACTAGGTACATACAAGATAGACAGAGTAGAAGGAAGGTAACCTTAGGAGGGAAGGCTCAGAGCGTAGTATTACCTCCCAGCCAAGATAAGGCATTACAGAAAGATGTTAGTGGAAGAACAATTCTATTAGTCCTGGAAAATTCACATTAGTTCCACTTGTGCTTAGCAGATCTAGTTTTTCCCCTTCACCTCTTCAGCCTTCCACTATTCCCTGTACCATTAGGCATGCCTATAGAGGCATGAACAGAGTATGATGTAGGAAAGTATGCAAAATTTAGAAGTGGGAATCATATAGGGTGGAAGCCAAGAGATTAGTTTAACTAGAGAAAAAAAAAGTAGACATAGAGAGAGAGAAAAAGGAGAAAAGTAATGTCTGTAACTTCCTCAATATATTCTACATTTCCCTACCAACATAGATTTCCACAAGAAGGAAACATGGAGGGAAGAGAAATGAGGCATAGCGTGTTGGCTTCTTTGGCGCAGGTCTGTGGGCCAGGATGCCATTTTTTTTGTTACTGAGAGTGGCTAAGGGTTTCATTGGTAGTTCTAAATAGAACCTGAGTGGCTCAAAGGACAAAGCATCACCTGAAGTGCCACTCAGAGAGGAGCTTCAGGAGAGGGCTTATTGGTCTTGGATTATATTGCTTTGCCTCTGTGACTGAGTTTCTCTTCTATGAAATGGGAGAGAGTGGTGGTAAAAAGTGATGTCTGGTTGGGAAAGCAGAGTTATTAGATTTAATGAAAGTCACAAAAATAAAAGTCCTAACAAATAAAACGACAGGTGATTACAGGGAATCTAGACCCTGAGATCATATAACTGGAACTAATTAAAGACTGTAATGCACTTTGGAAGAAACCCAAAAGCAGAAAAAAAAATAATTAGATGAACAATTGTTTGAGTTAGAGGATGTGAGTGCTAGAAAATGCCTGGGACTCAGACTGATGTCTCCTACAATCTCTATTAGAAACATTACAAACCTGTTGGGGTAGATTGTCACCAGTGTGTTGCCTGCCCTGACTCATTTCACAGGAATGTTGTGAAAATAGATGAGATAATAGATGTGAAAGCACTTTGAGCCTTTAGGAGGAAAGGTGCTTTATGAACTCAAGGCATTCTCCTTATTATCATCATCATTATTATTAGTACTCTCTCTGTTCTGGCAGGCAATTTTTTGGAAGGATGCCGGAATGTAGTATAAACTGCAAAAATACTAAACAGTAAAGATCTCCTGGTGCCAAGTTGGCAGTTGAGGGGCACAGTACACTTTGATGTTTGGGGGAGCTTAGTTTCTGTTAAGGACTGAAAAGTCAGGTCCACTAAGGTAAGACCTAGTTCTTTTAATAGAACCAAATTGTGGACTTAACCCATATATTTCTTGACTGTGGTATATGGGATGTTAAGGGAGGACTAGCACTCCTGGCTGCTCATCCATTTTTGAAGTTCACTTTCACCCAACTCTCACCTGTAGCTATAGCATGTGCAGTTGGCCATACTCTGGTAAAACCATCTTGGCAGATGGGCTAAACCATATTGAGGGTAATGTCTAGACTTTCCCCTGGCAGAATGGGCAGATGAGAACAATTTGTTCCAGTGACTATGAAGCCAGATAAAGCAGACACTGTGGAGTGCTTAGAGTTTGGTCAGACATCAAGGATGCCAAGGTCATCCACTGCTTGCCAGGCAATTGCCCAGTCATCCTGACTTTTGTCTCATTACTGGACTCTGATGACTCAGGAAGAGTGAGGAAGACTGAGCAACTCTGCCTCACTGAAATCTAGTTCACATGAAAGTGAAGACATCAACCTGTGATGTCATTGGTCCTTTTCAAAACGAAGGACAAACTACATATTTCTTGACTAAACTTCCTTGTTGGGCATAAGCTGTGGCTTTTGCTTTCATTTACCCCTAACCTTCCATGGCTTCCTTCTGAAGTTGTTAACAATGATGCTAGGCTTGTCATGTGATACTGCATACTGATATCTGCAACTTCTCCTAGACCACCTCATAGTTATCTAGCTGTAAAGACTTTAAACCTCTGTGAAAATGGCAGGAATTAGAACAAAGAGGCAAATATTGATTAAAAGATGCAATTGTTTTCAACACCATTCTCTATTTGTAGACTGTCGATATAAGGTGGCTCCTCCACGTAGACCTAAAATTTAGAGGTGGAGGCGGGGGAATGCAGTTCTAACTGTCTAGGAGACTGATAGTTACAAAGTCGTCTTTTTATGGTAGATTTTAAAAAGTATGGGTGTATGTGTATGTTTGAATGGCTGTGGAGTTCTGAGGGATATAGACAGATAGATGGACAGATAGATGGATGGATAGATGGATGGATGGACAGATAGATGAATAGGTGGATGGATGGCTAGGTGAATAGACAGATAGATGATAGATGAATAGAAGGGTAAATGGATGGATGGATAGATAGATAACTTATTGAGCATTTACTTTGTGTCAGGCACTGTGCTAAGCACCAAGGATACAAATACAAGAAAGCAAGAACGGTCTCTGACCTCAAATAGCTTACATTCTGGTAGGGAAAGATAACCTTAAAGGTAACTAGAAAGGGAGGCAGGTTATGAGAGCATGGTCTATAAATGATGACTAAGAGGTGATGTGGAGATCTGGTTCTGGGCAAGAACTAGGCTAAAGCTCATTTATCCCAGTCTAGGATCCCAGAAGCAGTGTTCAAGGTTCTGGAGGTGAGGAAATAAGGATGATGGCCTGAGTCCAGACAGCAAATTTTGGAAATGGTGGCTGAGACAAGGAGAGCACTTATATTTTGGGTTTGTGACTACCCCCTTCTTTATTCAAGCCAAGTCAAGCCAACACAGAGCCCTCTAGACAGCAAATGTTGTGTCAAAATTTTCTCAGTATAACATGAGCTCCTTAAAGGCAGGCATAGCTTGTACCTTCGTCTTTGTGTTCCCCAGCACCCTGTATAGTTTCTTTCACATATAATTACTTAATAATAGTTTATAAAACAATTTTTGAGGTCTTTCAAGATCAGACCAAAATCAACAAACAGATTGCTTTAGTTTGATGTAAAAATTTCCTGAATCAAAGTGAATTGCCAGTCTTATTGTTCTGAATGGAGTATTCTATACCTGACAAGACTTATTTTTTTAAGACTCAGTCTTTCTTTCTCATCCAGGCTGGAAGTGTAGGGGCTAACCTTAGGTCCGATCCCTTAGGGATTGGCAAAGGGAGCTGTGAGGAATAATTAATTACTATATTAATTAATTAATAATAATATTTCTTGGAGGAATAATAAAATCTTGGTATCAGGAGGGACCTCAGAGGTCATCTTATCTTTTCTGCTACCCAAGGCAATGCAGGGATTTCTTCTGTAACATCTCTGGCAAGTGGTCTTCTAAACTTTAACTCATCATAGAGGAAGCTAGATGGCACAGTGGATAGAGCGCCAGTTCTGGAGTCAGGAGGACCTGAGTACAAATCTTATCTCAGACACTAGATACTTACTTGCTATGTGAAATTAACTGAGCAAGTAACTTAACACCAATTACCTTAAAAAAAAAAGAAGAAAAGGGAAAGAAAAAACTATGATATTATGTTCAGTGATAGGAAGCTCACAAAAGTTCATAGGATAGTTAGAAAGGATAGCAATAGCAGTCTGGCCCAACTATACCAGAAAGGAATCCCCAGTATGCCATACCCAGCACTCCAACCTCTTGAGGTAATCCATTCTGCTTTTGGCTTTTCCTCCCTGATATCAAGCTCTCATTTTCTTCTTCTTCTTCTTCTTCTTCTTCTTCTTCTTCTTCTTCTTCTTCTTCTTCTCTTCTTCTTCTTCTTCTTCTTCTTCTTCTTCTTTTTTTGCAAATTTCATCCATTTCTCCTGATTCTACTTTCTGGGGCCAAACAGAACAAATTTAACTCTCCACATGATAGCATATCATATAGTTGAGGGCAACTACCCCCTAAGTCTTCCCCTCTCTAGGCTTTCAGGTAGTCCAACAATTCTCATGTTGTCTCTCTTTGATCCATTCTCCTCTCTTTGTGGTGGCAAAGAAATGGAAATTGTAGGGATCTCCATCAATTGGGGAATGGCTGAACAAGCTGTAGTATATGATTGTGATAGAATACTACTGTGCTGTGAGAAAGGATGAACTCAATGATCTTAGAAAGGTACGGAAAGCCTTACACAAAATGGGGAAGAGTGAAATGAGCAGAACCAAGAGAATATTATACACAGTAACAGTAATATTGCTTTAAGAACAACTTTGAGTGACTAAGTCATTTTGACTATTATAAATATACAAATTAAAAATAAAAGACATATGAAGAAAGACCAAAAAAAGAAAGAGGGAGGGAAGAGCAAGGAAGGGAAGGGAAGGAGGGAAAGAGAGAGGGAAGGAAGAGAAGGAAGGAGGGACAGAAGGAGAGAAGGAAGGAAGGTGGGAGGGGAAGGAGGGAGGGAAGGAAGAAAGAAAAGAAAGAAGGAAGGACAGAAGGAGGGGAGGGAAAGGAGGGAAAGAAGGAAGAGAAGGAAGGAAGGAAGGAAGGTAGGAAGAGAGATTAAATTTGTCTTGTTTGGCCCCAGAGGACACAGCTAAAAGCAATGAATATAAGTTGCAAATAGGCTCACTGAGATTTAATGTCAGGACAAACTTGCTAATGATTAGACCTCTCCCAAAGTGGAATGGGCTGCCTTGGAAAGTGGTGGTTTACCCCTCCCCAAAGCTCTTTAAGCAAAGCCTGGATGGCCGTTTGTCTAGTGTATTGTGATAGAGGTGCTTTTTCGGTTATGGGTTAGACACAATGGCTACTGAAATCCCATCCATCTCTGAAGTTCTATGATTCTTTGAACCCAACCATAGTCTGACCAGCCAAGATTAGATTGGGATTATTATATTTCCCATGAGTGGGCAACTATGGGGGCACAATGGATAAGGCCTTAAACCTGAAGTCAGGAACACCTGAGTTCAAATCCATCCTCAGACAGTTACTTGGTATGTGACCTTGGGCAAGTCACTTAACCTCTGCCTCAGTTTTCTTATGGGTAAAATGAGAATAATAATAGCACCTACCTGCCATGGTTGTTGTGAGGATAAAATGAGGTAATATTTGTAAAGTTCTCTGCCACCCTTAAACAGCTATATAAATGCTTGCTATTACTTTATATGATTTAGGGCCATATCCTATGATTTCATTGGTTAGTGCACTGCCGGGGAGGATACTTCCTCTAACCTTGTAGACCAGCAGCTTTTCTAGAACTTGTGCTCTTACAGTTTTGTTTGGGGATATTGAGAAGTTAAGTGACTTTCCCAGGGCAACACAGCCAGAATGTAGCAGAGGCAAAATTTGATGGCAGGTCTTCCTGACTCTGAGGCCAGTTCACCATCGACTTTGGGCGCCTTCCTGTCTGGACACAAAATAAATCCCAAAAGTTTTAATGCAGTTGTAATAGCTTAAAATAGCAACAAACCTTTTGGAAACACTGTACTTTTATTACTGTTGTCTAAAATCATGTTAACTTTTTTAGTAGCTTCATCATGGAGAGGAAAAATCTCCACTACTTTAATGGGCCTTCTATGGAGGATATATTAAAAGACATAAGACAGGATTGCAATGGATGAGAAGGTATAAAAGGGGTGCAATCTGCACTGGAGGAGAGACTACTCACACTGAT
This sequence comes from Phascolarctos cinereus, assembly GCF_003287225.1. Taxonomy (NCBI): domain Eukaryota; kingdom Metazoa; phylum Chordata; class Mammalia; order Diprotodontia; family Phascolarctidae; genus Phascolarctos; species Phascolarctos cinereus. The sequence goes on along the minus strand of NW_027556098.1, from coordinate 211,679,293 downwards.
GACATGGTTCCATTTAAATGTCACCTCTACACTGAAGTCTTGCTCCAGTGCCTCAATGTGGCATGAAGCTGACTCTTCTTTAACCCTATATCAACAGAGTATAAACTCTGGCAATTTTTAACACATTGAAAAGGTTCAAGTATAGGCTGAGCAAAGGACCATAAAAGTCTGTCGTTCTCAAAAAGTTAGGAGGGTCTTAGCCATTGGGATATAGATACATAGATACATAGATACATAGATACATAGGTAGACATATAGATATGGATCTATCTATAGCTCTATATTTTTTTCTTCACAACCAGGGCTTCTATTAAAGAGATTGCTATCTCTGTTACTAGAGGGAGTACCCAGATGGACAAAATCATGAGTACTTGAAGAAATATTCTTCTGAGCTTGGGGTCAATTAAAAACTTCAGATTGCTTTTTCAGTTGAACCTATACTATGCTGGTTCATGTGAAAAATCTAAATTCAGGGCATTTAACTGTTAAATTTCATCTTATGGGCTTCAGTCCAGCATTATAGCCTGGAAGAAATTATTTTGAATCTTGATTCTGTCAACTATTGTCTTAGTTATTATTCCCATCCATCATTTTATCATCTTTAGATTTTGATAAGCATGCATTCTATTTTTTTGTCTGTGTCTTAAACAAATGTTGGAGAGGATGGGGCCAATAACAGAGCCCTTTGGCAAAGCCACTAAAACTTCCCTTTAGGATGACACTGAGCCATTCATTATCTATACTCTTTGGTTCAATGAGCTGCAAATTGTCCAGCTGTATCATCGTTCAGTGTACAGTTTATCATCTTATCCATAAGAATATCATGAAGGATTTTGTCAAAAGCTTTGCTGAAATCAAGATACATTATACCTATTATTGTTGTTTTTCAGTAATGTCTGACTCTTCATAACCCCATTTGGGGTTTTCTTGGCAAAGGTACTAGAGTGGTTTCCTCATTTTACAGATGAGGAAACTGAGGCAAGCAGAGGTCAAGTGAGTTGCCCAGGGTCACATAGCTAGTGTCTGAGGCTGGATTTGAACTTAGGTCTTCCTAACTTCAGGCCCAGTACTCTATCCACTGCTCCACCTAGAACTTGATATACATAGCATTTCACTTATCTATGACTCTAGTACCATGATAGCAATAGCGAACAGCTAGCATTTTACAGCACTTTAAGTTCACAAAACACTTTACAAATATTTTCTCATTTGATCCTCACAACTCTGAGAGGCAGGTTCTTATTCCCATTTTAACAGATGAGGAAACTGAGGCAGATAGCAATTAAGTGACTTGCCTAGGTTCCCACAGCTAGTCCTGGAGTTGAACTCAGGTCTTCCTGACTCCAAGACTAGTTCTCTGCCTACTTCCAAAGTTTTCTCCATCTCATACACAGGCTAAATTAATTCTTCTTAGATTTCTCCATTCTGCACAACATAGGGAATTTCAATGCAAAGCATGTGGCAGAATATAATTATTGTGTATAAACTGTCCTTGAAGATAGAGTTAGTTTTATATTTTAAACCTATCATCCTAGTTTCAAGATGACCTTCAATCTAACATAAAATTTTGTACTCATCAACAGCCTAGTCTCTGCTTGAAGACCTCCGAGGGCGAAAAGAAGACAAATAACTACTATGAAAATGTTCTCTCTGAACATCAGATACTCTATTAAGAAGCGCTCTCTCTCTCTCTCTCTCTCTCTCTCTCTCTCTCTCTCTCTCTCTCTCTCTATATATATATATATATATATATATATATATATATTATATATTTATATTTCTCTTTATGTCTCAGTTTCTCTCTGTCTGTCTGTCTATGTCTCTGTCTGTCTCTTTGTCTCTGTCTCTACCTCTGTCTTTTTATATCTCTGTCTTTCTTTGTCTCTCTCTCTTTGTCTCTGTTTCTCTGTCTCTGTCGCTCTATTTCTCTTTATGTCTCAGCCTCTCTGTCTCTGTCTTTTTCTCTGTCTCTCTATTTCTGTCTCTGTCTCTTTGACTCTGTCTCTGCCTCTGTCTTTCTGTGTCCGTCTGTCTCTGTTTCTATCTATTTCTCTGTCTCTGTCTCTGTCTCTGTCTCTCTGTCTCTCCCTCTCTGTGGCCACAAGACGTGGAGCAGCCCACAAATTGCCAATCCCCTGGAAGGGGCTTTGTGGGCTTTAGGTTCTATCCTCTACATGTTGCTAACTTGCAGTATGTTTTTCAGATGGCTCTCTCATTCTCTCTGTTGCTCAGTTTCCTTGGGAGGTGGACTAGATGACCTTTTTGTGATTCCTTCCTGCCAGAGATCTATGATCTTCCAGCTCTGGATCAATGATCCAGTAAATAGACCTGTAAAATGGGAGATCTGGAAAGAACCTGCATGATCAAGGGATCACGAAATGACTAAACAACAATTCTTGTCTCTAATCCAATGTTGTCTCTAAATGTACCACAATGTACCGCAATGGTTCCCTATGAACATAAGAACACAAAAATTTTCTTCTGGGAGAACTTTTTCAACTTTCATTGAATTTCTTACCTGAGCTCAGCTAAATTTCATTCAGGCTGTGACTAATCTAGTCTGGCTGCAGTTAGACAGGAAAAGGACTATCATTTATTAGTAAAAAGAGATTTATATTAGACTGTGTTACAGGCCTACTAAGAAGCATTCAAACTCAAAGGCAAAAGTAGACAAGGGAGGAAGTTAACACATTTTAATTTTATTTGTTTTTTGGGGAGAAAAATTTTTTTCCTGTTTGGACATATACTCTTTGCACAAGACGGTCAGTAGAAAGCTGGCTAAATTAGGTCAGCAGACCCCATTTCAAGTTCCAGCTCCTTCTAGCCCTCACTTAATTTCTTTGAACCTTAATTCTCTCCCCTATAAAATGCATATAATAATATTTATACCTCTTACTTTGTGCCCTAGGGCTTTCACTTAGTTGCTTTGAGCCTGGGTTCCCTCAGTATTCCTAAATGGGAATAATGACACTTGTACTACCTACTTCACAGGGTAATTGAGAGAATCAAATAAAAAAAATATGTAAACACACTTTGAAACTATAAAGCACCATATACATACAGATGTACGTCATTTGCATATAACATATGAGTGGAAGTATATATATAAAATTTCTTCCAAGTAATTATTGGAGAAAAAAGCCTGCAGGCTCATATTGAAAAGAATTAAGAATGCCTAACCAAACTATTAGTATTCCTCTGGCAAAGTGCTGAATTACCAGCCTGAAGATTTAAAAGAACTGGGTGACAAACAGCAGCCTCTTTTTTCCTTACGGCTCTGGACCTGGAGGAGTTGACTTGTAAGTGTGAGAGGGCAGTTCAGTCTTGGGTCTCCTTCAGATTTCGGTTTGCTATCTCAGAGGGCCAGTTAAGACCTGTTGTTGGCTGTTTTGCAATGTTGACTCTCATCTGGTAGAAACTGGCCTGAAACCACCAAGGCATTTTGAGGAGTCATAGAACATCAGATAATGATTTTACTTCCCTCTACTCTGGATTCAGTTCAAACTGGAATTCTACAGATGAGAAGTTCCATGTTCTACCCTATTTTCTCTCTGTTTCTAATATCAGATTTCTTGTATCCCCCTTCTCCTCAGATCCTCCTCCCTTCCTATCCCATTCTGCTTTCCTGTTATGGTTTGTCAATTTGCCCCAGAACTTTTTAGGAAATTAGTGATTAAACTCCTATTTAACGGGGCCCAGAGAAGGATAAGCTTTTTTGTTGTTGTTGTTATTGTTGAATTGATATGATGCTGATGGTTGAAAGTTCAACTAACTTTATTTTCTAAAATTTCGGCAATGTTTTGTTTTCATTGTCTTTGCAGCTCTGGAAATACAAATACCAAAAATGCAAATACACCTGCTTGGCATGTGTCTCCACCTGCCTCACCATGTGGATTCATGGGTTAAAACAATAAATGTGAAGGGAGAAGACAATGAAAATATTAGTTTAAGTAGAAAACCCAAATGATTGAAAAAGAAATATGGAGAAAAGCATAGCTCCTTAATATACACTTTTCTTCTTTTTCACTGATGAAAAACAAATGGTATGAAAATTTGATGTCTGTATTTCTAAAGGTTTAACCAGAGCTATAACTAGAAAGGTTTGTAACTGGGGTGAGTGGCACAAAAAAAGTGTTTAGGAAAGTGGGTAAGAAACATGCCCTCAAATCAACCTGGGATTCAGGAGAGACCCTAGGACACCTTGAGGCATCCATTGAGGAGGCTGCAGCCAGAAAGTGAGGTGGGGAACAGGATAGGATGGGTTAGGGAGGAGGGCACCAGGAGACTGGTCACTGGGAAGAGAAGCCAGGAAGCTACCACCTGGCCTGGTTTTAGCAGTGGAAAGTCTCCAAATGTTATCAACTATATCTAAATGTCAGCATCCTCTTCCAAAATCTCAGTCACCCCATCCAAGTTACTTCTGGGCTCAGGGAATTGGTTGGAGTATTGTCATAAGGGATATGAATATCTCTGTTCCTTTCTCCAAATAGTTGTTTTCTACCTTAAAGGAGAAAACACATTTCTCCTTTGTTTGAGTGCCTCTTTGGGAACTGGCAACGTATCAGCCCTGAACAGAATTTCATGGATAGTAAAGTTGGGTGGCTGTAACTACAGTTTTGATAAACAGTAAAACCTCATTAATTTAGACACCACTTTTTCAGAATTTGTGATAATTTGGACAGAAATTAGACTGGTTTACCTTTGCACTGTCTATAAAGAAAGGATTTGCTAAGTAAATTGATAGTGAAAACAAAATTGCCCGAGAAGTATTTAAATTACTTGGCAGAGCAAGCTGTTTTCAGGTACCCTCAAGCATTTTGGAAGAACCATTTAGAATTGATATGCTAATTGAAAATCATTCTCAAGTAAAGTAAGTTCTCTTTGTTACTCTAATTCTAGGTTTTACATGTACTTGAAAGTAAAATAACTATTTTTTTAAAAAGTTAACAATTTATACTTTTCAATATTTTAATATGGTTGTCTTTTCATTCTAATTAATGAATTTTTACTGCTTATAGTACCTTAAGATATACCCCATGCCAATTAATCAGTCACTCAACTGTTCATCTAGGTGTTGAAATGGATAGAGTGTAGGGCTGAACTTAGGAAGGCTTATCTTAAGAGTTCAAATCTGACATGAGACACTTACTAGCTGTGTAACCCTGGGCAAGTCACTCAACTATTTGCCTCAGTTTCCTCATCTGTAAAATGAGCTGGAGTAGGAAATGGCAAACCACTCTAGTATATCTGCCAAGAAAACCCCAAATGGGGTCATGAAGAATTGGATGTGACTGAAACGACTCAACAACAAATTATAGATGCTCAGCCTCAACAGGCTCATGGTTATTTGGTTCATTTTGTAATCAAACAGAAGCCCGGTGTTGGAAATGAAAATGATTAACTCTGGGAATCTAGCACTATCACTGTTAAGTGTCTTGAGGCTGGATTTGAACCTGTGCTCTCCATCCACTGGGCCACCTTATCTAACCATCTTTTGTCTGTCTACCTATCTACCTACCTGCAGTCCTTACTAAATCGCCTTGGAAAATACCTTTACAGAAAGCTCATTGTATGGCTGAAAGTCAATGTGAAGTATACTGGGACTCTACAGTAACAATAAGAGAAACTTGGCTCTTTTGATTAACTCTGGAGCTCCAAGAAATTGGGCCCTTTGGGGATCAAGTCTGCCAAAAGGAGTGGGAGTTGGGAAAATGGTCCTGAAGGGAACAGTGAACTGGTATAAAATGAAAAAAAAATTTGGTAGGTCCAAACTTTTTCTAGTTTTCAAAATAACTTCAATGTTGGCATTACCTGTTTATGCTTCCTGTTGATTCCACATTTGACCTTCATTCTCTTTTACAAAAATCTAAAAAGGGATAATTATTAGCATTACCTCAAGCTTTTGGAGTGAAGCTATTTTGGAATTGCTAGATATTTAGGGTTAAGAAAAATTACCTTAATGATTTTAATAGTAAGGCAGCACTATGGAATTTATTTTAATGCCAACATATAAGCAACATTATTTAAAGAAATATAAACTTTTTATAAATTTATGTTCTAATTCAAATGCTACATTATATGGCAAACATAAGTTACTTATTTCATAAAAAGCAAAGAAGGGGTTTTATTGGCTCCAAGTTTTGGGCTTTTTTGAAACGGGGTCAGACACTGATCAAAATATGGGCTACAGAACCACACTTCTGTTCCACTTCCAGACTGAGATGCAACTTCCCAGATTCAGCTGCTGCCAAAATGGCTATGAGCTTGTTTTCATGCCTTTGGAAGGAGTTTTCCAACAACAAGGGAGTGGGTCAAGTGGAAACTTTCAAAATGAGAAAATGGAGCAAGCTTTTTCCTTTTTGAAATACTGGCAATCATTTCAGTGATGTTGGCTGTGGTTCTCATCATAAGCACAATACTGCTCTTCTCTTTGATTAATAGATATGACCTCTGCTGAGTGATGAAAATCAGATAAGTAAAATAGCTCTAACTGTATTCATTTGATATCACAGTGGATCATAAATCCTACAACCTAGAAGTGATAATGGGCCTTGCTTTGTGTAATCTAGTGAGCCAACGCTTTGGATTATTATATGTGAGATTTTGTTGGGTTGTAAGAGGAGTGGCATTTTCCCCAAGCTGATGATGGAAATGTTGGCAAAGGCCCTATTCTTTGGTGGGGAAGAGAGGAGATGCTTGGACTACTTCCTATGAAGACTTTTTCTTTCTACCCTACTTGTTCTTTCTAGTGCTGGAGGCTACTAATAAAAATGTAGAAATTCAGTTCTAAGAAAACAAGTACAAAAGGTCCCTGCCCTCAAGGAGGGCATTACATTCTCATAGGTGAGATTATATATATTGGGGAGTGGTAGGCTAGGAAGAGTGTCTTAATTTTAAATGTCACAGGGATGGTGAATCATATGCTTACAGTCATTCATTCATAAAATTCAGTCATTCATACATTGAAGTAAACATTTATTGAATGCCTACTACAAAGCAACTCAATTAAATCCAATTCAACATGCCCCTATTAAGGAAGTACTTTGTGCCGGGTACTATTCTAACAATTGGAAGTATGAAGATAAAAATGAAACAGCTGCTATCTTCAAGGAGGTCACATTCTACTGTCTACAAATAACAGGTATACAGACAATTACATGGAAAATAAATGCAAAGTAATTTAGGTGTGAGCAGGAAACTAAGAACATGGAGAATCAGGAAAAGCCAATTATAGGAAGTGAGACTTGGGATGAGGCTTGGAGGCAGCTAAGAATTGGAGGTGAGGGGGAAAAACATTTTGGATATGCCATTCCAGGGCAAGATGCTAGGTACTGTAAGGGACTGAAAGATGAGTAAGATATGGTCCTGCCCTCAGGAAATTATAAATAACTTTAATATAAAGTGAAACAACAACAACAAATACAGTGTAGTTTAGAGGAAGAAAACGAAGCCATTTAGATGGAGATTCTAGTTGAAGTTGTAGGGAAGAATATCAAGTCAGAGAATGATTACATGCCATATGCCAAGTGTCGTACTAAGCACTAGTATGCAAATGTAGAAGTCTTTACTCTCAAGTAGGTCATCTACTTGGGAAAGATAACCCATATAGGAGGGTTCAGCTACAGGGTATTTGGAAGGGCCTTGTAGTCCTAAAGTGATTGATGCAGATCTGATGGCAAGGGCCAGGAGTCCTTGGTGCTTGTCCTTTGTTCTTGAGGAGGACCATAGTATCAGGAAGGTGATGCCATGACTTGCAAGTGGATTGGATGTAAGTGAGGGAGGACTGTGCCAAATCACCAGCCTCACTCTCTCCTCCAGGGCCATCTGGGCCCAGTGGCAAGATATAGATCAGGACAACTAGAGACGGCCCTAGATGTAGTGGGAGACCATGGCAGGTCAGTAGTCATTTCCTGGTGGACTGAAGGGTGTGGTGGCAGGTCAGATGGTGAAGTCCCATTGTCCTCCATTTTACCAGAAAGATTATATAGATGGTAATTCTCTATTCACTCAAATGGCTAAGTTCTTCTGGCAAATAGGGTAGGGCTAAAGGGGCCTGGTCTATCACCATCTGAGTTCTCTGCTACAGGGATCGAGATGTGAGGTCAGGGGCCAGCCAGAAGAGGGGAGGGAGATTTTGTAGGAAAAGTGAAACTTCCTCTAGTGCTTCTTCTTGCTGGACCACCTGACGGAATCTTACCAGAGCAGGTCATTAGACTGCTGTTGAAAAGGGGCAAGGCACCCTGTGTCCTTCCTGCTGGGTCTGAAAAATGGGATCTGGGCACTTTGAAGAATGTCTGCATGAGGGAGTGAGAGAAGGAAAGAGATCCAAGGACGGAGAGTAAAAGAAATGGCCAGAGAGGTAAGAGGTAATCTGGAGGAAGACAGAGTCAACGAAATCTGCTGTTTGAACAGCAATTTCATTTTGCCAGGTAGACTCATAGTAGAGTGAAAAGAGTAACAGATTTAGAGGTTTGAAATCTGGCTCAGTGACTTGGGTACTTCTATGGCTTTGGGCAAATCACTTCATCTCATTGGTTTTTAACTTCTTTCTCATCTGGGAAAGGAAGGGGTTGGATCAGGTGATCCCTTCCAGAGCTAAATCCTGAGACTCTATTAAATAGGATGATATTAAAGAAAGCCTGTGTCACTTTGAGATTATAGTCATTCATTCATTCAGAATTGATTAAATACCTTCTGCGTGCCCAGCAATAATATATTGGATATCACAAGAGAAAAACTCTTTCAGATCTGTTTCTGAAGGTCTTTATAATGCAATTAGGGAAGAAAGAAAGGACATTGAGAAAGAAGTGGTCCCACTTTGGAGGGAATGGTGATATATTCAGTTTTGGAAACTTCAGGTGACCATGAGACATTTCAATGAAAAAGCCCTAGAGGCAGATGCAGTCATGTGACTATCAAAAAGGGTAAGAAGGCCAGCTAGAGAAGGAGTCTATATGTTTGGAGTCTATTCAGATGTTGATAGAAACGCTAGTTTCTCAGGTAAGCCGGCAGCACTCCTTTGACTCTTCCCTAACTGGGAGGAAAAGGTTTACCAATGCCCTTTCAAATCTCTTGTCACAGTATGATTTGACTCATTTTCTTCTTTCTTTTGCTGAAGGCACTATAAAAGCAATCCCTGAAACAAATGTAATTCTTCAGACAGCAGGTTTGGTTGCCCTTTTGAAATACTTAATTTACCAAACTGCTCCCCTTTGTGGGGGCCATCTTCTAATCAGGGAAATGAGCCACTGCGATTTATGAAAGCAGGGTTGGGTTTTTGTTTGTTTGTTTTGTTTTGTTTTGTTTTAGAGAGCTTTTCTGCTTGAATCTTCTCCATTTTTCTCCTAGGTCCAATGAGCACAGTTTCATTTCATCCCAATATGATGGTGGATGGAATGAAAGATAATTTCTTTTAATTCAATAGTGAAACTTTTCAGTTTGAAGTGCTTCAAAACGTGAACTAATTAATAAATACAACTCTCTTACAAAGGCAGTTAGCATTGCTATCCCCATTTTTTACAGCTGAGGAGGCTGCAATTAAAATGGTTTGCCCTAGGCTGCACACCTAGTCTGTGGTAGAAAGGAGATTGGAACTCAGAAGCACTAACCCTATTGGTATCAGGAGGCCATGCTCCTTCTCCAGGGAGCAATGTGCTTTTATAAGGTTTTATAAACTAACAACGACTTTCTACAATGACTGAAAAGAGCCCTTGGCACTGGCTGTGCAGTTAGCAATGTTCTTGTCACTAACCGTGACTGACCTGCTGAAGAGTTTTTACAGGGACGGAGCCTCACTGTGGGGCCACTACACCAGTACCATCACTCAAGAAGACTATTCACCAGTGGCAAACAGTTGGCGAGCTGATGATTACTACAACTGTGAGAATTGTTTTTCAGGAAGTTTTTTGGTCTGTTGTGTATAGATGATCAACTGCAAATCCTCACAGTTTCCAGAGCTGGGCATTAAGTATAGATATCCTCATTTCACACATATTGAAGGCGAGGTACAGAATAGAGAACTTGCTTGATTTTTCAGGGATCACAGTGTTTTTTATGCATTCCAAAATCATACTCAACTATTTCCTCTCTGCAGATCAATTGCAGGGAAGCAGTATGGCCTAGTGGGGAGAATCTTGTAGTCAGAAAGACCTTTGTAGAAATCCTGCTTCTACTAAAAAGCTGTGTGACTTGCCCAAGTCACTTAATCTCTGAGTACTTCAAGCTACTCTCTGTTAACAGAAGTATTATGGATCTGTAGCTGTGGAAGGAGTTTCCATAGCCTGAATCTCCCCAAGCTGAAAAAAACCACAGGCTTAGATCTTTTAAAAATGAATTTCAGCCTTTTGCTAATTGTTCTTCCTTTTTATAAATATTTACCAGATATTATCTTTCACAACACTGGACAAAAAAAAATCAGAAAAGAACAGTAAAACTTAAACTGAAAATTAATTTGAGAACGATATTGCTACAACAATTTTAATAACTAAGATAACAGTTATAGGCCACTTTAAGTACAAATATTATGCCTTAACCACATAAACTTTTTTTTTTGGTGTAAGAGTGGAAATTTATTACAACTAATATATGTGATAAGAGAATGGTCACAACCTAAATATTGGTCACAATTGCAAAGCTTAATCCAGCCAAGTGCCTACAAATAAGTGAAAATGTAAACCTTGAAAATATATGTGAAAATGATATTGAAACCGAATAAAAAAATAAATCTCCTTGTTGGCATTTTACCTCATCCAGCTAACAGTTTTACGTGCAAGATTATCTATCTTTCTATCTATCTATCTATCTATCTATCTATCTATCTATCTATCTATCACAAGTATTTTCTGACTAGAAGGAAGCATGAAAGGAGAAAGAAATAGCATAAACTAATAATACTTCATAAAAACATAGGGAAAAGTTAGTAACCAGAATAATATCAATACAGGAGCAAACTTAGCCACGTGATACTTTGTGAAAGCAGCCACGTTGGTGTTGAGATAGCAGTGGTACTAGGCAAATAGGTACTTTAATTTATAACATTCTATTTAAATAGATATTTTCCTTAGCTCACAGAGAAATGAGGTAAATAGTAGAAAAACTGAAGACATAAACAGGTTTTGAATTGACATAAATATGGGTTTCTTTAGATCAAGAAATGCCCCACTCCCAAACTGGCTCCATCTCTTTCCAACCTGACATGCCCGAAATGCCTTGACTGCCTCTGCAGTTAAAACATTTCTATCTCTGTGACTGTGTTGCAGGTCAGAAGGATGGTTGGAAAAAGACAGCTTAATATGAACACTGCTAAGGCACATATGTAAGAGAAATACCAAGAGCAGGGAAAATGTCCTTTCAGGATCTTTATTATTATTCTGTATCCCAAAGTTATAAGGCTATTCATGAGATGGGGTAATTCATAGAAGTGACTCTTCATACATATTGAAGACTTTTTGGCAAGTTGCCTAAAAAGCACAGTAATATCAATTCAGACCTTCCAAGTCTGTATTTTTTTTTCTCATATTTTCTGGACTGGTCCCTTTTAAAGAATGATCCACTACTTGTGTAGCAACTTTTGATATTTTGGGGAAATTCCCCCTCACTAAATATATTTTGTACACTAAGCTCATTATTTGAAAATCTGCAGCTGGATTTGAACCCATCCCATGTCTTCCCAGCTGAGAGAATATTCATCCACTCAGTTCTCCTTATCAAAGGCTTCAGACAATGAGCATATTCAGCAAAAGAGGCTGCTAGAAACAGCTTTCCAAGTCTTGGCTGTTTGAGGAAACACATAAAATGATGTGAAGCCAAAACTCACACAGATGCTTGAACTAAAACATTTCTCCTTCTTTCTCCCAGTGCTGAACTGGTCTGTGTTCTCGGAGTTTCTGACATGGTCAAAGGTATTCATGAGAATGTTTCACCTCTAATTTTTCAAGTTTTAGGATAATTTCAGATGAAAAAAGTTATGACTAATTAAAAATGAAGAAATGTAACAGATAGCCTGGTTATTTGACATTGCTTCTTGAGGAATGATAAGGTAATAGCACCTAAAGGCTGCTAGGTATTGTGAAATATCCCAAAAGCCAGTTTATAACATGAGCCTAAAACCTTACCAAAGAAGTGAAGTTTCCCACTCATTCTTTCTTGATCACATATCAGATGGCCTAAAATAGTCCCTTAGGTATATTCCCCTGCAGTAGGTGAGATTTTTCTGCATATGCAGTAGTCATGGTGAACATGAAGAACTCTAGTTTGAGAACCTGGAGAAAGCCAGTCAAGTAGAGGTCAGCATGGTGTAATGGGATGGGATTGGGAGTCCATGGTCTTAAGTTCTAGGACCTGGCCTGGCTACTATCTGTGTGAACTTCGACCTAGTCGCTTTATAGGAGCACAGGCTCTTACAGGTGGAAGGGACCTTAGTGTTCATGTAATCCAAGCATCCTCATTTTCTTTTTTTTTTATGTACATAAAATGGCTAATATTTATTATGCAGCTTGCTTTTTTCTTTTCTTTTTTTAATAGAAATTTATTTATTTTTAGTTTTCAACATTCACTTCCACAAGTTTTTGAGTTCCAAATTTTCACTCCATCTCACTCCTCCCCCACCCCAAGATGGCATGCATTCTGAACATCCCTTCTCCTAGTCTGTCCTCTCTTCTATCTCTCCCCCCTTCTCTTATCCCTTTCCCCTTCTATTTTCCTGTAGGGCAGGATAGACTTCTGTCCCCCATTTCCTGTATTTCTTATTTCCCGGTAGCATGTGAAAACATTTTTTTAAGCATATGTTTTTAAAACTTTAGGTTTCAAATTTTCTCTCTCCTCCTCCCACCCACCCTCATTGAAAAGGCAAGCAACTCAATATAGGTATACATGTGCAGTTATGCAAAACACTTCCATAGTAGACATGTTGTAAAAAACTAACTCTATTTCCCTTAATCCTATCCTGCCCTCCCATTTGTTCTATTCTTTCTTTTGACCCTGTCCCTCCTTAGAAGTATTTACTTCTGATTACCCCCTTTCCCAATCTGCCCTCCTCTCTATCATCCCCCTGCTCTCTTGTCCCCTTCTCCCCCTATTTTCCTGTAGGGTAAGACAGATTTCCATACCCAATTGAACGTGTATGTTATTCCCTCCTTAAACCAAATCCTATGAGAATAAGATTCACTCATTCCCTCTCACCTTCCCCTTTCCCCTCCACTGTAAGAGACTTTTCTTTTTGTTTTTTTTTGAGATAATTTACCCCATTCTACCTCTCCCTTTTTTCTTCTCTGAGTATAATCCTCTCTCATCCCTTAATTTTATTCTCCAGATATGACCCCTTAATCTTCAGTTCACCCTGTGCCTTCTATCTATCTATCTATACATACATATAATTTTTTTCCTTCAACTACCCTAATACTGACAAAGGTCTCATGAGTTATAAATATCATCTTTCCATGCAGGAATGTAAACAGTTCAATCTTAATAAGTCTCTTATGATTTCTCTTTCCTGTTTACCTCTTCATGTTCCACTTGAGTCCTGTATTTGAAAGTCAAATTTTCTATTCAGCTCTGGTCTTTTCATCAGAATGCTTGAAAGTCCTCTATTTCACTGAATGACCATTTTTTCCCCTGAAGGATTATACTCAGTTTTGCTGGGTAGGTGATTCTTGGTTGTAATCCTATCTCCTTTGCCCTCTGGAATATTATATTCCATGCCCTGCGGTCCTTTAATGTAGAAGCTGCTAAATCTTGTGTTATCCTGATTATGTTTCCACAGTACTTGAATTGTTTCCTTCTGGCAGCTTGTAATATTTTCTCCTTGACCTGGGAACTCTGGAATTTGGCTATAATATTCCTAGGAGTTTTCCTTTGGGGATCTCTTTCAGGAGGAGATCTGTGGATTCTTTCAATTTCTATTTTGCCCTCTGGTTCTAATATATCAGGGCAGTTTTCCTTGATAATTTCTTGAAAGATGATGTCTAGGCTCTTTTTTTGATCATGGCTTTCAGATAGTCCAATAATTTTTAAATTCTCTCTCCTGGATCTATTTTCCAGGTCAGTTGTTTTTCCAATGAGATATTTCACATTGTTTTCTAATTTTTCATTCTTTTGGATTTGTTTTACAGTGTCTTGATTTCTCATAAAGTCACTATCTTCCAATTGCTCTATTCTAATTTTTAAGGAAGTATTTTCTTCAGTAATTTTTGGACTTCCTTTTCCATTTGGCCAATTTTTCTTTTTAGGGCATTTTTCTCCTCATTGGCTTTTTGGACCTCTTTTGCCATTTGGGTTAGGCTATTTTTTAAGGTGTTATTTTCTTCAGTATTTTTTTGGGTCTCCTTTAGCAAGCTGTTGACTTGTTTTTCATGATTTTCTTGCATCACTCTCTCTCTCTCCCAGTTTTTCCTCTACTTCCCTTACTTGCTTCTCAAAATCCCTTTTGAGCTCTTCCAAGGCCTGGGACTGATTCATATTTTTTTGGAGGCTTTGGATGTAGGAGCTTTGACTTTGTTGTCTTCTTCTGGTTGTATATTTTGATCTTCTTTTTCACCAAAGTAAGATAATATAGTCTGTTTTTGTGCTGCTTGCTCATGATCGGCCAATTACTTGAGTTTTAAACTCTTTGTTAAGGTAAGAGTCTGCTTCCAATGTGGAGAATGTACTGTCCCAAGCTTTAGGGGTTTTTACAGCTGTTTTCAGAGATACTTGTAGGGACCTGTAAATTTTCAGTTCTTCCCAGGTGGTATGATAAGGGGCGAGGTGTTTATTCCTTTCCTGGCCTGTGACCACAGGTATTCATTTCTGTCCCATAACTGTGAGGAGGGGTTCCTCTCCACAGCCACTACAAGCTCCACCATGCCTCACCCCAGCACCGCTGCCCAGAACTGTGACCCAGATCCAAACGCGGGCAAAGCAAGAGATTCCTGCCTCAGCACCAACAAAGAGATCCCTGCAATCCCTCTCTGATCAGCCACTGGATTCCCCCTCAGTCTGTGGGCCGGAAGCTTGGGAAGCAGCTGCCCCCCCCCCCAGGGCCACGCTTTTGGGGAATGGAGCTGAGACCCCACCTTCCTTTCTCAGCACCGATAGAAACAGACTTTTCCCACTGACCTCCTAAGTTGTCTTTGGCATTGGTGGATTGAGGAGTCTGGAAACCTCCACAGCTGCCCAAGATTCAGTACTCTGAGGCCTGCTCCAGGTTTGCTTGCCGCATGCCCTTGCCGTGCTGCGCTGCGCTCCCAGCCAGACGCGATATACCTTTTTGATCAATCGTCCTTGTTGTCTTGGGCTGGAAATTTGTTTCACTCTGTCTTTTCGTGGATTCTGCTGCTTCAGAATTTGTTTAGAGCCATTTTTTATGAGTATTTGGAGGGGTTTGGGGGAGAGCTCAAGCAAGTCACTGCTTTCACTCCGCCATCTTGGCTCTGCCCCCATCCTCATTTTCTAGGTGAGGGAACTGAGGTCCAACAGCTGAAGAGACTTGTTCAAACTCTACCTTAAGACTTCAGTGGTAGCAAACAAATGGAAAACCTGGCATTCAAACCCTGGTTTTCTAATACCAGGAAACCCCAAATGGGGCCACTGAGAGTCAGACATGACTGAAATGACTGAACAACAACAACTTTCTGACGTCAAATACAGCGCTCACAACTTAGCCTCCTCTGCTGCCCTAGCTGGAATGCGATTTTCTTAACTGTAAAAGGAGAAAGGTTGGACTAGACAAGCCAAGAAAACTCAGTAAGCGTTTGCTATGTGTGCGCCAGGAGATGGAGAGAACAGACAAAAGTTTAAGGAGCTTACATTTCCTCAAGGAGCTTACATTCTAATGGGGGGAGACAATATGCAAACAACTCGGTGCAGACGAGCTATTTACAAGATAAATTGGAAATCATAAACAGAGGGAAACACTAGCATTAAGGGTACACACAAAGACTTGTGGCAGAACGTCAAATTTTAGTTGAGACTTGAAGGAAGCTAGGAGGTGGATTTGAAAAAAAAGAGAATTTCAGGCATCAGGGAGAGCCAGTGACATTGAATGGAAGGGGAGAGAAGGAGTGTCTTGTGTGAAGAGCACTGAGGAGGCTGGCGTCACTGAATCATGGAGTAGAAAGCCTGGGAGCAAGGTGTAACAATCCTGTAGAAGGAGAGCCAGGGGCCTAGATTCCATTCAATTCCAGAAAGATTTGTGAAGTACTTCCTGTGTGTGGGCACCATCCTAGTGCTGGGAAGACAGAGACAAAACCAGAAAAAATGAAAAGCTGAACTCACAAGCAGGTAGGATCCAGTTCCTGCTCACTGGGGAACGCTGCTATTCTAAGTGCTATTGGTTGGGTCAGTGGAGGTCCTGGGCTATCCACTGAGGATGAAGGGAGGTGGGAGTCATGTTAGAGTCACTAGTTTGACCTGCTGGGTGCTTCCTGATTTTCCCCCTGGGCTTTCTTCTCTTCCAGCCCCTCTAGGTTCTTACATTCCACCGAACATTGTTGGGATTCAATTTTTCATCTGTAAAACAAGGGGAGGCAAGTGGGAATTCAAGCATTCAAGTCTGTGTATTGCTTGTGTGGCTTGCTACCTATGTGACCTTGGACAAGTCATTTCCCATCTGGGCACCTCAATTTCTTCATCTTTAAGATGAAGGTTTTAGACTGGTCTACAAAGACCCTTCCTACTCAGATTCTGTGATTTAAGAGCTGGTTTGATAGTTCCTTTGGGTATCTACTGTGCACCTGAAGTATCTGTTCAGAAAATCAGTGAATGGCTGAAAATCTATTCTCAGCCAGGGGAAAGAATTATTACCTTACTTCCATCTACTGAACACAGAGCTGAAATCCCAACCTGCATCAGGAAAGCACCATGCCAAACACTCCATCATTCTCAGCTGCACTGAGATGAAGGTGGTAACAGGTTTCTCAGGCTCCGCAGGCCTTAGATCAGACAGGTCACCACATAACTGGAGATCAGGTACCTTTCTCACTCTGCCTCCTTTTCTTTTGAAAGCCCAGGTGGCAACTGCTTTCTCTTTGCCTCACTTCCCTCCTTTTTTATAGCTGCACCCAGTAATAACTAGTCCTCCTTGATGAATGAATGAATGAAAAAGCATTTAGTAAGCGTGTACTATATCACAAGCATGGTGTATAGAGAGATAGAAAGGTGAGATAGTTCCTAGCTTCCATTCTAAGAAGAGGCCACAAAGCAGACGGCAGGGTTCAGCTGCAGGGCATAAGGAAAGGTCCATTGGTCCTTAGAGTACAATGACAAGACAGATGGTAATGCATCATCTTTAGTGTCGATTGTCTTGATAAAGTCATATCTGTTTCTCACTTTGAACCGTTTGACAGTAGCAAGGACTTGGATAGCAATGCCTTTCTTTTTCCTGGCCTTCAGTAGCTGAGGCTGCTGAGGAGGTGGGGTCCGTAACACCTACAGAGGCAATTATTGGGTCAAGCCTGTACAGAGCTTTTTCTGCAGGATGATGGAAGCAGGGCTGGTGACCCAGGGTCAGCAGTGTGCTAGTAAGTATTTACTACCCGGCTCCCCCCACTCCCCCAAAAAAGTCCCACAACATGCTTTTAAGTTTAATCTGCATTATTACAATTTTTTTCTCTATCACTTTCATAAACCTAGGCAATCTACAAAATAATAAATCAAGACCTGATAGCCAATTTCTGAGGTGTAAATGCTCACATTGAAAATCTAACAGTCAGATCACAAGCAGGTAGGAGCTGGCTCCAGCTCTCAGTTACCTAGGGGCCGCTGCTATTCTCAGTGCTCCTGGATGTGAGGTCCTGGGCTATCTCCATTGAGGCTGAGGGGAGGTGGAAGTCATGGTAGAGGCCTCAGTTTGGCCTACTGGGTAGCTGCCACTTCCTGATTTTCCCATGGGCTTTCTTCTCATCCTAAGTAACACTTGTTCACCCATATTTCCCTTCCGACACCCTGGTTTCTTCTCAGGATCTCTCTTGACACACAGAGTCCCACCAATTGAGTCAGTGGCCAAAGGTTGTGAAAGGAGGCCGATGACCAATCATGAGTGGGCCTGGGCGGGGCCAGCAGATAACTCATCCATTAGGGTCGCTGCGGCTTGACAAGCACTCAGTGGCTTAAGTGATTTCCCTATGCTACCCCAGGAATAGCTGCCTAGAAATAATACAGTCAGCCTGACCCAGTCTGGAAGCAGTTGCGGGATGGCTGAAGAACTTACCTAGTCAAACCCAGCGGCATATATCAGTCCATTCAGATGAGATCTTCTAATAACACCTGCTGCAAAGCACAGGCCTAGGAGTCAGCCCAGCTGAGGGACTCCTCCATCACTGATACCAAACCCCATAGCAAACTTAAGAAGAATTATCTGGAGAAAGAAAAGTGTAAGGCCCTGCCGTTCCAGAATTGTGAGTTGCCTTGGTTATGTGTTTCCATACATATGCACCATTCCCATTATTTTCTTAATTTCTTCCCATTCTTCCCCCCAGACTTTTTGAGTTATTTGTGAGAGAACATACCCCTGATTTTGGGGGGAGGTGTAAATGCTCTGAAACTTGCCTTTTGAGTAAATGCTTTGTCTAAAAGGTTACTTGTTGATTGTCAAGGCAAAGCATATTGTTTGGGACTTTCCTTCCTTCCTCCCTTCCTTCCTTCCTTCCTTCCTTCCTTCCTTCCTTCCTTCCTTCCTTCCTTCCCTTCCCTTCCCTCCCTCCCTCCCTCCCTTTTGTCTTTCCCTCCCTTCCTTCTTTTCTTCCTTCCCCCTCCCCTTCTTTCTTTCCTTCCTTCTTTTCTTTCCTTTTTTGTCTTTACCTCCTTACCTTCTTTTCTTCCTTCCCTCCCCCTTCCTCCCTTCCTCCCTCCCTTCCTTCTTTACTTCCGTCTCTCCCTTCACTTCCTTCTTCCCTTTCTCCTTCCTTCCTTTCTTCTTTCCCTCCTTCCCTCCTTTTTTTCTTCCTTCCTTCCTTATTTTTGCAAGTCTCTTTAATGTCTGGCTTGAGAAAAGACATCTGGATTTTCATATCTGCCTCTAATCTATTTCAATATGTTGTTTTGGATGAAATATATAAAGAAACTCTGGCTTCACACAGATATGTATTTGAAAAAGGGAGGAGTATTTTAATGGGCAAATAATAATATTATGAAAAATAGTTTGGACCTCGCAGACTGCCTAAAAGCATCTTGGAGATCCCTAGGGGTCTGTGGACTATGCTTCTGAAATCCTCTGGTTTAGGAGGTAGTAAGTTCCTCATCACTGTAGGGCTTTGAGCAAAGGATGGATGACCACTTTTGTGGGACATTGTAGGCAGGATTTTTGTTCAGATTCAGAATGGAATAGTCCCATTCAATTCTGAAATTCTATGATTCTGCATAAGAATTTAAGAATACTTTCACGATGTTGCTATTCTTAATTTCAAGTGTAACCTTGGCTCACACCTAAGAGGTAAATTTAGACAACAGGGCCCTGATTTATAGCAGTTCTGTCTAGGCTTATAAAATGGATTGTGCTTATTATGGCCCTAGTTGGAGACCAGAACTCTCTAACATTGGGCTAGGGTTTTAGCTTTGAGCCCTCCATTTAGAAAGGCTCCTTTCTTTAAGTCTCCCATGCTCAGCCCATTGACGGTTAACCTGTCAAAACTCCACTCTCACTTGTTAGTTTTCTCAGAATTGCAAATCCTGGAGGGCTCTGTGGCCAGCCTGCCTCTTGTAGTTATACAGACTTTGAAGGAGCTACAAGAAGTAAGACTCTAAGTTTTGGAGACTACTTATTGAGGGTAATCACCCTTAGGGATGCCTCAGTTTCCATTCCTTATATGGTACTGGGGCTTCTACTCTTCTGAGTGTAGGTTTGGGCTCCCATCGGTGGTAATAATGATGTCAGAAATTGGTGGTGATTAATGAGACAGTAGACTATTATGCAAAGGATCCTTCCTCTGGATTTAAGAGACTTGTTTTTTTTTTTAAATTTTAATTCTGCCACTTAGTAGATGTGTGGCTTTGGACACAGCTTGAGACGACTAAGTGTTTAGTGGATAGAATCCTGGACCTGGAGTCAGGAAGATTTGAATTCAAATCTGGCTTCAAAAACTTATCAGGTGTTTGTCCTTGGGTAAATCACTTAAACCACTGACTGCCTCAGTTTCCTCAACTGTAAAATGTAATAACACCTACCTCTCAGGGTTGTTGTGAGGATCAAGTCTCTTAATAAATGTTTGTTCTCTTCTTCCCCTCTTCCTGTCCTTGGAAGAATCACTGAAATTCTATGAACTTCGATTTCTTTCTTTGTATAGTTGAAATCTCATCTGTTCTACCTATCTCACAACCCTATTGTGAGGACTAAATGAGATAATGTATGTAAAGTGTTTTGTAACTATAAAGCACTATATAAGTCTAAGTCACTATTATGGTAGTAGAAGAAGCTAAGCCCAGGAGCTAGGAGGCTGTAGGAGCCAGGGCACACTTGAATAACATCAGGTGAGACAGACCCAGTGCAGAGATGTCTTTGCTCAGGGGCATGTTGGCAACTGACAATTATAAACAATCACCTTACCCCAAATATTGACATCCTGAGTTTATGAATTTATTATAACTGCTTTCTCAAAGGTTATCAATAATTTTTAAATGCTAAACCTAATGGACTTTTCTCAGTCCTCATCTTCTTTGACCTCTCTTTAGCCTTTGACCATCCTCTCCTCTTGCATATTCTCTCCTTGACTTCCATGACACTACTTTCTCTCTTGGTTTTCATCCTATGTGTCTGACAACTTCTGCTTATTATCCATCTCCTGACTTGTAAGTTCTTAAGTTGGGTGTTCTCCAAAGGCTCTGTCCTGAGTACTCCTCTCTACATACATACATACATACTCTCATTTGGTGATTTCATTTGCTTACAAAGGTTCAATAGTCATCTTTATATGGATGACTCAGAAACCTTTATATCTAGGCTTAATCTCTCCTGGTACTCCATGTTGGATAACTCCACTTGGCTGTCTCATCAGCAACTCAAACTCAACATGTCCAAAATGGAACTCATCATCTTCCTCCCAACATATATTCTTCCCCCAAACTTCCCTCCCTCCCTCCCTCCCTCCATCCATCCATCCATCCATCTATCTGTAATCTTGGAGTCAACCTTGACTCTTTTCTCTTCCTTCACCTCCCCATGTATAATCAGTTACAAAGACTTGTCGATTCCACCTTTATAACATTCTCATATTTGTCCCTTTGTAAATATACATTTATACCATCTTTCAAAGTGTCCTGGGACTCATTCTCCAGATTGGTGACTTCTGAACAGAATCACCATTTTATGAAGGGCCCTAGTTATACTTATTTCATTCCCAGTTCCCTTCTATGTTTTGTCTTCCCCTGTTAGAATATATGCTCCTTGAGAGTAATCATTGTCTTGTTCTTATAGCTTTTGTAATCTCAGTGCTATCTATCTGTCTACCTATCTATCTATCTATCTATCTATCTATCTATCTATCTATCTATCTACCTACGTGTTCAGGCTCTAAACACCTTTTGCCTATTAGGCTATCATAAAAGTTTCCTAACTGGTCTTCCTACTTCTCCTATCTAATCCATCTTCCATGCAACTGCCAAAATATGTTTCTTTAGACACAAGTCTTGCCACAACATTGCGCCTATTGGAAATCTTCAATGCTTCCTTAGTGTCTCAAAGGTAAAAATGCAAACTCCATACAAGACCTTTTACATTCTGTCTCAAACCTGCCTTTCTAGCCTTATTTCACATTCTGTCTGTTCCAACCAGACTGGCTTGCTGGCTGATCCCTGAATTCAATAGTCCTGTTTGTCCTTGCAGGCTGCCTCCTCATATGACACTCCCTTCTCACCCCTACCTCTTGGCTTCCTTAGCTTCTTTCCAGATTCAGCTCAGGTGCAAAGCTTTTCATGATCTGTTAGTGTTCAGTTATAATTAGTGTTCTCTCTTGCCTCACATGATCTTGTATTTTCCTATCTGTGTACATGTTATGTCATCTAATGAACTATAAGCATATTGAGGGCAGGGGCCATTTTGGTTTTATGTTTGTTTTCCTAGCAACTAGCACAGGGTCTTGCATACAGTCGGCATTTACAGCATTGGTTGAATTTCACTGTATTGAGCATATGCTTCCCCTCCTCTTAGGGTGTTCTGGCTCTTTCATGACCCCTGCTCATAAAGCTCACTTTGCCAGCACAGTAACATTTGTGTGCAGTCTATCACCACATTAAATTAAAATGCATGGTTTTATTCCCTAGGTCTGTTTGATTATAGGAATGAATGGTGAAATTTTATGGAACAATTTTTTTTACAGACTTATAAATGGATAGTTAAGTGGACACTATGCAGGATAAATTTATCAACTTGCTCAAATTCACAGCCACAGAAGACAGGCAGAATTGTGGCTAGTCTTTTCATAGAAATAATAAAAATAGTAATAGCTAGAGTTTACATAGCGCTTTAAGGTTGAAAAGTCCTTTACATATGGTATCTTCATTTGATGCTGACTGAGTGCTCACAATATCATAGCTGCTGTTGAGAATATAGCACTAGATAATTCCAGAAAAATGGGATTTCTAAAAATGATTCCCCTACTAAACAAAGATACCAGGGGAAAAGAAAGCCAATCAAAATGCTAGTGCTGCCACCGGAGGAATTCAGACAGAGATAGCACCTGGTTATCAGCCAAAATGTTTTAGAGCAAATGTGACTAGGGTAATGGGGGCTGGAAATTACCTTCTCAAAGAAGTTTTGCTCACATATTCTTCTGGGGGCAGGAAAACGTTGGGTGGAGGGAGAACCCATTACAATATTCCAATAACAGATCCATAGAAGGATTAAAGGCAATCTAAAGTCAACACCTTAGTTATAAGGTCAGGCAGGGAGAGGAACACATCTTATGTGTCTTTGTATATAGCACAACACCTAGAATAATGCCCTCCACACAACATGTTTTCTTCAACAGCGATATAGTGGGGAAAAAGCTCTAGTTGTGGAGCCTGAAAAGACCTGGGTTTAAGTTCTAGCTAACTCAGTAGTCATGTGGCCTTGGACAAATTGTCTCTCTGGACCTCAGTTTCTTCATCTGTAAACTGAGGGGTTGTATGGGATTATTTCTAAGGTTATAGCCGTGGCAGTCTGTGAGTCTCTTCTTTGTGGTAGAGTAAAAGGGCCATTGATTGGCCTTGGAGTCAGGAGACTGGGGTGTGAATCTCAGCTCTGACATATACCAGGTATATGACCATAGACAAGCCATTTGTCCTGTATGAGCCTCAGTTTCCTCATCTGTAAAATAGCTGTTATCAAACTATCTATGTCATTGTTGTTCTACCCACAGAGAATACTTATTCTACATTGTTGTGGTGAGGAAGGCTCTTGTTCTTTTTTTTTTAAGGCAATTGGGGTTACGTGACTTGCCCTGGGTCACACAGCTAGTAAGTGTCAAGTGTTTGGTCTAAGGTCAGATCTGAACTCAGGTATTCCTGACTTCAGGGCCGGTGCTCTATTCACTACCACTACGCCACCTAGCTGCCCCAAGGCACTTGTTCTTGATCTATGATTTCATACAAACAGTGTGAAGGAACTCCCAGGATGGAAATTCCTTCACTAATGCAGGTCTATAGCCTTTCTGCAACTTGTAGTCTTACTTAGAGAGTTCTCTGTGGTAATGGGAGATTACATAGCTTGCTGATGACTACATGGTGAGTATGGATCCGAGCCATTACTTGAATGCCATTCCTCCCTTAATCCAAGGCCATTAGATAAAAGAATGAAATGCTAGTTTGCATTAGGAATGTCCCATTCCACAGCATCACAGAATATCAGATTTGGAAAGGACCATGGAGGTCATCTAGTTCAAACTTTGAACATGTTTGAGCCATGTTTGGAGATCCGAAGCATATTGTAAAGTCACGTTGCTGCCCTTTTTGACTTTTTTTCTCAACAGAACATTTTTGTCAGTTTGGTGGGTCAGATTTAGCCTAGTAAGTCCATTTTTCTGGAACAGTGTCAACTGTGGAGTTTTTAGCAGCCTCTAAGGCATGGTGGATGCTTAGGGAAGGTTGCATGATAAAAATGGCTGGGAATAAATACTTTCCTATTGGGAGGCAGAGAAACTTGGAAGGACTACAGCTGTCAAATCAGACAAACTTCACCTGTACAATTTTAGATCCATCATGCCTAGGAAATGGAAAGATAAGGTTACACTCTGTGAGGTGCTGAGACATGGAAAATCGAACTGACCCCAGGGCCATGTTAATTAAAGCACAGGCTTTCTGAGCAGGGCTTATCAACGGAAAGGAATCAAGACTCCTCAAGTGTGTTTGGTACAAGATCAAACTCAATAAGCGTTTATTTCCCACATGGTTGAGAAGCACTTCAAGGACCCCTTGGAAGCACCACCTGAACTTGCATGGCATAGACCCAAATCTATTGAGGCATGAACTTTGATGAAGGCAGCTGTAAGTGCCTTGGGATTTCAGACCGAGCTGAACCCCAGAGCCATTATTAACCATGGCAAAAATGAAAAGTGGAATTAAGAGGGGTTTGGGGAGAATGGGAAATTAATTGCAGGATCATGTCCTACATGAGAGCGATACCTTGGGAAGCAGTTGGTGTTTGCATTGTATTCTCCTAGAACCAAGACTATGCAATCATTAAACTAGCATTTTTGCCTTAAGGGAGAAAAAACAGTGCACTTTAATATAGAGAGCCAGTCCCAGGCAAGAAGACCTGGTTTCAAGTCCCTCTTCTGACAAACACTGGATATGTCATTATGGGCAAGTCACTTGACTTTTCAGTGCTCCCTAGACAGCTCTATAAGACTATACATTGCAGGACAGTTGATCTATATTGGTAGAGGGAGTTTTCTTACCTGGAGTTCCCTATATCAGCAAAATTCAAGGGCCAGACAAAAAACAACAGCAAAATGCATGGTAGCATATGTAAACATCCTGCACCTATGGCACCTAATGTGTTCCAAGCATAATAGAATTTTGATGTAATAAATATGAGACTAAGTTACATAGGATTTTTTTTTCTCTTTGTATAATTCATGTTAAGCCTCAGGCTAGAAATTTCTTTCTCTGTGGTACAAAGAAACAGGCAAGAGGAATTGTGATGTTTTCAAGAAAGTCACATGGTATGTTGAGCTCTCATTTCTGGTGCCCGGTTTCCTCTGGAGAATCTATGAATGGACATTGTGAGTGGCTGAAATGCAGAGTGTTGAGAGAAGGAAAGTTGTTGTGGGGTGTGCTGATGGAATGCGGGCAGCACGGTTAGTGGGCTGGCTGGTGATGAGTGACATTCTGCACGGGAATCCTGTGCCAGATGTGTTTGCACACAGGGGATGTGTGTATCCCAAATGAGTTCTGCATTCTGAAATCTCCAGGAGAGGAGAGAAATATACTGAGTAAGGAACTCTTTCTCCCTGCATGGGCCCTTTCCCCAAATTGGTTTTAAAGAGGTGCATGTAGCAATTATGTATTTCATTAGATGGGGTGCCAAGTACAGTGTGTGGCACCTGATGGAGTGGCTGTTATTGTAATTGCTCCCATTTAATAGAAGAGCTAATTATACCCCAAGTAGCCAAGAAACAAGGGTCCCCAAATAATTGGCTTTAAAAACACATGTACAAAATGGTTTTCTATGTTGGTGCTTTTATTAGGTGCTCAGTCACTTCACAGATGTAATCTATGGGGAAAGACTCTTCCTATGCTTTCTAATTATCTTCAAGTAACTGAATTTCTCATCCTCCACATTTTTAACTGTGATCCATAAATCATAGCATCCTAGAGTTGGAAGACTTTGGATGTGATTTGTCCTCTGAGCTTCCTTCTCACTCTAGAGTTTGGGGATTCTGGAACCTTAGGAATGACTTATGCCAAAATCAATCTGAAGCATGGATCCCTTTCTCAACATCCTACACAATTTTTCAGCTCTACTTGAACACCTCCAGCAATGAGGAACTTACTACCTCATGAGACAACCTATTCCATTTTTGAACAGCTCAATTTTAGAAGATTCTTAGATTGGGCTGAAATCAGTTTTCTTTTAACTTCTATTATTTTCCTAGTTCTTCCCTCTCTCTCCAAAATCTAATTACCTTTTTACATGAGAACCCTCCAAATAATGACAATGATCAAGTTCCCTCCCCTCTAAATATTTCTTCTCTACTTTAAAGATTCCAGTTCCCTTAACTATTCCTCATATGACGTGGTTTTCAAGTTTCCTCACCAACCTACTTGTCCTCTGGAAAAGCTCTTGCTTGTCAATTTCTTTCTTAAAATGTGACATCCAGAACTGAACGTAGAACTTCAGATATAGTCTGATCAGGGCAGAATGTAGTGGAACTATCATCTCCATTGACTGGGTATTATATACTACTAACACAGGCAGTACTCAGCTACAAACACAGCCTGAGACAATGTTAGTCTTTTTTTTCTGACCTTACATTTGAGATTCCATTAACTTGAATCCCACTAAAATCCCCCAATCTTTTTCACAAGATGATCTAGCCCCACATTCCCCTTCTTATACACAGGAATTTGTTTTCTGAACCTAAGTTCAGAGATTTACATTTATTACAGGCTATAACATTCAGCCTACCATTTCAGCCTGTCAGAATTTTTTTGCATGCTGATCTTGGCAATCAGCTCTTCTTTTCAGCATTATATGATCTATAAATTTAAAATGCATATCATTTATTTCATCATTTTTGTCATTGATAACCATAGTGACTAGAGTAAGGGTGAAGTAAAAGCCTTGTGGCATTCCACTAGAGATGTCCTTCTGAGTGGAGCTTTTCTACTCTCTTTGAGATATTCTTAGGTGGGAAATTTGCTTGTAATGCTGTTAATGCCACATGTGCTACTTTTATAGAGTACCACGGATAGTATTTTGACTTTGCATTCATATATGCTATTAATATCATTAATGTTATTCATCCTAGGATCATAAGATCATAGATTTGGAGCTAAATAAGACCTTAGATGTCCTCAGGGTCCAACTATCTTATTTTATTGATGAGGAAATTGAAGTCTGGATCATATAATTAACAGATGAAATGACTTGTACAGTCATAGATAAAAAGTAGTTGAGCTGGGATTTGAACTTAGATCCTCCAACCCCCAATGCAATGCTCTTTTCACTGCCTCCAGTTTATATCTATCCATTAAATTTATACTAACTATGCGTGGTTCCATTAGACTCCAAGACAGTGACCTTTAAGAGAAATTATAGTTAGTATGTTCAGTTATTTTGGAAGTGAAATTATTAGAAGTATTTTTGAAAGCAGAAAAATATGTGGCACAGTAGTACACTTAGGTGGGCCAATCTAAAGTGCCAGCTACATACTTCACACAAGGCTCGTGACTTCAGCCTTAAAAGAAAAAGAGTAGGTGAAGAATACTCCAAAAGCTATGACTGTTCCTCATGGTGGTAAAATAATAGGAATATTAGGGTTTCTTGAGGTCCTCACTACCCTTTGAATATATAATGCAAACAATAATGGAATTTTGTAGTGCTTTAGAGTTGGCACCATGCATTATCTCATTTGGGTTCAAAAGAACCTTGTGAGGCAGGTACTACAATTAATGTTACCCGTATTTTGTAGATGAAGAAACTTAGGCTCAGAGAGGGTTAGTGGTTTGCCCATTGGTCACACAGGTAGTAAATGGCAGGATGAGATTTAAACCCAGGTTTTCTTGCTGCAGATCCAACACCTGACTCATGGTACCATATCGCCTGTGTAGTGATTATTATATGCAAGGCATTCCACTAAGTTCTGGGGGTGGGGGGAGTGGAGAAAGAAAAGAGAAATAGTCCCTTCCCTCAAGGAACTGCCTAGCCAAATCCTACCTGTTCTTAAAGACCTAGATCAAGTCTTGTCTTCTTCCTCTGCCTTACAATGCCATTTCTCAATGATCTTCTTTTTCTTTGGACTCAATAGCATTTCCAGTCTGTATTCCACCATCTCACTATTTAAAGTATGTTTTCTCAGACTATTGGACACTGTCTGTGTGTTAGTCTCATCTTCCTAATTTGATTGTAATCCCCTTGCTGACAGGGATCATACTCATTCTGTGTCCCTCAGGACCCACTATAATACAGAGTGCATGGTCAGGCTTTTAATAAATCTTATATGATTTATTGCTTGAGGTTCAACATTCATGAAGATTATATTTTTATGAAAATAATTTTTAACAAATCTGTTATTAGTAATAAGCCTTATTTGAGTTATGGAAGAAGCTTACATTCAGGAAATCCCAATTATTTGTATGTGGTCATAATCAATTCAATGAGGAAACCAGGGGAAAGAAGTAAGCCTTAGAGTTGTTCATCTGCTGTGTGGTTATATTGCCGCTCACATAGACAATGAGTGACAGGGCTCCGGGGCAGGTTTTCATGTTGGGGGGGGGTCATGTAGGGAACATTGGTGGAATAGGAAAACCACAGCCAGTTCTTGGCTTTTCCTGTGGTGGGGTATAGTAGAATTTGGGTTCGAAGACAGAAGAACTCAATTTGAATCCTGACTGTCACTTACTATCTGTGTGACTTTAGTCAGATTGTTTAATTTACTTCTTGGGGCCTCATTTTCTTCATCTATAAAATGGGAGTCTCTTCCAAATATAACTCCATCATCCCGTGATCATATATTTGATGGGGAGGGGGACAGCATTGAGAAACAACATAATATAAAATCTGATCAGCTATTGCTCACTTGACACAAACCTAGAGAATGCAATTATTTGTCTTGCCTAGAATTACTATCTAAGTGGATAAAAAAGAGAGAAGAGGGCACAGGTCTGCTTCTGGACTGGAATGTATCCCAGATGTGCTTGGAAAATTCTTCAACCTTTTACTTTCTTCCCCCCACAAAATGGAGAATGTTGCAGATAGGTTCATTAACAATTTCATCAATTTATACAATCTTTATGTTGCTTCTCCTTGGTTGTCAGGGTCCATTAAATCAATCCTAATAAGACTATGCACTGTTCTTTGGATTCCATCCTTTATCTTTGTGTCTTAGAGGGACAAGTCTTTTCAGGAAATGTTTGATGAGCAGTGATGTTTTTCGGAGGCCTTCTTGAGATTTACAAAAATGAATTGGCCCCACACTGGTAAACTACATCAAGCAATTTATTTAGGTGGTATATCATAGTCATACATAAAAGTTATGGCAGTTCCTCTGCTGCTATATTACATAGCAATTATCTTACATTTATTTTGTGTATCAGTTATGGCATGGTAGGGATGCCAATCACGTGGCCATAGTTAGAGGTGTGTCAGTGCTTCTGTTAGAAGCCTTGATTTTCAAGAGTTATAACTTGGTCATAAAAACTAATCACAGGATGAATCTTGTCATAAAAAGTCAAGTCCCAGAAGACACTAAAAATTAAAAACAAAACAAAACCCTGAAAAATGTTTGACCATTTTAAAGTTACCCACAGGCAGCAAAATAAAGCAGATCCTTTACATTTTTTTCCCTCCCTCCAAGGACATTACATTCTTCTGTGGCTGTGGGTTAGTTTTCACCTTGACTTGCATGGAAGAGGTTACTACCAGCTATAAGAACAATTTAGTCCTTTCTATGCTAGATAAAAATCCTAGCCCCAGGTGGTGATGAAGGGCCCTCTGTGAAAGGGAGGTTTATTGTAACTAAGTCTCATGTTTTGGGTGTGTGTGTGTGTGTGTGTGTGTGTGTGTGTGTGTGACACCATTACTCTGTTTACAAATTTTCATCTGGAAAGCTGGAAATAATTAAGCATTTAGATTTTGCATTTCAGTCTTCATTCATTATACGTTTAGGTTGATAAGTGACCTCTAGATTTTGTTTTTAAAGTAATGGAGTAAAGTTTAGGTGAGTTAGAGGTCCTGTACAATAGTAGCTTAAATATAAATATTACTGATTTTAATGATAGCTTCAACAAAAAAACCTCATGCCTAAAAAGTCCTAATGTTTACATGAAACGAAACTATCACAGAATTAAATGATAAGACCATAGATTTGGAGCTGGAAAGAACCTTAATGACTGTGAAGTCCAACCCTTTTATTTTCCATATGAGGAAACTGAGGCCCAGAGAGGTTCACTATGTAGCTCGGTAGATAGAATATATAACTTAGAATCAGAAATCAGGAAGATCTGATTTTGAATCCTGTGATGGACACTTATCCATGTGACCCTGGGGAATTCATTTAACATCTCTCAGCCTCAGTTTTCTCTCCTGTAAAATGGGGGTACTAATAAGAGTTATAGAGCTGCAAGGATCCAATGAGATTATATGTGTAAAAGACTATATAAGTGTTAGCTATTATTTTAACCTAATTGCCCAAGGTCCCTAGGTACCTGAGGTGAGATTCAAATTCAGGTCTTTCAAAGTCAACTCTAGTATATAAATCACTGTATCACATAGTTGGACAAAATAGTGCTCCTCTCTCTTATCATTAAGTTCCTTGAAAGATGATAATCTTCAGAAGCACCTTTGGAACATGCATTCACAGAGGGATAGCCATCTGCACCGAAATCACAGATACTTGAAGTTTTGAAATTAGTTAATTGTAAGTAAATTTTGATTTTGAAGCTAATTTTAAGTTAATTTTCTGATTGTTAGTGCTAGGCCAGGTGGGTTCAAAGTTATTATCATAAGCAACCCTCGCTCCTGACCCCTGTGCTTGGCAGCTTCCTCCCTTCCCAAACTCTCCTGCTACTCTTGTCAGCCTATTCCAAAGGCTTAACATACACAGGTAGGTAGGGAATCATAGCAGGGAACAAACTAGAAGTCTTGTTCTTCTAAAAGAAAAAAACAAAAACAACTTTGCAACCTCTTTCAATTTCTTTACATTTTTTATTGCTATCTTTTGTTTTTACATCACTTTCATTTCCAAAAATACAACTCCCCCCGACCCCGCCCCACCACGTAGCAAACTGTTCCTTGTAACAAAGAATAAAAACAGAAAACAAAGCAGTTCAACAAAACTAAACAACCATCTCTTCAAGGAAGAAGGGCTTTTTATATTAGTTTTTTTTTAATTTTTAGGTAATTGGGGTTAAGTGACTTGCCCAGGGTCACACAGCTAGTAAATGTCAAGCATTTGGTCTGAGGTTGGATTTGAACTCAGGTCCTCCTGATTTCAGGGCTGTTGCTCTATCCACTGCACCACCTAGCTGCCTCGAGTTTTTTATGTTTTTTCATTTCTTCTCTGGAGCGGTACTTGAGCATTCCGTTTACACAAGCATTTCTTTATAGGTTTTGTGGCTGTTGTTGCTTTCATTCTTTGCCTTTACGTCATTGCCATTAATGTGTATATTTCTAACAGGATCTGCTTACTTCATTCTGCCTCAGTTTATGTTTCTCTGAATTCTTCTTAGTCATCATTTCTTACAGGGCATCCATTAAATGCAGGCAATACAATCTGTTTGGCTATTTCCTAATGGATGACCATCTGCTTTGGTTTTAGTCCTGTAATGCCACACACACAAATGCTTCTATGAGTACTCTGATCACCTCTCAGATTTCAGAGCATGAGCCCACTCTTGCTGCCCCTATGTAGGGATACCTGTATCACTTGACACAAAGAATCTAATAATAACAATTCATATTCATGTGAGTTAGGCTTGCTTAAAACACCTACTAATTATTAAAATTTAGTTTTGACCAGTGTCAAGGAGGGTGTACAATAGCAAAAGCATAGGTTTACTACATATTAGCATTCAAGGGCTTTACAAACAATTGTGTTTTTCCTTGTGTTTTGGTATTTTAGTTGTTAAAAAACAAGGAAAAAAAAGAAAAAAGGAAGCACTATTTGTACTTAATGAATGTAGGAACTTTGACTAAGGAAGGCTCCAGAAAAAAGCTCTCACTAGCTTTCTTCTTTTTTACCTTGCTTTTATTTTTATCATGATCCCCAGAGTCAAAGGTCAGTTCAGTTGCTGTATTTGGTAAGAAAGCAACTGCAGTATAGTTTAAAACATTTGACTATGATTATGAGTTACTATAGGATATTGTTTTGTGAGATAAACATGGAACATAAGCATTTCAGCTGAACAGTTTGGATATAATTTCATATTCATTTAGTACTATTTAGTACTAAATAGGACATTTTTCATCATTGTTCTGGTCTCTTGGGTCCATAATGTAGTTTTATAATCATAAAATTCAGCTCTTAATTCCTTTTAGTTTATAAGAAGAGATATATGATTATTAACAAGTTAAAATGCTCTTGATTGTCTTAGGGTAGACTACTTTTGGGGGCACAGGGTAGGTTCTTGGAGATGCATTGAAGACAGTTAAAAATAAGGGGAAAACAGCTGCAGGACTTCAAAGTGTTTTTAAGTACTAGATATTCAGATGTTCAGTATCCCATTCCCACCTGTCTTGTTTTCTTGTGGTATATGAAGTGAGTAAAGAATGTCTAGAGTCCTTTACCCATGTAAAATGTGTGAATATATGTAATGAATGATGGGGTAATCTTCTGTGAAACACAGAAACTGTTGTGATACTGGCTCACATAAACCCAAGTACTAGAGGTGAAGAAATAATGAAACTGAGAGATGGTCACTGGAGAACTTCAAAAGCAAAGTCTGCCTCAGTGGATGTTTCTAGTACCACCTGTTTTGAGGCAAATACCCTGAGGAGGTTTTTGCTTCCACAGATGGCTCATTTTTGATAAGTCATGTGATGCTTGCTGGAAAGCCAAGCAAGAACAAGTGTTCACACATATCTAGACACAGTGGAACAAACTCAGTAACAGATAGATGATAGATAGATAGACAGAGCAAAAAGTTATTAAGTGTTTACAATAATCCAGGACAAAATAATTTCTTCCATTTACAGAGCGAAGCAAAATCAAGGGAGCTTGTCAATACCCTGAAAAAGAGAACTTTTAGTAATCCAAATGATGGATTCTGTATTAAGGAATAAATACAAAGTGCATAACTTAGGCTGACACTCCTTCCTGTAATTCACTCATTTTTCTTTGTACTTCCTTTTATGATCTTTCTGTGTGTGATCTTAAACCACAACCCATTTTCCCCCTTTCCTCTCTTATCTGAATGTCTGGATTTCAAGCCTGCATGTTCTCTGAATAGTAAGGACAAACAAATTCTTGACTTTAGTTATTATTATTATTATTATTATTATTATTATTATTATTATTATTAGGCAGGTCTGACACAAAAATATTCAACTCCAAATTCTCTAAATTAGACTATGTTTGGATCCTCAAAGTTATTTGGTAGATTGTACAAAGCAAGTATTTTTTTAAATACTTCTTAAATAAGACTGAATTAAAATTCAAACTAAGCAAATCTAAAGTGTGTCCAAATTAAACAAAAATAAAGCTTACCGATAGCTCTGTGACATAAACTACAATACAAATCTCTTTTTTACATTTTTCGTTACTTCGGGGTTCTGCTGTAGCTACTGTGCGTTATGTTCTAGAATCCAGAAATAATCACTAGACAGTAGTTACTCGTGTCCTGAAAAAGCTATGAATTATGATTCATTGGTGGCCTTCATTATGAAAGCCTGGCTTTTGGTTTGAGTTGTGCCCAGGTGAGCGCATGACTCCAGGCTCTTTGACCTAAACATGCAGCGTGAACGGTGTTTGGAATAAGAACTCCACAGGCACTGACTTGTAAATGAGAACCACACAGCTGCAGGTATCGGGACATTTGCGGGGAGCTAAAGGAAGTGTAATTGGAAGACCTTGGAGCCACCTAGGATTTAAAAGGGCTGGGGTTGGGAGGGGGGACTTTTAAGGACACTGGCTAATCAGGTGACAGAGTCCTGGACTTCAAAGCCAGGAAATTAGGAAATTCCTTCAAAAAAGCAAATTATAAGTATAGAAAATGACCTCCAATCAGGGAAATAGACGGAAGGATAGTGATTCAGGATCCTGTTTGTTCCAGTTTAATGAAGCGTTATTTGGAGGATATTAACTGATCCTAAGGAGCACGGCTAAGCATGTGTCAACTTTTTCCATTGCAACTCCCCCCCCAACTCTGGCCCCCACCTTTTCAAGGGGCTTATCACCAAGCCACTTAAATACATGAAAGACCAAAGCTTACTACGCAAACGAAGCAAGTGCCAGTTTTCTCTCCCTTAACCTCCGCCCCTGCCCCATTATCTCAATTGGCATGGTTTTAAGTTACAGAAACTCAAAATACAAGAGAGAAGGTAATTAAAGAGTAACAATGTATTCTTGAACATTAAAACTTTGGAAAGACGCTTTTTTCTTTTTTTTCTTTTTCTTTTCTTTTCTTTTCTTTTCTTTTCTTTTCTTTTCTTTTCTTTTCTTTTCTTTTCTTTTCTTTTCTTTTTTTTCAGTTCATAATATAGCCAGCCACGGAAAAGGAGCAGATAGATTAGTCAAATTCTATTAGGCAACCCTGGAAATCCCTCGGATAGCTAAGCGGGATTTTTCTTAAATATTTTTCCTGACTCCTTAAGATATGAACATGAGGTGTTTCTTTTCAAACCTTCAGCAAGGACTTTGAGTGTAACAGTGTAAAAATGATGGCATGAGGTGTTTGTCAAAATCGTACACCAAAAATAAATGGGTGAGGGCGGGAAGAGAAGAGGGAATGGGGCTGGGGCGGGGGCGGGGAAGGGGGGGCCGCCGGGAATTGTTAAAGCGGTGGGAAGCACCCAGATTCTCTACCCGCAGCTTTATAGAAAGTATTTTCTTGATTCATTCTGCAGTTAGCAGGACTCGTGGACACTTGGATAGGTCAGTGGAAAGAATCTGGGTGGATAAAAGCAGAGCTCCACCTCAGGAAAGAAGAAAAAAAGCACCATAAATTTTCCTTTGGGTTTGCACGCCCCCCTCCCTTTTGAACAACAACAACAACAACAACAAAAGACTGTGGTTAAAAATTCCTGGCAAAGAAACCAACGTGCTTATCCTGCGGTGTACAAAGTCATCAGCTTAAGCTGCCAGCAACCAGGTCAAAGGGAACCCTGTTTCCTCTTCACTTACCTAAGCAAGGCAGCTATTAGGTCTTAAGATCTCCTAGTGTTCCCCATATCCCTGAAGCAGGGAGATGAATTATGAACAGGATGGGATGTTGTGACTTGAAATTTCCTTGCTTTTATTGATTAGAACAAGACGTAATTATAATCCAGGTTTTGTACACACATATGTGTGAGACCAAAACAAGAAGTGGACCTTAACACCTTATATTTTTCTGGTGACTTGGCAGTTCCTGGCAACTAAAAGGCAAATTTGGGGTGCTGAAGAGGGAGTTTTTACATGTATACTTTTAAATGGAAAATAGTGACCTTACAGTAAGAATCTGAGTCAGGGAGTCCGAATCGAACATTTATTTTAAAATGCAGGTTTAAATGTCTGAGCTCTGTATAATGCAAAGAAGTTAGCTAGTCAGATATCTTTATGAGCAGCCACTACATGAGCTTGGTTTTTGGTAGGGATTTTGTTTTTAAGTGCCAAAATAGAACAGAACTTATTTAGAGAGCCTTTCAAACTATAAAATTATCTTTAAAGTCCTGCTACTATAAATAGTACATAACTCCTGATTTATCATCTGGTGTTGGTGATTATTGTATTTCTGCATTTTCTGTAGTATAAAACTTGCATTGTTTTTTAAAGTGTATTTGTCTACTAACTGGTATATCCAAGTAACTTCAACAGAAGTTTGAAGTATGTAGAAGAGAAGTGAGATTGGACCCAATGTCAAATTTTGCAGAATTCAAATAAACTTGGATTCTTTTTTTTTTTTAATCCAAGAAGCAGCACATACTCAGATGTCTTTTGTAAAATGGATGCTGATTTAAAATTGAGTATGGCTCAAATAGATTTACATAAGATGCAAAATTGAACAAGCCACCATCATTTTTGATGAGTTTGTATATATAGTTAAATATTTGCCATACCTTAAAAAAGAAAAGCTACTAATTAAAGAATACATAACAATTTCAAAGTCCCAAAGCAGCTTCTGGAAAAGTGCATTTGAGTTATATAGCCACATTATAACTGCTTCCATATTTTAATGATCTTGATGTTCTTTTTGATAATGAAACATTTTTAAAGTTCTTCACTAGCTTTAAAACTTTGATACATTCTACGTGTGCAGGGATTTTAAAGTGTTTTAGAACATCTTAAAGATTTTTTTTCATGGTAAGTTCAAAATTCTTCACTCTGTTGTTGGTTGCAGCAGACTTGAGAAATAATTATCTAATACTCTGTGATAGTGTTTCCATAAAAAGAGACTATATTGAAAACAGTTTTCCCCAGCCAAAGAACTGATTTAAAGCATTAATTTTTATGTTCTGTGAAAATGTGTTCATTTCCAGATTTCTTAAAATAACTGACCATGTAATATGACAGTTTTACATAGTCTTCATTCTCATGGCCTGGAAAACTTCCCTACTTCCACTAAAATATCTTGAATAGGGTTATTCTAGTCCATATGTTAATAGTAAGGTAATATATCCAAAGCTTAGAATATTGTGATATTGTGTTTAATATTTACAGAAGTTTGTTTCCTAGCTACAGAATATGCCTATGAAATATCCATAGGATACAAGTATATTTGAAAGTTTCAGAGAAATGATATTTATTATGAATGTCATATGTAAAGCTTTCTTTTCTGTGCCTGAATCCTATGCAGTATACCCTTCCCTATATACAATATATAGTTGTCTCAAATTATTTATAGATTTGTGGCTGAGGCCAATGCCCTAATCTCTGTCTCTTTCATAGGGTTGTATTTGATGAAAAACAAAAATCATAGGGATATATTAATTCATTTTAGCTCTATATCTCATTAGTTCCTGAATCCTTTGACTGAAGATGTCAGATTGAATTTAAGAGGGCTTGTTTGATTTTTTTTTTTGCCCTTTGTTCAGTGCTATGTGTCAGTTTCTTCAGAATACACATTAATTTTGCAAGTGACAATATAAAGAGCATTCCTTTCATAGGAAAATAAGGGCGTCTACAGTGTGGGTATAGCATGAGACTATATTTTACACCTTACATCATACCTAATTTTGGATACAAGCCCCGACTTAACATTCCTCTATATCTGGTTACTTGATTTGGCCTTGAATATCATCTGCCTTGCTACATGAAAAACAATTGCCTGTCATCTGGCTAACTCTCATTTTAAGGTTTCCTCACACAATCCATGTGTGCAGCAATACATGTGAAACTTCACTGTCCTTTATAAGGACTTTTAATATAGTTTCCCCCACCCACCCACCCACACATACACACAGTAGCTGCAGTGTTACTTAAAACACATCTAGTTCCTTTCTGGCAAAATACAGCTCAATTTTAAATGTAGCATAGAAACTAAGGAAATCCTGAGCAAGAATGATGCCATGAAAACCTGGCACTGCTCATTTGTTTCCTGTTTGGCTAAATTTTACTTGGCAAGGTGGTATTATTGACTCAGAGTGTAGCCAACATTAAAATCATTTTGCAAAAGCAACCTAAACTGTTTCATTATCTTTAGTTAAAATACAGCAGTCCAATCCTGAGATTTAGAGACGATGCCTTTAGCTGGAGAATTATTTTCTGATTTTTCCCCCCTCCGTTTTTGATAAATTTGGACGGAGTTGTGACATAGGGTGTTGGGGGGGTGGTATTAGGTGTTTTTCCACCTCCCCCTTTCCCTTGAGATAGCGTTTAATGAAGCAAATGGACAGGGCTAGATGAGAGCTATTTCCTGTAGCTTCCTGAGGATCCTTAGCACTAGCTTGCATTTTCTGTCCAGGATTTCTTTCCCTGCTTGTGGACTTGTCTGGCCTTCTGGAGCTCGGAAGACTGCAAGGAGTGGGTGGAGGGCGGCTTCCGGGGCTCCGCGTGGGAGGCAAGGTCATGGAGCCGGTGGATGCGTTCGGGCCACGGTGCCCTCAGAGACTGGCAGATGCCTAGGCTGCCCTGGGGGGCAGGGACGCTGTCTGTACTCTTGGAGCCCAGAGAAGGGAGTAGTTTAGGGGGATAAGATGGGGAGGAGCCTCTAGGAAGCCCAGAGACTGTCTGCAGCTAACTGGGACTAGGAATGCGAGACAGAGGGGAAGCCGTGGCCGGGCAGCGCTTCGCGCTCTGTTGCTCCCCTCTGTTCCCCGAAGAACTTCATCCGAACCTGAAGTCCAGCAACAGCCCCTCCCCCCTCCAGCCCTGGCGTGTACTTGAACCAGAGCTTGGGACACATACGACTTCTCCCTACCCCACTTCCCCATCCTTCCCTCTTCGCGGTCCCCTTGCAGACATCCCCCACGCTAACCCTCACCCCACTGGCCTCGCGTCTCCCAATGCCCAGCCCCAATCAAACATTTTCCACTTACTCTTTCCACGGGGCTCCCTCGGAGCAATAAAAACTCTACTGACCCCGGATTATCTGTGCTATTGCTGTGGATTTCCTGAGTCCTAGGGGTGCGAGGACCTGGCCTCGCCCTCCCGCCTCCCCTGACCCTGTTAATGGCTGTTAAAGGCACAAACCCGCGGGGCGACCGCAGCCCGCATCCGAGATCTGATTGTGTCCCTCTGTCCCCTGCATTGAAACTTTGGCTGCCTCTACTCTGCTCTGGTTGGGTTTCCTTCATGCATTTTG
The DNA here is from genome assembly GCF_003287225.1 of Phascolarctos cinereus. NCBI lineage: Eukaryota > Metazoa > Chordata > Mammalia > Diprotodontia > Phascolarctidae > Phascolarctos > Phascolarctos cinereus. The sequence goes on along the minus strand of NW_027556098.1, from coordinate 211,640,746 downwards.
ACTTACACTCCATTTTTTTACCTCTTCCCTATTTGGAGAAAATGCTACCAGGCAAAAAAAAAAGTCCTAACATGTACTGTAAATATAAATTGGAGGAAGCCGGGGTTGGGGTGGGTGCTGGGTGGTAGGAGAGGCGTGTGAACATTCTTATTGATCCTCCTAGATACTTTCTATAGGTCCGAGACCGTTCTATGGAGATTCCTAGTCTCACAGCGCACCCTAGTGGACCATCAGCGCCTCCTCGATCGCTGTCTTCATCCTCCTCCCCCCAAGCCAGCCACTCGCTTCAATCTCCTCTGGCTTATTACAATCTGCAATATATTACTTTCTCCCAAAGTATTGACAACGTGCGAGAGAGTTGAGTAACCCTGGGCGGCTTTCCTGTAATCAGCATATTTATTCACATTTATAGGGAAGAAAAAAATCTGGATTAAATCCCCGTGACCCATATTCAGCTCCAGTGTCATTCTGCCTGGATCCTCTTTAAACCCACTCCACACTGCTTCTCTGTCTATTACATGCTAATTTAATTTTACTATGGACGATATTTTCAGCATTTGCTGAGGACAGTAAATTTTGTAGTTTATGTTATTTCACTTTTTATGACTTTTTAACACTTAATAAAATTTTATTAGAGCACTTTTGTGTTTACAAGGCCACAAAACTCTTGGCAGGTTGTCAGAAGTCCTTTTTATTATGATCCTACTGATATACTGCGAGTAATGAAATAATCATGTCCAGAAATGTATCAAAGGCCAGAGGGATTATCCAACTTAATAGCTCTACAGATGCGCTCAGAAGGATATGGACATGCAGCTCCCAGACAGGCTGGGAGAGAGAAGGAGGAGGCTGACCTGCTAATTTTTTTTTTTACCATTTCTGTTGCTTTCCTAAAAGGCTACATGCAAGGTCATGTGACTTTCTGCTGTCTCAATAAAAAAAAGAATTTATTCTTTTGCAAAATGTGCCTTTCTTTTTATTCTTCTTGTGTGGGCATTTAAGGCTCTTCTAGTGACTGTGGGGCTGGCTCAACATATCCTCGGCAGTTACTTTCCTCTTATTTCAAAGTATACTTTTTCTGTGGCAGTTAGTAGCTGAGAGTAACATTGGTGCTGAACACTACTGCTTCTGCAGCCAAAGCATAGAAAATGTATAAGGGGGACTTAGGACAGCACAAGGGGCTTTACTGTATGTCACACGTGCCAACAGTTGTTTTGTTTTGTATTTTTCCTGAAAAGGGGAGAGTGACTGGAGACTGATTTCTGCTCACGTGTCCAGAGCCACAATACAGTGATTTTTTTTTCCCTGTCAGGCTTGCTGTGCTAAGGACTGAGATACTGCAGCTGTTTTTGAGGTCATTCCCTTTTATTAATATATATGTACATATAGTACATATATAAGGTCATTTACCCTATGGTGTTAAGTTCATTGCATCAAAAGGAGGCCATTATACTTCCTGACCCTGAAAGCAAGGTGGGTGGCTTTGTTTTATAATTACATTTGCTGTCTTCACTTTCATATTTTTCTTTCTGTTATTTCTGAAATACTGTGCCAAAGTGATAAAAGAGAGGAGTAATGGACTTATACATAGAGCAGTTCTGAAATTAATGTGTCAATATCCATAGCACGTGTCCTTCTAAACTTTGGCTTTGAAGCACATTGGCAATCTTTTTTGTAAGACTGTGTGTGTTTCTGTGTGCTTATTCTGCAACACATCCAGATTTTTTAATCTGTCATTGTTTAAAAGAGCCTCTGGGAAGCTAGCAACTCAACTCTGGATAGTGTCCATCACACACACACATGTGTGCACTCTCCCGAAGGGATATACACAAGGCTGCTCATGTGGGTTCTTTTATTTTGACTTCAAGGGAGTGAGTTTGTTCATTGTGAGTTTGCTATCATGGAAAAACTGATGTTCGGGGAGTACAGATATGCTGAGTGGCCAGGATGTTCCAGGTTCAATATAGAACATATTAAAAACACAGTCCCTGTACCCCCTCACAGACTCCCGCCCCTGCTTAAAGCAGATTATGCTCTTACTAGGCAAGTTGAAATGCCGTCTTCTTTCTATATTTTCTTTTTTTTTTTAAGCAGGGAATGGTCCTCAGTTCTGAATTTTATATATTTTCCCCTATACTTTTTTAGGTTTCCTGTTCTTTCTTTCCTCCCTCTCCCTCTTGCTCCCTCCTATTTTCCTTCCTTCCTCCCTCCCTCAGACCTCCTTCCCTTCTTTCTTTCCTTTTTTTTCTTTTTCTCTTCTTTCTTTCTTTCTTTCTTTCTTTCTTTCTTTCTTTCTTTCTTTCTTTCTTTCTTTCTTTCTTTCTTTCTTTCTCCCTTCCTTTCTCTCTGTCTCTGTCTCTGCCTCTGTCTCTCTCTGTCTGTGTCTCTCTCTGTCTGTGTCTCTCTCTGTCTCTCTCTCCATATATACATACATACATACATACATACATATGTATATTAAAGAGAGAGAAGAGAGAGAGAGAGAGAGAGAGGAGAGAGAGAGAGAGAGAGAGAGAGACAGAGAGATGTATATTAAAATTTTAGATCCTCTAAAGTCAAGAGTATTTGAAACAGGGGCTTTGAAGTGAAAGTGAAGTAAAAATGAGTGTGCTAATTTTGATTCTACTCCATAGTGGGACAGAATCATCAAGTAAAATCTATTTAAGCTTTTGAAAAGGCAACAACTAACAAATTAAAAACTGATATTATTAGGTTATATGGTAAAAATACTTAAAATAAGTAAGGTTAATATAGCAAGATGGATGTTTCCAATTGCTGCTCACAAAAGAGAGAGAGATGTGTATTAGTGAGTATGACAGTTGTCCACAGATTATTAATTATTCAATCAATGGAACATCTAACAAATGTTATACTGATGGCTCATGCATGCAGGCTTTTGATGATCTGCTAGGATCTACAAGTGGGGAGTGCTTTATTTCTAGTCCTAGATACAAGGAAAATCATCCATGAAAAATAGGGGCAAGCTAGATAAAGAAGTGGGGTTGGGAAAGGGGCCTAGTTATGGCTATGAGTTAAACATCATTGGAGTCCTAACTTGAAATGTTTGTATATATGGCAAGCAGCACAAATCACACCTGGAATAAGTGCCCAAAAATACAACATTAAGGGTATGGGTGAGGGAAGGACCATGGATACTAATATCATGGTGGGGCAGGGGTGCAGTGGTGGAGAGTGTGTGATGGAAAACTCTAGCCACTACAGGGCCATTGCTGAGAAGATGGGGTGGGAGTGGGAGAATAGAAGTGCTATCTGGTAGCTTCCTATTTTAAGTAACAATTTTTGCTAATTAGATGCTCAGTTTTTTTCCTACATGGTACTTTCAATACCTTCTAAATTTTCTATCCCTGTGACAAAGCACTGGTCACCTCACTAGTTTTAACAATTTTTAAGCTATAGTTAGAAATGAATCTCACTGGGCAGTGAAGGGGGGAGAATCTGTTGAAACAACTGGTTTTCCCCAAAATTTCCTACTATTTTGCTCTAATTGAGGATTATTTACTGCTCTAAAGGCCTCTTTTCTTCTGTTGGTGCTAGACTCAGGAAGGCCAACTTATTCCATAGACAGTTTTGCTGACAGTTTTAGATTATAGAGATAATGGAATCATAGAGTGTTCGAGCTGGAAAGCATCTTAGAGGTCACCCTGATTTTATAGATGTACTTTTAGAAGATGAGGCAAGGCGAAACATGTAAACTAATTAGTGTGGAACAATCCCATTGACTATAATGAACACATAAATAAGCCTATACCCTGCATAAAGTATATTGACTTGTCATTCATTTCTGGGATTAGTATTTAAAATTTTACTTGTGAATTACTTGGGTCTTACTTGGGTCTCACTCCATAAGGACTTCATAAAGTCCTTTGTACCACCTTCCCTTTCCCTCAAAATATCATGGTGTAGGTTCCCAATAAACATTTGTTGATTAATTAATTGGCATGATAACTCACTTGAAGCAAGGAAGCTTTTGTTTAATTAGGTATTATGTATTATAGATGGTTTGGGCAGCTAGGTGGTGCAGAAGATAAGTAGCAGGTCTGAAGTTAGGAAGATTCATCTTCACGAGTTCAAATCTGGCCTCTGACACTTAATAACTGTGTGACCCTGGGCAAGTTACTTAACCCTGTTTGCCTCAGTTTCCTCATCTGTAAAATGAGCTGGAGAGGAAATGGCAAACCACTCCAGTATCTTTGCCAAGAAAACCCCAGTATGGGTCATGAAAAGGCAGACACAGCTGAAATGACTCGGCAACAATAAATGACAGATGGCTTGGCCTCAACAGGTCTGTGGTTGTTTGGTTCCCTTTTTATCTTTTGGGGTTTTTTGGTAGTTTTTTTTGTTTTGTTTTTATCTTTTGTAGTCAAACACAAGTGGTGATGGAAATGATGGAAATGAATGTGATTAAACTGTAAGAATCTAGGACTATCACTGTTAAATCATGAACATATTATTCAATGACTTCTCTATTAGGGGTGGAAGGGGATGCAGGAGAACCATCACTCCTGTGTATTTATGGTTTCCATTACTCCGTGCAATATTTGAAAATTGTCAGAAGGGCAGTCAAGGTAACTCTTTCCCTCTTTTTTCCCCTTCTTTTGAAAAGGATAATTAGGATTGGTCAATACTGGCTCCAAAACATCAGGTATTCCATACATATCTTCATGGTGACCATGAAGGAAGAACTTAAGAGAACAGCTACAGGTAACTAGCAGAACAATTTCTCCTCTTGGTCTGAAATTCTCTGCCTGCTTTAAAAATACCAGTTTTCCCAGCAATCCCTCAAAGGTTTCTGGCCTAGTACAGGGAGACCTAAAGCATCAGTCATTGATGGCCTGACCTCGACCATTTACAATGCTAACCAACTCTCACTATGACAAGGGTTCTTAACCTGGGATCTATGAATTTTTAAAAAATAAGTGTAGATATCTGCATTTGTTTCCTGTGTACTCCTATATTTTTTGTGTTATGTATTTAAAAACATCGTTCTAAGAAGGGGACAATAGACTTCAACAAATTTCCAAAGGATCCCGTGACATAAAAATAGTTAAAAAACCAATGACTTTGTAGGTCCCTGAGCTCTTCAGTGCTTTTCTTTGATGACAGACCCAGTTTTATAGTTTTTAAACAAGAGAACCCATGAACCCAAAGAGGACTTTGAAGTCTGCTACGCAGTCTACCCACTAGTAAACGTGAACTACAGATTGAATTTAAAATTGGGTAGCAGTTACCCCTCTAGTATAAATTTAAGCCAATGACAATTATCTGGGCAAATAGATTTGTTTATGTATACATACACACAAATTTATGTATACAAATATATGTAAGTATATAGATATATTTGCCCAGATATTTTACATATATAGTGTGCATATGTATTATATGTATATATACACATCTATATTTCTTCAGATAATTGTCATTATCTTAAATTTGTGCTATATATACATGAATGTATAGGATAATTTTATATCTAGATTCATATATATTTAATAGAAAGGACTTGGTCTTGGGTTTGGCAAGAACCTCACAAAAGCAAGTACAAACTCTTTAAGCCATTCCTTTGTGATTAGTTGTAGGACAGGAAGGGGGGAACATAGCTCTTTCTTCTAAGATCATGAAGTTTCTCTATTGTTTTATTGGCAGTGATGACAGCAACAAGCATGGCCAGTGGTAACTAGAAAGGGAGCCAGAGGTTACAGATTTATGGCATCAGCTTCACATAGCTCTGTTGCTGCCTTACAGTGTGACCTTGGGTAATTAACTTACTTTCTACATTTAATTTCCTTTCATTCAAGGTGAAGATAACTAGGTTTGCCATACCACTGCTTAATAGGAATTAAAAAAAAAAGATGTTTAGAGAGTGCTTTGAACTCCTCCAGAAGAAGTCTATAAAAATAAAAGTTTTCTTTTATAGATTAGGACTATACAGTGTGAATATTTGGTTTGAGCAGGTGAAAGACTAAAATGTGTAATCATCTGGGAAGTATATTGCCACACCAGCAGCAGATGTGCACAAGAGGATTGTATGAAACCATATCTAGAAACAGCATTGCAAGAATTCAACCCACCTTAACTCAGACACATGAGTATACAATACTATTTTTTCAAATTTTATTTAATTTTTATGAATTGATGAATTTGCTAAGTTAAAGTTTATAGCTGTGGCTGTGGTTTTTTTTTAATTAAAAAAACTTGCAAGGCTTAAAAAGTCAGAGTATTTTTTAAAAAATTGTTTTGTAGGGTTATAATATATGATTTTCCTCCTTACATAACTTTTTTAAAAAACTGCTTTGTCAAAACAAACAAAAAATTTGCTGTGCAATAGCTGAAATCAACCCCTCCCCAATAATTCATTTAATATATGGGCTGAACCCACACCTTTTGTTCTGATAGAGTTTTGAGTGATCTTAGTAGGGCTGTGATGAAGCATATGGCATCTCAATTCGAATCCAACTGACTGTCTTTGGTTTATTCCTGTTCCTGCTCCTAAAGTTTCAGGAAGATGATTGTAAGCAATAGTAACATGCAAACCACTCAGTAACAAAGATGTGACCCATTCACAGGCACCGGAGGACTTAGATCAGTTGAAGTCAGGTTGCTAGAAGACATGGCCTTTGACATGCCCTTGAGCATGGCTTCCCCCATGGCTAGCATGGATAGGGACTGGGTCAATCAGTGTTTATTCTATTGTTATTCCTTGCATTGGCAACAACTTTTGAGACACCATTGAGTGGTGATTGTTGGAGGATTTCACTTGCCTGGCTTTTCCCACCCTATGCCCCTAGTTCTCTGTTTTGCTCTTGTTTGCTCAATCAACAAGTGATTTACTGAACCTCTACTAGGTGACACTCAGCACCCCACTGTCTGTTGTGGGATACACAAAAGAAGCGTCATGCATGGCTCTTCTCCTTTAGGAGCTTAGAATCCTGTTGGGAAGACAAGATGAACTCATATGTAACAAAGATGACCAATACAAGACAAAGTGTAAATGTCTGCACAAACTATAAATGAAGTTTGGAGAAGCGTAAGAGAAAGGACTGATTTTATTCATAAAAGAAGTTAGTTTTGATCTGGCCCTTGAAGGCTATTTAGGATTTATACAAGTGAAAGGAAATAGATAGAGCATTGTACATAATAAGACAACCATTAAGCAAAAGAATAGAGGTGAGAATGGGACAATGAGGACACAGCGAAGGACACATGTGGGGCGGGTCTGGGAGGGTAAAGTGGAGTCAGATTATGGAGGATCTGAGGAGTTCAGACTTCATAGAATAAGAAATAGGGGCCATTATAAATTTTTGAATAGGAGAGTAAAAGGATAATGGTGTAATGGAAAAAGTACAGAATTTGGAGTCAGAGGGTCTGGATTCAAATTCAGACTTTGCCTTTTTCTATTTGTATCACCTTGTGTAAATTATTTCCCCTCTCTGAGCTTTGGTTTCCTCAGCTATAAAAGAGCAGGTTGGATTATAGGACCTCTAATGGCCCTTCTAGCCCTAGAACTCTGTTCCTCTGGTGTTTAAAAAAGTCTTAATTATAGAGATACAAGATTAAATGGGGAATGGAAAGCTTAGTGACACAGAGGCTAGATAGGAGGCAGTTGTAATTACCCCTTTGTGAGTTGAGAGCCTGGAGCATAAAATGGAAATGAAGAACTGTATTAAAACTTTCTCTTTCTCCTCCTCCTCCTCTTTCTTCTCCTCTTTCTCTTTCTCCTTCTCTTCTTTCTCTTTCTTCTCCTCTTTCTTTTCTCCTTCTCTTCTTTCTTTCTCCTCCTTCTCGTTCTTCTCCTCTTTCTCTTTCTCTCTTTCCTCTCTTTCTCCTCCTCCTCTTTCTTCTCCTCTTTCTCCTTCTCTTCTCTTCTCTTCTCTTCTCTTCTCTTCTCTTCTCTTCTCTTCTCTTCTCTCTCTCTCTCTCTCGTCTCTCTCTTCTCTCTCTCTCTCTCTCTTCTCTCTCTTCTCTCTCTCTCTCTCTCTCTCTCTCTCTCTCTCTCTCTCTCTCTCTCTCTCTCTCTCTCTCTCTCTCTCTCTCTCTCTCTCTCTCTCTCTCTCTCTCTCTCTCTCTCTCTCTCTCTCATCCTTGTATCTCTCCCAGCATGGCACTGTTAGCACAATTAATAAGTGATGACGGAAGTGAAATACAATCAGGTGACCTGATTAGCCCTTCCTTCCCTCATCAAGCAATAGGAGGTTTGACCAAAACAGCTGAAGGTGTTTTGGTTGGATGTGATCTGAATTTAACTGCTGGACAGTTCTTTTCTAGGGATTACAGAATTAATTTAACTTGTTTTTTGAATTTTTTAGCCTCCATCCTTCCTTACTTCCAATACTTGCTCCAACATTCATCATTCTATGGTCATTCTAAATCTAGATTATAGTTTTCCAGGTTGTGGTTTGGGCACAAGAAGGGTACTAATTTGGATTTGTCTTTTCTGGTGAGTCCTGGTAATCATGAAATAATACTCTAGAGTAAATTAATGACTTTGGCCTGTTTCAATAGAACATAAATTCTTGTTTATTGATATTATTTAATTAAAAATATACTTAAAATCTTTCAGAAGATTCCTATCTTATCAGTCTGCATTGTTCATTTGCCAACATGGATGGCAACCCTTTCCCATTTCTGTAGAGGATTTCATGAGTTTCTGTGGCCAAAGAAATTAATCACCTGGGGTGAAGAACTTTTTCAAACTTGGCCAGACTGGACAGAGACACAATTGTCACAAGGTTTGTCTTTGAGAACTTTGACTATTAGTAGGCCAGAACTTGGCCACTGTTGCTATCCTTTGACGGTCCAAAATCAATTCCATCTACCATCAAAAGTAGATTCATTCAACCCACTAATTCAAGTTGATTTTGGGGCAGGGCTGTTTTTTCTTTTTTGTTAACTTACTTCCTTCTTTCCTTCCTTCCTTCCTTCCATATTCCTTCCTTCCTTCCTTCTTTCCTTCCTCCCTCCCTCCCTCTTTTACTCCTTTCCTTCCTCCCTTTCTCTTTCTTTGTTTCTTTCTTTGTTTCTTTCTTTGTTTCTTTCTTTCTTTGTTCCTTTGTTTCTTTCTTTCTTTGTTTCTTTCTTTGTTTCTCTCTCTCTCTCTCTCTCTCTCTCTCTCTCTCTCTCTCTCTCTCTCTCCTTCCTTCCTTCCTTCCTTTTCCTTCCTTCCTTCCTTAGGATAAGTGGATGAGTAGGACTTTGTAGAATATCCCCAAGCATTGAAAACTATTGCTCAAAATAATGGTAAAACATTTAGTGTAAAAGTTAAAAAAAATTACAATAATTTTGTCTTTTAGATAACAAGCCTAGTTGATAGCTTCTCATTGAGCTAGGGTGGTAAGTTTTTTCCCCTACCATGAATTGCCTTAATTAGCCAATTATTTCAAACTGACCAGCTTTAGATGCCTTTTCAAGGAAAGCATGTACTGCCCTATATTGTCTTTTCTGAAGGCAGAGGGAAAAGAGTTCTGGGACCAGAGTCAGAGGACCTGAGTTCAAATCCCACTTCTTCTACTCACTACGTATGTGATCTCGGGCTGGTCCCTTAACCTCTCTAAGCCTCAGTCTCACCATCTGTAAGTTGAAGAGCTGGTCTAGATGATGTCCTTGTATCTCTCCCAGCCTGACACTGTTAGCACAGTTAATGAGCGATGAGGAAAGTGAAATATAGTCAGGTAACCTGATTAGCCCTTCCTTCCCTCATCAAACAATAGGAGGTTTGACCAAAACAGTTGAAGGTGTTTTGGTTGTTGAAGATGTGATCTGAATTTAACTGCTGGACAATTCTTTTCTAGGGATTACAGAATTAATTTAACTAAGGTTCCCTCCAGCTCTGAATATGTGGCACTTTTGTCTAGAGGTGGTTCTTTGAAGTGAAGAAGTCCAACATTCTCAGCTTTAGAGATAATAGTTCTATCAACTGTCTGTTCCTCAATGAGCAGGCATTTAGCATTAGTGCAAAATGTAATTTTGTTGGTGCACCTGAGGGTGAATTAGAGGGCTAACAATGCAAAACATTTAGGCAGTTCTTTACATCTAGAAGAAGAAAACAGACCCCTAAGAAGGCAACCATTGTGATGAAGGCAGTTGAGTGGCACAGCAGATAGAGTTCTAAGCCTAGAGTCTGGAAGACCTGAGTTCAAATCCAGCCTCAGATAGTTACTAGCTGGTTGACCCTGCGTAAATCACTTAACCTCTCTAGACTTCAGTTTCCTCATCTGTAAAATGGGGATAATAATAGCATCTATCTCCCAGGGTTGTTGTGGTGATCAAATGAGATAATAATTGCAACATGCTTAGCATAGTGCTTGACATATATTAATTACTTATTAATGTTTATTATTATTGTTATTTTTATCACCAATGAAATTATCAGGAAGGCCTGTAAGAGTGAATTGAGGGAGGAACAGCTAAGTGCTTCCTCTAAAGGAGACTCAAATCAAATTATTTGAAAATTTAAAGTGAAGCTTGCCTTGAGATCTCTTTGGAAACAATTTTTAAAAGTCAATGAACTTTAGGTTTTATTTCCCTGTTAGTGATAAGAAGAAAAGGACCCAACTTTCCTTTGACCCCAGACCTTTTATTTCCCTATGTCTATATAAATAAATGTATTCACATGGAGCTCCTGTGAAATTCTTTTCCTCATCTGTAGAAAGAGGAGAGGTTGGACTAACTGGCCTCTTGGGTTCCTTCCAACTTTAAATGTGTGATCCTATGACTCTTCCCTCAGACACTTGCTACCTGTGAGACCTTGGGTAAGTCAATGAATCTCGTTGAGCCTCAGTTTCCTTCTTTGTCAAATGAGGCTAATAATAGTCTCCACCTTGCACAGTTGTGGGGAAGCTAAATGAGAAGATAAGTTTAGTCCTTTGTAAACCAAAGATCAATATAAATGTGAACCATTATCAGTGAAATAATGGGGGGATGCCCATGGGATAATTTATAGAGAAAGAAGGTTTTCTCATTCCTAATGATAATTTTAGGTTTTGAAGAAAATGTCAAGGCTGCTAATGGTTGAGAAATATTTCATTGATTGGACATTGTAACAAGCCACAGAAGAACTCAGCAAGTCTATTTCCCCTTAGGAAAAAAGGGAAAAAATAATAAATGGTGCCCCATTACAGGGAGAGTCTGACCATGTCTTCCAGAGGGCAAACAACAGCACCTCTAGTTACTAGCAGCTGTAGGAGACTTTGGGGCACCACTTCTTAATGACTGACCTGTGTCTGACTGACCTTGCTATTTCCTGAAGCATCTGTAAGAAGCTATTGTATTCAGCCTTCTTTAGGCTTTTTTTTTTCCTTTTCTTCCTTTTTTTTTTTTACAAGATATTTAATTAGGGCTTGTTAAGGTGGTGCAAATGGCTTGTCCACTTCTTTCACCCCTGCTGTTTCTGCCTGTTAGAGCATTTTCTGGTAACGTTTCCTCTTGGAAAAATGCACGAGGTATTCCTGTCTGCTGGCTGTCTCCTTGGCTGTATAACTGTATCGCCAGACTCTTTTGGGAAAAGAAGAGATGGTTACTGGCAGGTTTCTTCTGAATCTGGGGCCACATCGAGGGCTTCTGGATTTAAAATTAGAATTAGGAAACCTGAAGAACCAGTGGGGCTTTTGTAATAGAGATATGACTACAGAAAATGTGTGCTGTGAGTTGTAAGTTCAAGGAACGAGTGTAACAAAAGGGAGAGTTGTATGTATAGGAGAGAAAGACAGACAGAGACACAGAGAGAAAGAGACAGAAACAAAAAGACAAGAGACAGAGACTGACAGAAAGATTCGAAAACACATCCAAAACAAGAAAAAATTATTTAAGAGATTTTACTTGAGACAGGAAATATTTATGGACTTTAAAATGGACTACAAAATAGGATGGATGTTAGAAATGGCACATATATATGTATACATTTTATAATGCTATGTATAATATTAAATATGTTGCATATAGTAAATTATTTTATATTCATTTAATACCATATTCTTTAAAAGTAAAAGACATTCCACAAAATAGAGGGAATATTAAAATGAAAAAGAGTTCACTAATTCCTCTCCCCTCTTTAAAAGTTTGAACTCATAGGGTAGTAGAAATGCTTACAGTTTGCATAGATTTGTGAAAATCACCATAATTGCATGTGAAGTCTTTGGTTTCTGTGCATATGTCCGTGAGTCTGGAATGTGAATAGGAATGGATAGTCTCTGTCTATATGTCTCTCCAAAGGCATGGAGAGAGACATGGAGAGAGAGACATTTCAAGACAAGATAAGAAATTTCTGTGAAATGCGTCAATAGAACAAAGTGTATAGTTAGGTTAAAAATACTCTGAACTGAATTAGGCTCTGATTTATATGTTCAAGAATAATAAGTTCCAAGCGGATTATCATTTGAGCTAGCACTGAAAACATTTTTTCTCCTTTGGATTTCAATGTGAGCCTATAAATGCATTCCAAAAATAATCCCATGTTGAGAAGGACGACTGCTTGGAGTATACAGGTGACCAAATTATTCAGATCACTTTATTGTATCTATAAAGTCCTTCTCCTGGGATTCTATTTTACCACGATAATCTAAACCTTTAAACGTATTAAAGGCTTAACTTTTGGCAGTGGGTGTAAAAACATCTCCCACTGGGCCTGCATCAACGACAAGCTTTGTGTTTGGCACAAGGGAGGGGTGAGGCTGAGGAGGTTGATTTGGTCAGCTCTTGACATCTGAAATCTTTATCAGCGATAGCCACTTTTAAAGTTGGGGCTGATGATTTGTGGTATTGTTGTTTATCCATATATCATTCACTTGGACTCAGTGTTTAGATCCAAAGGTCTCAAGACCATTTGCAATCTTGCTTGGCGTGTTGTAGCAGACAGGCCAGACATCTGGTTGTCAGTTATAATTGCATCTCTGCACCAGAAGTTGTTTTTAAATACTCCTGATTCCCTTTGAACGTAGAACTGTGATGCACAACAGTTTCAAGCCATTAACGTGAGAGGCAGAGTCAATCCCAGGCTTTAGCCTAGTTTGAAAAAAGATTTATGAGATTAAGAAGGGGGGGGTGTCCATTTTACTGAAAGGGTGGCTGTTTTAGCCTGCATGAGATTTAATGATACAGAAGTTTCCTTTCCAGCCTATACAACTTACTCTTTGAACACTGACAGCAATAGTGCGTCAGAAAATTATCTTCATGGTGTTGCCATGTTTACTGTTTCCTGTTGTCTTTTCCTGGGAGTTTTTTTTAAACAAAAATTAGGGGTGAGCATTAAAAACACACAAGTTAGTGGATGAAAGAGGATATTATTATGCTCCCTTCTCAGGTTAATGTGGTTGCCTGTGATTTAAACCTCATAGACTTGGGGCAAGATATAGCACCAATTAGAAACATAGACCTTAATTTTTGGGCCCGTAATCATATAATCCCCTTTCTATTATCTGACTTCAAGTTATTGACACAACATATTTATTTCTCAGTCACAAACCTGGATTTATTAGGGTAGCAAACTGGTTTTATTTAAGTTGCAGAGTCCAACAAATATCAGTGCATGTCAAGACAAAGCTGTTTCCAAAACTGTAAAGCAGCTGTTAAAATGAGCACGTATTTTCTTCTGATAATTGTCAGCACGGGGTCAAGAAAGCTGAACAATGCAGTGCACAGACAGTCTTACAACCCACTCATCTTAGATGGAGGCAAATTTTGATTTAAGATCGGAATTTTGAGCCAAATAAATGAATTGTATCTTATAAAGTACTACAGGGGGAAATTCAATTTAATAGCCTCTCCTTAGCTTCAAATTCAGATTGCATTGTTCGCAGGAGAGTTTTAGCATTTTATTGGAAAGCATCGTTGATGACAACCACAAAATGATCCATTGTTTTTTTCCTTATGTCTGTGAAAGTATATATTTTGCCTTGGTGACATTTTAAATTGTAAAACATTTTTTTAAATGGCTGTTTAATTTTAAAGGGCGGGGGGGAAGCACAGAAGTGAAGGTATATGTGACGATCAGGTATCAAGTCAGCCAGCCATCTTTCCTTTTTGACACCTGGTTTAAGACCAGGAAATGATCCTATGAAGAGTATTAGTGGATTCAGTTCAGCCCCTGGTGGTCTGTGTCCCATATTACATAACCAGCATAGGCAGCTTTCAGGATTATTTCCAGTTCACAGACAGCAGCTTTTCTCTAAGTTTGTCTAGAGAGAAAGCTCAGTCTCTCACCACTCTCCACCCCGCCTCACCCTCCAGCCTCCTTATCATGAACTTGGAAATTGGGAAACCAAGAGGTCAAATACAGTTTTCAAGAGATTCTAGGTTCTTTTGCATATTCACGTATTTAAATCATCCTGTGCTCAAAAAAAAGTTGCTCTGTTTAAAAGAAAATATGAGCATTCGAGGCTTTCACTGTGTACAGAAAATCACTGAAGACTGCAGTTTTCCTAACCGCGGAAATTCTCATTTCCCATGTGCAGTTGGTTAACTCCTCACTACATCCCTAAGGAGTCTGTCTGAGCAGAGAGCACTGGGGGAAAATGAAAATTTCCACACTCAGAAAGAGCCAAGGCAGCATTTTAAAGGATTAAAAATGAGAGCAGGAGGAGTAGAAGAGGGATGGGAAAACATTTGTTCTTTTGTTTTGGTTTGGTTTGAAACAGCAAGGCTACATGATTCTCAGGTGTGAGGAAGGCATGAAACTTGCCTCTTATTTTTATAATGCTTTTGAACCAAAGCACCAAGTATTCTAATTTTCTCCAAACCTGCATATTGCGTGGCAAGTAATGAAACCCTGAAAAGAACTTAACACCTTAATATTATGCACTATATATAGGACACCTTAAAAACAAAACAAAATAAAACAAAACAATTTTCCCGAATCTGTTTTGTTTTGTTTAGTTTTTACTTAATACGCTTTCTACCTCTGTTCAAGTATTAATTTTTGACCAATGATTCCTCACATTCCACACAATTGACCTTGTTATGTGTTTCTTTGTCTTTTTTGTTAAATTGAAAATTTACTGCCCCTTGATAACATTAAAAAAAAAAGTTTGTAAGGAATTTGGATTAGAAACGAGCTTGACTCCTAAGGCCACTATACCATGCAGAATGTGTTAGCTGTTTTCTGTACCAACCACCATTTTCTTGCTGTGTGGGCGGACGGCAAAATGGTGGTTACCAGCATTTTGTTGCATGAGGGCTCATTCCCGTTCAGCCTGTGAACGCAGAACCTGTCCTCCCGCTGACAGAAAAGCTCAGGCTTCTCAGGTCTAGGTCGATCTCTGGGACCAATTACAGGGCTCAGCCCAACCTTTGTATACCCGAGGGCTTTTCAGATCCATAACCTGTATTTTTGATACATTGGTTCAGGGGATCCTGACTTGTTAAAAATGCAGTCAGTAGCATCTTGCAGTCAGATAGATAATCCTATAGTGGATCCAGGTATGCCTGTCATATTTGTAGTTGTCCCATATTCACAGTCTTAAGAAGGGATCTGAGATCAAGTTAGCAGAGACAATGTGAATGTATTTCTTCTGAATAAATTATCTCTTCAGATCAAGGTTGAGGTCATTGGCAAGATAGTATGGGTTAGCTTCTTCTGCAGAAATTTGCACATGTAAACTAGGAAGTATTTTTTTTAATGCCATGATCTTTTATTCATGGGCAAATCATTTAGTTAAAATTTTTTAAAAATGAGAAATTAAATGAATAATGTCTGTAGTTTGATTTAGCAAAATTTGAGGCTAACCTTGTCTCATCTTCATCTGAACCCCGAATGTTGTACTTAATGGAGTTTTAAGGGAGTTCAAAATGGACCTTGATCACCCATGGTTGAATTAGCACTTTCTTTTGTCTGAACAGAAACAATTTGTTTTCAGTCAGGTATGCAGTTCTGAGACTGGAGAAAACTGAGGCTCCCCAACACATTGCAGATTTTGTGTTATCAACTGCAGTTGCCAAACATTTGAGATGATAGGTACAGTTGCACTCCATAAAATAGATCTGCAGGAACACTGTTTATGGCACACACAACAATATTATTTTCATCTATTTGGTGTGCAGAGGTTGTAAATAGGAAAATGTGTAAGCCATTAAATCTAGTAGCAACGAGGCTCTTAAACCAAGGTTTATTGTACCAATGCAGGCAAAAGCCTTACTTTTTTGATCTGCGGGTGTTAAATTCCTTGTCTGCAACACAATTTTAGTTCTAGTGTTATTTATCTGGCAGCGTCTTAGGAAAAAGGAAATGGACAGATGTCCATAAACAACGGGCGCCACCTGGTGGCAAATAGACAATATTCAGTGTTGGTAAAGCAAAGACATTCTCATTAAAGCAGCTACAAAGAAAACAGCGAAGGACCCCTTTCAGTATTCACTCTGCAGTGACTACACAGGGAGAAAATTAAACGAAACAATCACGGGCATTTAGATTGCAATGTCTATACTACCTTGTTAACCTCAGGTGATTTTTCCAGGTCGGACTTCAAACGCATTAGCAATGTCTCTACAAATAATGTTAGCTCCTCATCAGTCAGGTCCCTGTTAAAGACAGTATTTCCAAATATGCCAGGGTGAGTAGGTAACAGAACATGGCCCTGATAGGATGCAATGCCACCAAAATCTTGGGCTGTGAAATTCGACAGTGGGACATAAATTGTTCATGCAACGTAAACATCTCACTCTTAGTTTAGACTGCTATTCACAAAACACAATTAAACAAAGAAAACATGGGTCCTGAGACCAGAAGCTCATTTGTAGGTCACAAAGCTCGAAATAGTTTTACTAAGGATGTTGAAAAAAGCTCAGATGGGCACCAAAGTGGTAGTTGGTTTTGTTTGTTTGTTTTTTTAATCCATGCCAGAGAAACAGAAAAATGTTGCCTTTTAAATGGCTTCCCGAGAGCGGTGTTTGTAGTGGAAATGTGGAATTATTTGAATATACTTCTAATGTGACTCTTTTACTTTTTCAAACTCCAAAATTAGAGCATGGATTTCATATATCAAATGCTGTGCATAACTCAGAATAGGTGGTCTGTTTATAGCTCCATGCATAAGTTGGAAATTAAATCTTCAGCCTCCAATAAAATTGTATTTCTGTAATAAAACTGCTGCACCTTGACTCCAGACTACATTGAATCCCAAATTAAACACCCCATTTACTCTACTGTAACAAGCAAATGGGTTTGCTACACTGAGCAATATCATGGAGAGAAAAAACAGATTATTTTGTGCTCTTTCTCCTATGCACAGCACACCCAAATAAGGTCATTTCCTCCCTCTTTCTTCCTTCTCAGCACAAGAAAGGTTTTGATTGGGTGGGGAGAGGGGAGAGGGTTGGGAGGGAGGGAGGTTTGGCTTGACTGTGTTAAATTCCTGTCTGCTTTTTAAATTATAGAAGTCATCATATGTGGCTAGGCCATTCCAGTGGGCTAAAAAAATCAACCAGGTAGGGTATTCGCTACAAAATGTCTTCCTTGGTTTCATGAATAACTCAGTGACATGAGCAGAAACATCTGGCATGCCAAAGGCTGTGTAGATTTATTTATGCATTATATATAATGTAGATGCTTTCCCCTATAATGCGTCCACTCCCTACCACTGTCTGCAGCACAAGGATGCTTCTCAGTAATAGGTAAGGGATTTAAGTTTAGGATCTGTTAATATGAACTGTATGTATTTATCTCCCTCTGTACATTTTTTTAAAAAGTGTGAATATATGTAGTTGCGTGCACGCGCTTGCACGCATACACACACAGAGGCTAGATGTTATTTTAGACAGTCTATCATCACAGGCTGATTTCCCCCTCCCCCCCCATGATATGACCTGGTCGATACTGACTTTTGGCATTTGTGCAGTGGCTTTATTTGAAATTAAAACCCGCAGAGGGTGAGCTTTGGAGAGCAATGAATACTAATGCAGCTTCCTCTCACCAACTAAAGAGTAGGCAAGCAAGACACAGAGGTTTAATCTGCCTTGAAAATACTCCAGTTAAGCTCGGCTGAAGCCACCCTCTAGCGGACCAAGGGTGGAATTTACTCTTACTGGGCCCCCCATAGCAGTCTTCATTTAATAAATACACTCATCCTCCCCCTCTCTCAGGAGAGTCGAGATGTTAACCTTCAAGCATGATCCGTTGAGATGAATGTTAATCATGGAGGGATTTCTAATCAGGTTTAATGGAGTACAAGAAGTTGTGTTAGCAGTTTCAACTCTGGCTTAAAGGGCTCCTTGTTATATTTTTGTGTGACGGGCAAAAGTGAAGTATGGCAAGAGCTTTGATGCCTCGTCTTGAAAGTTGTTGTCCAAGACTTTGGAGGAAAGATTAGGAGGAGCAAAGAGCCAGGAGAGAGAGAATTAGACATTCAGGCTTATGTCTTCAGAAAGGTGTGGGAATGGTTATGGAAATAAGGGATCTTCGACTTAGATTTCAGGCTGAAATATCTGTTATTTCCAAGAGTCAAAATCACAGACATGGAGATGGAATGGACCTCAGAGATTATCTGGTCCGATCTCCTCATTTTACAGATGGGGAGACTGAGGCCAAGAGAAATGGATTTTCCAATGTCACACAGGTCATAAGTGGCAGAGTCAGGATTTGAACCCACATTCTCCGACTCCCAAGCCAGTTCTCTTTTCACTGAATTGTGCTGGTTCTTTGCTTTGCTTTGAACTTGTAACTGAATCACATCAGGAGTTCTGTGACCAGGAAGCTACATTTCCCTGAACTAAGGGTTCTAGAACCATGGGGTTTAATAGCTGGTGGATTCAGGTGATTAATATACAGGCCATTTTGTCTGTGTATTTTACTTGTAGCCACAAACTGTACCTTGTGCTTCATTGCTTCTACATACCTCTGAAAAGTCCTCTTTCAAGTTTTTGTTCTTTTTAAATATTCCTCTCTGCGCTCTCTCACATTTCCTAGAAATGTGAAAGCTATATTCCCATAATCATTAGACCTCAAAGTATAAACAGAGAACCTATAAAAACATTTTCATTTTTAAAAACTGGTGAGTCTTGCTCTTTTCCTTTCGTTACTCTTTCCCCTCTTCCTCAGCTCCTTTTCTTCTCTTGATCATCACTACCCCAGTTCAGATCCTCATGACCTCTCCCCCTGTAATTTAATTGCTTCCTCTGTTGTCTTGAAGACTTCAGTAGCCTCTTCGTTGGTCTTCCTGTCTCTGGTCTCTCTACAATCCAGTTCATCCTGACAAAATTATTTTTTTAATTCATGGGCCTGAAAATGTCATGCCCAGACTCAGAAATTTTTGCTGACTCTCCATTACCCATAGGACAAAGTTAAAAATCTTAGTTGTCATTTAGATCACTCAAACTACCTTTCTGTCATTATTATTTCATTTGACTTCCTGTCTTGACTTTATATTCCAACCATATTGGACAACAAACCATTCTCTAATTCTATCTTGCTGCCCCAACTCTTTGCATGCAGAATTTCCTCAATTCCCAGACAGGCTCCTCCCACATTTCTGCTCCATTGGAAGTCTTTCTCCTCTTCAAAGATTCAGCTCAATATTTACCTTTGTTCCCTGACCTCTCCCAGCTAGTCTTTCCCTTCTCAAATTTCTTTTAGTACTTTCTTTGGATCCTTAAAGTTCATAGATCAAAACATCACCTAGATCTGGAAGGAGTGTTAAGGGCCATCGATCTCAAACCTTTCATTTTACAGATGGGGAACTTGAGTCTGAGGGAGTTTAAGCGACGTGGCTGTGGTCACACAGCTAGTAAGAATCTGAGGCAGGACTGGAACTCAGGTCTTCCTGAGTCAAAGCCCCAGTACTCTCCCTACTGCACCGCTGCCCTCTAATTTTGTGTGCGTGTTGTGTGTGCAGGCGTGTGTACTATTTGTTTGTGCATATCTTCTTTTCCCTGTTAGATTGTAAGCTTGTGGGCAAGGACTGTTGTTCTCCCTCTTTGTATCCTCAGCTCCTGTTACGGTGCCTGACACACTGTAAGTGGTTAATAAATGTTGCATTGGACTGGTCTTCATTCAGGTTCAATGGACCCCCTTCAGCACCTTTCTCCTGAACTGAAGTTGGCATCCAGTTGCCTCAAGGTCTCTAATGGTCCAGGACAGTAGTGCCATTTAGACATTAGTTCTCCAGCAGAGCAGATAAGCATAAAGAAATAATTGGCCAGGTGTAGTGGCACATTCCTGTAATCCCTTCTACTGGGGAGGTTGGAGTTGGTGAATCTCTTGACCTCTGGAGTTCTGAGCTACAGTAACCTAAGCCAATTGGATTGTCCTCACTAAGTCTGCCAACCAGTGTGGTGAGGCTTCGTGATGGGATAAAGTACTAGGTTGCCCATGGAGAGACTAATCAGCCTGGGTCAGAAACAAAGCAGGTCAAAGCTTCCATGCTGCCCAGCAGTGGGATCAGGTCCATGAATATCCATTGTACCAACAGACTGGTCAAGATAGGGAGACTCAGTTTCAAAAAAAAAAAATCAGGATAAATGTTATTTTGTGGTACATCAACACCAAATCCAGTGTGTTTTTTGTTGCCTTTGGTTTTCTTTTGGTATCAGTTCCAAGAATTTGAGTCCAATTTCTCAGCCTTTTTTATGTACATGTTTGTGAATCAGACAAAGGTTTGTACATATTCATAACGATGGGCTTAACACAAGGTAGATGAAGCTGAGAACTGGCTTAGCAGCAAAGACCAGCTTAGTATCCAATGTCTGTACTTGCATCCCAACTCCAATGTAAAGACCTAAATGTTATTTGTAGGTATGAATATGTTTAGACACCAAGCTGACTGATGAACAACAAGCCAGTCCCCAAAAGATGATTCATTAGGGATGTGAATCAATGTGGTTAATATAGTCCATTTTTATCTGAGCATTCGGTCCCCAGCCACAAATTGTGGCTTTTGTCATGTCTTCTATAGACCTCTGAAAAATGATCTCATATGAGAGAAGGCTAAAGGAAGGATTCTGGAGTGCTTACCAACCTCATTTCCTCATCTGTAATGATAATTATACTAATTAGTCTAGGCATCACACCTGTGTAACATCCTTATCCCTATTTTACAGATGAAGTAACTGAGACATAGAGAGGTTAATTACTTGCCCTAAGCCATGTAGCAAATTCGCTAAGTATCACAGTCAGGTTGAAAATCCACAATTTCTACTTTTGAGACCATGGGGGTAATTCTCCTTTCCTGTGAAGAAGGGATATTATTTACTCTTTGTTTCACTGGGACCTGGTGATGGTTAAATAACATTTAGGAAGATAAAAATGTCACTTATGATTAGGCATTCTGGAGTAGAATATTTCTCTCATTAACAGTGTGAGGTTACTACTGTTGTTATAAAGGCCCGTGATGTATGCTTGTAAGACTGAAAACCTGGAGAAAATAATCTTGAGGTTTGGGGCAAATCGCTGTAGCTTCTTGAATTTTAGATGACAGCATATTCAACAAAGAACTTAGTTGATTTTTTTTTTGTCTAGACCTGTTGAGTTTATCAGGGTAAGAAACCCCTAGTGTGAAAACTCCCTCCCCTGATTGGCAGCAATCCTGCTGATTTATATTCTTAAAGAGCTGCCTTTGGCACTGAGACGTTCACTAATTTGCCCAGGGTCACACCACCAGAATGTATGAGAGACAGAACCTGGGCCCACTTCTCTCTAACTGCAGGCTTCGCTCTCTAGTCACTATCTTATGCTGTCTTTCTTAATTTTTATTTTAACTGGAAGGTAATGGATGTTTTCCCCACCCGCCCATCTTAGCTATAGCTTTGCAAGCAGTGCATCAAATGGCATTTTTGCATGCATATATTCAGAGAACAATGTGAAGTATTTATCCCTTGGGATAAAAAGGAAAAAAACCACAACCCAACTTGAAAACACAGATGGTTCTGATACAGTCTGATAAGAATGTAAACAGGAAAATATCTTTGTTGACTTATTTCTTCGTAATCAGTAATAATTAGTTATTGCCTAGAGATGAATTACATTTTTTATTTCACAAGCATTGCCATGAACAATTGCCTCAAAAAAGTGAAGTTGGATTTCTGACATTGGTTGAGGGAGAAATGGTATATGCCAAAACGTCTCATTAATATTCCTCCTGATTGATACTGGGGAACAAAAGCCTGGGAGAAGATCATTTCTGCATTCTCATTTCTGATTTAGAAATCATGTACCCTTCAGGCAAATCCATGAAGGGATATATGGGAAGTTGGAATGAGACTTTAACATTTCTCCGTAGTGCCTTATGTAGAGAAGTGAAGCATTCATTGATTTTTTTTTATATATTATTATTTTTGGATGAGGATAATTTCTTCCTCCACTAGAGTTCTGGACTGTGTTTTCATAAACAAACATTTTTTTTAAAAAAGCTTTATTGATGTATTTTGTTTTTAAATTAAAGTAAATATTATTTCTTTTCCTCCTCTCCCCCAATGTATTTCCTATCCTTCATAACAAAGAAAAACAGTTAAATAAAAACAAATAACAAATTGACAATGTGTGTCAGAATATGCAACATTCTGTACCCATAATCCCCCCCTTCTCTACTAAGAGGAAAGAGGTGTTTTTTTTAATTCATTTTCAGAGGCTAAAATTTGTCATTGCATCATTAATTATTTAAAGAACAAACAAGCAAAAATACCTTCCTTCATTGATAGTGATGAGAATCCATAGAGCATTAGAAAGAAGACAGGATTTGGAGTCGGAAGACCTGGACTTGAATTTCATCTCCCCTACTTACTACTCATATGAGCTTGAAGAAGCCACTCTTTGGATCTGTGTCCTTACATGCAAAATGAGGGGGCTACCTTCAAGGTCTTTCTGTGCTCTAGATCTCTGAACCTATGGTAATAGGGGACATGAGAATAGTAACTCATCTCCCAAGGCCTTGGAAGAAGGTGTGATGTTTTCTACATTCAAATACTTGCCTTCCCACTCTCCCTGTCCCCTCATCTGCCAATAAATGTTGACATCCTAGTCTTTTCCTTCACCCTTCATTTCTGCGAACCCATCTTCCTAAGAACCACTCTACTGAAATTAGGTCTAGATATACCCCGAGAGACATGGCTTTCTGTATCCCACCCCACAGGTTACATTCAAACATCACTTCTGTCGTATTTAGGACATGATCATAATTTGTAGATAAAAATGATCATTCATGGGTTTTATGGCGTTGTTCCCAGGACACCAAAACAATTGGCCAAGGAGTGAAAAGTTAAGCCTAAAACCTAATTGTCTGTTCCATTGGATGCCAAACAACCATTCCTACAGATTGTTTTCCCTTTCCATGGTGCGCTTTTGGTTTTGGCATCACCTAGACGTGGCCATAGGGTCCTACTTCAGTTCTCAAGTTTGGGTTGGTGTTTTTCCTAATCTTTTGAAAATCAAAATAATTACAATATTAAACTTAAGATTTCTTATTATTGTTTCACTCTCGATTGCCCCTGAGAGGCTCATTCTCCTCTTTCCTCTCATAATATATAAGATGGCCAACTACAAATAGTTGAAATTCATATAAAACAAATATAAGCAATCAGCTCAATGGACTCACTCCTGATATTCCCAAAACTATTGAGCATTCCTTCTTTTCTTCCCTTTAGCTTCTGGAGAACCACATAGAGGGGACATATCCCCTTCTATGATCTGCACTGGGGTAATTTATATTTAATGATTTAATCAATGTCCTGGCTAAAGGAATTAAAAACATATGCAGCAAGTCTGCAGATAACGTGAAATTAGGTGGGATTACTAATACCTTGGAAGACAGTAATAGAATTTAAAGTGACCTAGATAAATTAGAGAAATGGTCCATCAGAGATAGGAGAAAGTTTAACAGGGACAAAGTTTAATAAGAAAGGAAGTAGAACAACAACAAAAAGATCAAAAAAGAGAGATTAGGCACAGGTTTGGCTGAAAAAGATCTGAAAGTGGTAGTGAATCACAAGCTGAATGACGAGTTGCTAACATAACATTGATATATCAAATGCAGTATGAACTGGAGACAGGAAGTAAGGCTTGCATTATAATCTACATAGGTCATAAAATGTTATGTTTAATTAGTGCCTATAACTTGGAGAAAAAAAAAGACTGGAGAAACTGAAGAGAGCCTACAGTAGAGAAACAAGAAAATGAACTAAGGGGTAGAAAGTATTTCCTGAGGAAATGATTTATCCTGGAGAAGAGAAGGCTAAGGAGTGACTTAATAAGGGCCTGCAAACAAGGAAAGATTACTATAAGGAGAATTCTGACTGGTTATTCTCCATCTCACAGGACAAAGCAAAGAGAATGTGTTTAAGTTGCAACAAGAGAGAGATTTCTTGGACAGGGGAAAGGCTTTCTTGACTGTAAGGGTGATTAAATACTGGAAAGACTATCTAGAGAGCATCTGGAATTTCCACATTAAGACACCCCCCCCAACACACACACATACACACACACACACACACACACACACACACACACACACACACACACACACCAGCCCTGCCCAGTGAGCTTTAGAAATAGGATAGAACTGTCTTAGACACCTTAGTATTAGCCTACCTGGAAACAAAGACCTGCTGGACCAGATGACCTCTTGAGGTTTTATCAGAGTCATTGACTAGCTGGAAGGAGAAACAAGACAAGCAATTTGATGTCCTAGAGTTTTTTGTATTAGAGGAAAAAGTAGTAATAAGTGTTTACGGATGGCACTTTTGTGGGTGTGGCTCCTTATTAAAGCTATTTTAGGGTTCAAGTATTAACATCTTTTTCTCTAAAGTCCCATGCTTATGATTTAATCCCTTATTGTACACATATGGTGGGGTTTTGTTTGTTTGCTTGCTTTTAGAGTCCTATAACCTTTCCAGCAGGAGTCTTACTTTGCACCTGTGCTTTTCTTGAAAAAGAAATAAGATTTGTAGTTTCTTGGCTGACGTTCACAGGGGAAAAAAGATTGAATTTGGTGGAAATTCACCAGGAAGGGTAGAAAAAGAAAAGACCTACTCCCCTTCTCTATCTTGCAACAAGATTCCCCATCTTCAAATTTTCCATTTGTTTTGTTGCAACAGAAAGCAATGGTATTACCACATTATCCCATGCCATGCCCCGCATGACATTTCCATGGCAACCAGAGTTTAAAATCATGATGTGCCCATGCATGATAGGTATGTCCTGGTTTCAAGTCATAGAATGGTAGAATTTTGGAGCTGGAAGCAACCTAGAAGATCTTCATGATGAGGACGTTGAGACCCAGCAAATTGCTCTAGGTCATATAGTAGGTTGAGTTGCCTAGAACCAGCACCTTATACTCTTAGTATAATGCCCTTTTCCCTGTCCCATGCTCACTCTGGAGAAATGTACCCATCTCTGATGCTCTCAACACTCCTTCCCTGTTCCCCTCTAGCCTGAAGCTTCCTAGCTATGAGAAGCACCTGGTAGAATGCTGGATCTGGGATATTAACATTTGAGTCACCGAGAGAAGCTGCTTGTATGTAATTATTTTTTTCTCTGAGATTTAGCATGCTTATCTTTTTCCCCTTGAGAAGTGGCAGACATTGGCATCTCCATGTCAGCCAGAGGTTTAAATTATACATAGATTTTTATATGGATTTTTGGAGTCAGAAGATCTGGCTTTGAACCCTGATCCCTACTATTAGAATGTAAGCTCCTTGAGGGCCAGAAGTGTCTTTTTTATTGGATTTTTATTCCCAGTGTTTAGCACAGTGCCTGGCACACAGTAAGCACCTAACAGATACTTGCTGATTGACTGCTTCCATCACTTAATACCTGTGCAGCCTTAGGCAAGTTATCTAACTTCTCTGGCCCTTAGTCTTCTCATCTGTAAGATGAAGGAATTGGACTAGATGGTCTCTGAGACCCCTTCCAGTGCTAAGTATGTGATTCTGTGATCCTGTGCCCAAAAGGTGGTTCTTATCTACCGCATGGTTCTAAAATCTGAGGATTTTCATGCAATATTAATGCCAATCTATCTTTAATAACCTTTTAGTTCTGTGGAACCCTTTGGGAGTGAGTCATTCTGGATAGTGGCGTTTTCCAGGTAGCTGAAAAATTCCCCTTTAAAGCACTAAATAATTTTTAAAAATTAACCCTTTTGAATGGAAATTAAAAAAACCCCTTTATTACATACTTCCTTGGCTTCTTAAAGAGAATATACTGAACATAATTTAACCTCTTCTTGATGATTGAATCCCCATTATGCACATTAACTAGTGAAATGTGCTGACAGTTATGGCTTTAGGGGGTATGGAGATGTGTAGCAATGTTTGTCTCTGCATTACATTGCTCCATGTTATGTATGTGTGTTTTTAATTCTCGTGTCAGATTTTTATCATTTTTTCCTGCCTCCTTCTTTATTGTCTTACAGTTACTGCTTGTAGCTATCTTAGGGTCTACTTACAATAACTCTTCTCTCTCCTGATACTGCATTTGTATTGTACTTTAAGGTTGTAAAGTACTTTACAAATATAATCTCATTCCATCCTCACAACAACCTTGGGAGGTAGGTGCTCCATTTTATTATCTCCTTTTTACAATTGAAGAAACTGAGGCAGACAGAGGTGGGGCAATTTGCCCTGGATCAAATCACTAGTGAGTGTCTGAGGCTGGATTTGAACCAATATCTTCTTGACTCTAGATTAAGCGCTCTATTTTGTCCCACCTTTCTGCCTCTAAGATTTGCTACTGATTTGTTACCTATAAGCTGCGGTGAATTTGGAAGTCAAATAGACAAGCTGGTTAGATCAGTGTGTAGAGTAAGAATACATAGGCTCTAAATAAGAATCTAAGGAGTTCTTTGAGTAAAGTTGGTGGGCTTTAGCTCATGAATTTTATGGAGTGTATTTGGGCTGCTCAGTGGTTATTCTTGCTTCCTTCTGAGGTCAAATTTTGGTTGGGTGAAGATTCTGGAGAGCTGAGTTTTACCAATTGCTCCTCTACTTCCTTGTCCCTTAATTTCTTGGTTATCTAAACTAGACACTCCTAACTGCACTAAAAATGAGAAAACACCCAGGTGCAATAAAGTATCAGATGTTTCTGAGATCATCTGTCTTCACGAAGGCTCTTTACTGACAACAGTGTAGAGTGATTGAGAAGGTTCTTACAGAGGAGTCATGGGAGTTTCAATATATGTAAGGTGTTTCTCATTCATACCACATAGAATTCAGCCTGATGAGTGTGTAGGGGTGATTTTGTGATCACTTCTCATTTATGCCTCAGTCTCCCTATGAAGTCATGCTTAGTGATGGTGGAATTAGAGAGAGGAGAAAAAGGAGGAAAGGCATCAAATGGCAGTTAGTTGATAGTGGATAGAGCCTTGGATTTGGAGACAGGAAGATCTGAGTTCAAATCCCACTTCAGAAACTTGCTGGCTGTGTGGTCTTAGGCAAGTCACTTAACCTCTGTCTTCCTCAATTTCCTCATCTCTAAATTTGGGATGATTATTGAAAGGGCTTAACCAAGTGCTTGGCACATAATAAACCCATATAAATATTTGGTTTTAAAGTGGGTATTAAGGCAGCCTGCAGAAAGGAATGGGGCATGGGATAAGGGTAAATATACCTAAATCTCTACTGAAATTAGATCTTAACTACTTCACTGGGCACTTAGGCACTTGTTTGGTTTGGGAATTTAGTCTCCAAGCTGTCCTGTTGGTTAGCTAGAGCTAATCTGTGATGTATAATGCACTTGTAAATGTTAGAGCTAGAAGGGACTTTTTCTCCACAGGCACTTGATGGAGAAATTGTTTTTTCTGCCTCTTTTTACTACTTGTGTTTACTACCTGTGTGACCTTGGGCAAGCCACTTAACTTCGCGGGTCTCAGTTTCCTTGTCTGTAAAATGAAGAGGTTGGACAGGATGAGCTCTGGGGTCTCTTCCAGTTCCAGATTGATGACCTCTAGCTAGTACCAAGCTACCTACCACAAATGAAATATCTTTTCCCATGTAGGCTCTTATTTGCATCCTGAACCAGAACTGAATCCAATGAGGATATTAAATTAAAATCAAACGTGAATTCCCAGTCCTTGGTCAATAGCCTTCCATCTCTTTCCAGTTAGTGTCTGTCAGCCCCTAGTCAGCTCCGCTAGCCAAGGGCCACCTTTAAAATGATATCATTTCCTGACAGGCAGAAAAATAACAGGAAGAAAAATGACTGGGGGCCCAAAGTCCTTTAATGAATGGGAGAAATTGGCCCATGGCGGTAAGCCAAGTGACTTTTTTACAGCCAAAATCACTCTTCCCCCCCCCCAACTCTGGGCCAATGCTTATCTCCTGAGCCACTTCCTTGGAAGCTGGTAGTCAGTCTACGGTTGGCATTTTTCACTTCATAGAACAAAAAGGCTTATGTGCTGTTTTGGGGGTGGAGAAGAAGGATTAAAAAAAGAGGGGAGTTTTTAAAAGTGAGTAAGTTTCCATCCACACAGTTAATCTTTCAGCTGCAGCAGAGAGATGTCTGCTGGGAGCTAAGCTAGTTCACACTGATGATAGACCGAAGCCAGGAGAGCTCTAGACTTATATAGGGGCATATAATTAAAATCTTATAACAATGCCCATATGAGTTCAAATATAGGCTGCGCTGCCCCTCCCACCATGTGTACATATGTATACACAAATAAATCTGGCTTCTAGTAAACTTGACCACGGTTAGACCTTTTTTTCAATCTAGGTGTTCATGGGCATTCTTTTATCCAGCCTAGAAATCCTCATGAAGGAGGCCTATTATAAATGTCTTATTCCCACAAAAGGAGGTTGAGGTCTAAGTATATAATATACCAAGTCAAATTCTCTAGCATGGTACTTACATGGCCATAGATTTGTACTATGCTGTAGCCTAGGTTTTAAAGGAGTATAGACTAGGTATTCTCTAAAGGTTCTTCCAGCTCTAGCATTTTGAGCCTGTGGGTTCTAGGTAACTTGAGATTAGTTTCATATTTTACAGCATCAGGTAAAGGAAAGCAGTGAATAAAATGCTGTTGCTGGTGCTGCTGATATAATAAATAGAAGCTCCCAAGGGAGTCTGTTGAGATGGGAGTCACCACCTCTATTCCTTCCAGGGGATTAGAAGACCAGGAAACCTGCCATTGCCTCTTGAAATCCGCTAGGCTTTGTCATCTGAACTACCTTTTGGCCTTGCAGACTCACCGTGGCCATCCTACCCATATACCCCAAGGATCTCTGGGCCTTAGAGTCTCCCCCAAGTGGCACTCTGAGGAGGAGTCCCTGCCTCTTCCCTGCAGTTGAATTTTCTTTTATGAATAGTTTCTCCCACTTGGAGTAAGAACTCCATGAGAACAGGGACCATCTTTTATCACAGTGCTCATCAGAAAGTAAGGGGAAATGATTTTTTGTTCATTGAAGTACAATTTACAAAGCGATCTGTAAACCGTGATAAACAATCTGTACCTCTTACTTCCCGGGGAAAACTGATTCAGGCAGACTCAAGAAGAGGACACCTGTTTCAGGCCCTTCTTAATAGGCCCTTGATGGGTTCTGGATCTGCCAGGAATATTTAAAAGGAGAAATCCCTTGTTGGCTGCAATCACTGACGCCTCCCTCACCGTGTTCCGATTGACAGTTTGGAAGCATCCACTGCCTGGCTGCAGCCTTCAGGGAGCCAAAGCCACAAGCGTTTTGCCCATAAGACCCATTCTGTTATGGAAGGATGCCCAGAGCACATTGCTGCAGCAGCTAGCCAGGAGGGCCAGGCCCCATCTCCCATCCCCATCCAAGTATATTAACATGAGAAAGTGAGGAGAATGCTTCAGAGTTTTGCAGGGAATGGGATGGCTGGGTTGATGGGAAATTATCTGATAAATATAATTTGCGTTTATATAAACACAATATTATTTATTATTTTAATGTAGAAGGTACCATGTGAGATGGAAAGCAATTGTACTGAAAAAATATATTTTTAAACTACTAGACTCCACCATCTGTGTAGCATAGAAATCCAGTTTGGAAGTGATAGAAACTCATTTGTTGCCACTGCGTTGGCCCAAATTCAGTGACAATGTCAATAGTTGATTAGCTTAATAAGCAATGTGGTATTTCTCCTTTCTTCACTAATATAGAATCTATGGATTGCAAAGGCCCATTTGTGATATGAAAAGTAATTTGGATGATTATAAATAAGAGTGATCAAACAACAAATGGGTAAGGATCCATTTAAAATTGAGATCGCATGAAATTGCTGAATAGAAATCTTTTGATTGAGGAGGTGCAGGAAGTCCCTTCAGTGCAGACCTATCTGGGTATTTATTGATTGACATACTTCTGTGTGCTTGGAATTGGCCTATTAATAATGACAGCAATGCTTTAAAAAAAAGGCTATTGAACAGTTTCTCTGCCAAGGTCTGACACTTGACTAGTTATTAATAGGAGGATAAATACCCTCCTGAATGTAATTTAATATGCATTACATCGAATATTCAAACAAGTACCTCGATTTATGTCTCTGTCTCCTAAACCCCAAACTTACTAGAATTTTCATGAAGTATGAGCCCAGACAGATGCCATCAGAGAAATGAAGAACTGGAGGCTGCAGCTGGGGGGGGAGGGGAGTGAGATGGACCAGTCACCTATCGAGAACCAGGGACAATTGATAAATAGCCCGAGTACTCTAATGTCATCCCTCCAAGGGAAAGAGAATAGAAAGAAGGTCCCAGCACACTGGGCAGACCACCTGTGGTGAATTAATGGGGGGGGAGAAGGAATGCAGAAGAGGGTCCTACACAATGTTCTGGTGCAGATGGGTTGTGATCTGAATTAGTAAAGAGAACACCCACCCAATAAGTTCTACTTATCTGGCTGTGAGTGCAATTGATATATATTCAATCTCAAAAATTCCCTTAATGCTCTTAAGATATTGCAGATTTGCAGAGCCCACTTCAATCAATTGATAAGAATTTATTAAGCACATTCTGTATGTCAGGCACTATACCCAGTGCTGCATATACAGAGACAAAAATGAAGTAGAGGACTATTTAAAATAAAGGACTCTGAATGAGCATATATTGAACATGGAAAATAACACGTGTACCTCTAGGTAAACACATGATATATAAAGATAAATACAGAGGAATGAAGATGGGAGCACTAGCAGCAAGAGGGGTCAGGAATGGCCTCATGTAAGAGGTAGTACTTGAACTAAGCTTGGAGATCCTAAGTATTGTGGAGGAGAAAGGAGTGTGCACCAGGCATTGGACACAGCCCGTGCAAAATTGAAGAGGTAGGAGATGGAATGTCATGTATAGAGTAACTGCTAGTAGGACAGGTTGATTGTAGTGAAGTAAGTGTCTGAAATAAGCCCAGAAAGGAAAGCTAGAGCCACATTGTGGAGGGTCTTAAAGACGAAGCAAAGACATTTACATTTGATCCTAGAGGCAATAGAGGAGCTTTTAGTGTAGGGGAGTAGCATGGTCAGACCTGCAGAATTTCACTTTGTCAGCTGTTATTGTTTATCCTTCAAGCAGACTAGTGCCATCACAGAGTGATGACTAGTACATGAATTGGATTTCTTTGAGGTGGAGTTGCACAAAGTCCTCAGCCTCTCTCTCTCCAAGTCATCAAAGTCCAGTGGCAAGACAAAAGACAAGACTGGCAATGGCCCAGGATGCACCGGATGACCCTGGGGTCTTCAATGCCTGACCAAGCTCTAAGCGCTCCATAGTGCCTGCTTCTGCCTCCTTCGTGGCCGTTATCAGCTGTGAGGACTGGCCAGAGAAAAGACATTAAGCTTAAAGTTAAATTAGTCCTAGATATTCAGAGACATAACAGTAATTTGTATTTAGTCACAGAATCGCATTATTAGTGCTACAACATATCATCCCTAGTAATCATATCAGCAGAAATAAAAAGACCTTAAGGCGAAGGAAGTTGGTTCCTAATTTTCTCCATCGGAAGAAGAATAGGGAGACACTCTGCAGATTACCAACAGGCAAAATAAAAACCTCAGCTACCGAGGGCAAAAATGTGCTTGTGTCTATTGCCTTGCTTGGTCTGAGCTATTTATAATACTTCAGAGTGTACTAGTCCTTTTTTTTTGTAATATAAAAAGTAATAAAATCTTAGTAATATGAACCTCACTAGAGGAATTTGCTATTAAATTGTTGCTGAGTGTGCTGAGGTTTGGGGGAGAATTATCGAGTTTGCAGATTAACAAAGCAGGTTCTGGTAACATTAAAATTGAGTCAATTATACCTTAAAAATCGGGGATTTTTGTAGGTTTAAAAATAAGGATTTTAAAACAGATTAAAAGCTTTGTTTGCAGGCCTCAAGTGGAAGGCATATTAATTAGTGTTTGTATATAAACTAATTTTATGGTTGTCCATGGGTTTAAGTGCCATTTGCGAGCAGGAGCTATGAGTTCCCACATGTGACTAGTTGATAATGAGGTGTGACATTAATTTTAAATACGCATTTTCTCCCTTTTCCTTCTGCACTTATATTTTTATCCTTCCCATTTCAGTCATTAGCAGCCACTGGAAGATGAAGAGAAACTGATCCATGGAGTCACTAGTTCAGGCTCTCAGACTGGATCTGGAATCCGAGGACCTCACTAGCTAGCATTTATAGAGCGCTTTAAGGTTTGCAAAGTGCTGGGCATGCATTTTCTCATTTAACCCTCATAACAATCCTATGAGGGTGATTCTATTATTATCCCCATTTTACAGATACTGAGGAGAAATTAAATGACTTGCCTAGAATCACACAGTTATCAAGTGTCCGAATCAAGATTTTCCACCTCACTCCAAGGTCCAGAGCTCTTACCCAAGGCTCCACCTAGCTGCCTCTCCAAAGACCAGGATTTGAATCCCTCCTACCTATGTGATCTTAGACAGGTCACTGCCCCTCTCTGGGGCTTAGTTTTCTCATTTGTAAGATTTGGGAGGTTGGACTAGATGACCTCTCCAAACCCTTCCAGTTCTTAATCTGTGATCCTACAGTCTGTGATGGACAGCTAAGTGGTTCAGTGCATAGAATCCTGGGTCTGAAGTCAGGAAGACTCATCTTTCTGAATTCGAGTCTGGCCTCAGATACTTACTAGCCATGTGACCCTGGGGAAGTCACTTTACCCTGTTTGCCTCAGTTTCCTCATCTGTAAAATGAGATGGAGAAGGAGATGGCAAACCACTTGAGTCTCTTTGCCAAGAAAACCCCAAAATGGGGACATGAAGAGTCCAACACGACTGAGAAATGATCAGTAACAACAAAAGTCTTTGATCCTCTCTCTCTACGAGGGCATAAAAGGGCTTGCTCGGCACTCTTCTTTCCCTGAAGGGAAGACAAGCCACTTCCCCTGAGAGGATGCCTGAAGGAGGGGAGAATGCCTGTGTTTTTACAGCTTAGGCTGGGGAACCGCTGCTATTGGGACGAGCCTGGGGATGAGTCTGCTTTTTCACTTGTTGACATTTCTCAAGATTTCATGACGGCTCAACAGCAGAATGAAGGAGAGTGTTCCCTTCCCTTTGCTCCCTGTCAGAACTGGGTAAGCCAGCAGGCTTGGAGAAAGGCTTGCCCCTTTCTACAGTCATTCTTTTTTGAGAGCCTGAAACTTTGAGAGCAGCAAGGAGTTTGACACCTGATTGAGGGAAAAGTCACCCCCACCAAAATGGAAAAACTAAAACTATTTTTTTCTAAGGTGAGGAAAGAATGGGGGGAGGAATGGAAATTATCTCTAGCTGTAAATAACTGTTTTGATTGAATTTTAATTCATCTATTCATTTTTATAATTTTTACCTCCCTTCATACATTTTATGTTCCAGCCAAAAGTGCCCACTTGGTGTTCCCTGATCTTGGGAATCCATCTCCCACCTTGAGGCCTTTGCTCAGGCTGTATATCACGTTGGGGATCTCTCCTTAGAATCCTTTTCTTCCCTTATGGCTCAATTGATGTGCAGAAAGCCCATGATCATCCCTGTGGTTGGTAGTGCTCACTCCCTGCTCCAAAGATCATGTTTTATACTTACCTGTTTAAATGTTGTATCCCCACCCCCACTCCCACTTTCCCCAGTAGAATATGAGCATCTGGAGGTCAGGGACTATGTTGCTTTGTCCTTGTATCTCTGGCACCCAGCACAGTGGTTGGCATGGTTTTTTTTTGTTGTTGTTGAGTCGTTTTTGAGTTTGTGACCCCGTTTGGAGTTTTCTTGGCAAAGATACTGGAGTGGTTTGCCATTTCCTTCTCCCGCTCATTTTACAGATGAGGAAACTGAGGCAAACAGGGTTAAGTGACTCGCCTAGAGTCACACAGATAGTAAGTGTCTGAGGTCACATTTGAACTTAGGAAGATGAGTCTTCTTGACTTCAGGCCCGGCACTCCATCCACTTACCACCTAGCTGCTCTGGTTAGTACTTAGTAGGTGTTTAATAAATGCTACTTCCTAATGGCATAGGAAGCCATTTGACCAAGTTGCTTGTGGTCACCAGCATGTACAAAATTGGCATGCTCGGTCCATTCCCTGTCCACACCTATGGCTGACAGCCTATTTTAAAAGCATTCAGGAATAACTCTGACACAGTTTTCTTAATGTAGTGTATGCTTATGATGCTGTCTTTCTAAGCACCAAGGGAT
This sequence comes from Phascolarctos cinereus, assembly GCF_003287225.1. Taxonomy (NCBI): domain Eukaryota; kingdom Metazoa; phylum Chordata; class Mammalia; order Diprotodontia; family Phascolarctidae; genus Phascolarctos; species Phascolarctos cinereus. The sequence continues at coordinate 211,606,203 of NW_027556098.1, read as the reverse complement.
GGGGGAAGATGTACTCCCAAATTATGAGGGCAATGGAGAGATGATACTTGCAAGAAAACAACTCTTCAAAATGCAGCTGCAATAATAGGAATAACTAACATCTGGAGACCATCCTTCTTCTAGCGTTTTGAACATTGTGAGAAAATCAAGTTTTACTGGTAAACCCCAAGCCCCTTGGATTAAAATAACAATATCATGTAAGCATTTAATTATCTGAAATTGATAACAGTATCTTCACAAATAAGAAAAAAAATGTTGTCCATTAGCCTGGGTCACTAGTCTTCCCTTTTCAGCAAATGTATACCGTGATGTCATCCACTATTTTTTTTTTCATCTTAAGTGCTTATGTTCTTTAGCAAGTTAAAAACTTGCTAAACTTCATCTCTTAGGTGTGTTTTGAAAAAATTCTCTGTAGCCTTTGGATCTTTCTGGTCCGTTGGCTGCTAAGTTTGGGGAAAATTTTAAGTATTTCACTGTCCACAGTAAGGAATTTAAAGCAACCTATCTTTTTCAGATACACAGAATAGTAACTAGGGCTGAGTAAAAGGGGCTTTGTCTCAGGAGGCTGGAATTCAAAGGGTACTGATTGCACTTGTATTCCTGCTTCTCATAGAAACAACTGAGCTTAGTGTGAATTAGCAAGAATAATCAGTAGTTAAAATACAAGCTTTCTACATGTATAACCTATTTCAAGTCGCCTACTGCTTTCAGAAGAGGGGAGGGGAGAGAGGGAAAAAAATTTGGAACTCAAAATCTTGTAAAAAATGAATGCTAAAAAAAATATAATGCAAGCTGCTAGATGAAGCTTCCATAGTCATGCTCTCTTTGATGCCTTCCTTGGCCTGGCCTTTTCTTGGCTCCATAGTGTCCAAAACATGGGGGCTAGTGGTCAGTGTTTCTGTTTCCTCCTCAAGAGATGATGTCTTGTCCTTTATACTTCTGACCAGAGGTCCAAGGTCCTCTCCTGGGTTTCTTCTCCCATAGCCCCACAACTTTTTACCCCAGGAGCCAATATTTCTAGTTACATCCCTGCAAATACCAACTCATTGATATGATACTCATAATGGAAGCAAAATATATAATGAAAGATGCATTCTCCTTAAGCTATTGATTCCCTTGTAAACCATATGAAATAATGCTACAAAAGGACATGTTTGTATGCTCTCAGTCTGAAAGTAGTAAAAAGGAATATTAGATATTTCAGAATGTCAAAAGGATGGCCGAATGTTATAATCCTAGATTTCAAAGTTTAATTCCATACAACACCTCTTCAGAAGGGATCCCTACATTTATTTCCCATGAATCAGAGGCCTTCATAATAGAGTAACAAACAGTGTCTTCAAGATTGACCTAGTCAGCTCCCAAATGCACTTTTCTTTTAGGAAGGCAGTTTAGGTAGACATGTGGGCAATTTTACTTGTGCTTCAAATCAAGATACCTGTTTTAGCTTGAAGTCTTGATCTACAAGGTTTTGTCCCAATTATTATTTCTTTACCCATGTGCACCACCCTAGGACTTGTTCATGTTCATGCTCGGGGACACTTCTGCCTGATTCTATATTTACTCTCCAGGTGTCTGGAAGGGTGAATGAGCTGTGGAATGTTTCTGCTTCTCTAATTTGCCTATCAACATGGAAATACAGAGCTTGAATTTATTAGTATTTAGATCAGATAAATGACAGTTTACCTGGGTGGAGTAATTACTCAAAAGGAATTTGCCATAAATTATCATAGCCTGCTGTATATAAAAAACCAAGTACATTTATAAGTTGAACTCTATATAGCAGTAATAATAATGATGGTAGTGATATGCTTCCTAGGCAGTTTATGAATGTGGACCTCTATTTCCTACTGAGCAATTAGAATATTTTTATAGAGTCTTAAGTTTGGAAGGTCCTTGAGAAGTCATTTCATCTAGACCTCAGTTAAGAGGGCTGGACTGGGCCATCTGTATTTGCATCCCCCCTCAGGCATTTAACCATCTGTGTGACCACAAGCCAAGTCATTTAACCAGTCTGAGCCTCAGTTTCCTCATCTGTAAAATGGAGAATTCCCTATAGACCCTCTCTCACAGGGTTATTGTAAGGATCTAGTGAGTTAATGTAGATAAAGGGGCTATTTAAATGTCAGTGATTTTTTTTTTCAGAACAAAAGATGAACGGTGTATATTACTCTAAACTCTCTGATGGTCTGAGTTCTACCTTCCATCAAGGCCTAGCAGAAATCCTGTTTCCTCTAGGAAATCTTCCTATTCTCATCACTCCAGCCCCTCCCCCACCAACTCTTGCAGTATTTGTCTGAAGTCTTCATTTGGTACTTACTTCACATATAGCGATCTTGTGTTATTATTGGTCCTCCTATCTATTTTCCATTTTCCCAGCGAAACAGCCAAGTCACAGCTGGTGTCTGAGGCTAGTTGCAAACCCACATCTCCCTGACTCCAAGTTCAGTACTCTATACACTACTGGATGCTGTAATCATATTACATAAAAAACAAGACACTCAAAAATTTGTTGATGATGACCATGATGTCCAGACTCCGTAATAACACTAATAGCTAACATTTCTGTTGCACTGTGCTAAGCACTTTATGATTATTATCTCAACTGATCCTCATGACAACCCTGGGAGGCAGGTGCTATTATCGTCTCCATTTATAGCTGAGGAAACTGAGGCAAACAGAGGTTAAATGACTTGCCCAGGGTCACACAGCTAGTAACTGTCTGAGGCCAGATTTGAATTGAGTCTTCCTGGATCTGAATCTGGTACTCCCACTTTTAGCTACCACTAACAACAATAACAACAAAAAACAAACGAACAAAAAAACCTATGCTAAGGACTTTACAAATATTTATTTCATTTGACCCTCACAGCAACCCTAGGAGGGAGATGCTATTGTTATCCTCATTTTACAGATGGGGAAATTAGAGCAGACAATGGGTAGGTGACTTGCCCAGGGTCACAAAGCTGATAATTTGTCTGAGGTCAAATTTGAACTCAACTCTTCCTGACTCACTGTTCTATCCACCGTGCCACCAGCTGCCTCCATCTTGATAAAAAAAAAAAAGAAAACAGAGAGATTCTGTAGTCAAATTATTATAAAAGGAAAGGCAATATAATAAGATCAAATGAGATAATGTTTATAAAAACACTTATCACAGTACCTGGTATATAGTAGGTACTATATAAATGCTTATTTCCTCCTTTCGCTAAGTGGAAAAAGGAACAGACTCAGGGTCTGGAGAGACTTGAGTCTGAATCCTGACTGGCACTTAAGAGCAGTATAATTTTGAGCCATTCATTTCACTTGAGAGACATGGAAGAAGCTATAGATCTGCTATATCATTATGATGATAAAGGCCCTTCAATTCCCTCTGTCTCCTTCTCCCTGGGAGCCCAACCAAGTAAAGTCCAAATCATTTTATGTGGCATTCAAGGCCCTTCACCATCTGACCCGGCTCTAACTTTGAGCCCATCTGAGAAGTACTCCTTTCCATGCTACTATCCTGCAGCCACACTGGAACTGCAGCCCTACCTCTGTGTCCCACATTTTCCTGCTCTGTGACTTTGCTTACGATTTTCCCTCTATCTGGTATGTCCTTCACCTTTTAGGTACTGATTTCCTAACTGTCCCTTAAAGCTCAACCCAAATGCTACCTCCTCTTGGAAGCCTTCCCTGATTTGGTCAGTGGATAATGATTATTTCCCTTCTCAGATCTCACATTTAACTTAATTTACTTTAATTCAGCTCAACAAATATTTATTAAACACCTATATACAGAGTGTATGACGCTGTGTGTTGGGAGAGAAAGTTTAGATATGCCAGAGTCCCTTCCCTCATGGAGTTTATAGTCTAAAGGGGGGATAAAGATAAACACAAACTTGCCTCATGTTCTAATCTTTTAGAGAAAGGAAGGAAGAGAGAACAGAGGACGAAGTTACCTCTTTTAATTCCAACTGAATAGGCAACTTTTCTTGCTTCAGGAGCAAATTGCCTTTGACACAGATATCCCTGGGGGATCAGAGGGCAGCTGGTGGTGGTGATACAAGGACACCAAGAGATTGCCGTGGCCTTCCAAAATATCATGCATGGCCAGGGAAGTGGTCCAGGGCCCCACAGGCTCATCTGCCTGCTCCCATCACACTATCATAATAACTTACACAACACAAAAGACTTTTATTAAGTGCTTAGTGTATGACAAATTCTAGGGATACAAAAACAAAGACAATCCCTGTCCTTAAGGAGCTCACATTTTAATACTAGGAGAAAACACATAGGCAAGTGGAGTCCAGACAGGACCACCTTAAAGTTGTAGTGATGGTGAGAAGGACCAAAGGGAAAGAGATTGACACACTCCTTCCCCGAGCAAGGGCGGATGATTTGATTATGCTTCCATATCTGGCAAGAGGGTAGGACATGGAGAGAAAATGGCCAGGCAGTAGAGAGGGAAGGGAAGCGTGGCTGAACCTGCCTGAAGTGGTGGGTATGATGAGTTAGTTCGCCAAGTAGGAGGTCAGGGCCCCAGGGCAGGAGTTCTGCAACTAGATGCACTTTAAAGTTTGAAAAATACAATTCGGAGGCTGAAAGAATAGTGAAACTAGTTTGTTGTTTTATTTTTGAGATTCTTTTATTTTTAAATTTTGAGCTCCAGATTCTCTCCCTTCCATCCACCTCCTTCCATGCCCATTGAGAAGACAAGCAATATGATATCCATTATACATGTGAATCATGCAAAACATATTTCCATATTAGCCACATTTTTTAAAAAGGCAAAAAAAAAATCAAGAAAGGAGAAAATTATACTTCCATCTGCACGCAGATCAGTTCTCTCTTGAGAGATGGATAGTATTTTTTCACCCTGGAATTGTCTTGGGTCATTGAATTGATCGGAGTAGCCACATCTTTCACAGTTGATCATCATTACAATGTTGATCTTGCTATTTGTTCACAATGACCTCCTGTTTCTTCTCAGGGAATGAAACCATTAAATTAAAGATTACATGAAGAGGTGTCATGGATTAGTGGACAGCTGGGATGGGTGAAGGCCTGCGTTTGACACATAACTGGCTGTGTGGCCCTGGGAAAGTCATTTAACCTCTTAGTGTCCTATATGACTTTTTTCCCCCCTGATTTTATTTTATTTTTAGACATTTTTATTTCCAGTTCCAAATTCTCTTTCTCCCTCCAGCTAGCTCCTCCCCCACCCATTGAGAAGGCAGCAATTACAATGTACATATAATATTATATGTTATTACATATTACAGAAATATATAATAATATCACACCAATATGACTTTTTAAGAGTTTTTTTTAAAAGAAGTGTTGTTGTTGGTTTTTTATAGAAGTTACCAAATTGCATTGGTAGAAGTTCCTCGTGAGAAGCTCCCTACACTGAGGAAATCACAGGTCTGATTTTTTTAAAGCATATTATTAGGGGAACCAGCAAAGTCTTACATGAAATCAGAGAGGGGAGGTTGTTAAAGATTTGGGGGATGGTGGGAATCAGAGAAGGTTCACATGGCATTGTCTATACCTGTCATGTATTTATGTGTTATTTTTCATTCTGTAGTAATGAGTATATACATTATTTTCTTGTCCTCAGAAAAGGTCAAGACTACACTTTATTTAACCTCCATATCTTCCCTATCACATGGTGCAGTACACAGTATTATTATTCCCATTTTACAGGGGAGAAAACTGAGGATCATAGAGGTTAAATGACTTGCCCACAGTCATAGAACAATTAAGAATTGAATCCAACCAAGGTCTTCTGATTTCAAGTCCAGCAGAACATTATTTAAAATATGTCATGGAGGGGCAGCTAGGTGGCACAGTGGATAGAGCACCAGCCCTGGATTCAGGAGGACCCGAGTTCAAATCCAACCTCAGACACATAACACTTACTAGCTGTGTGACCCTGGGCAAGTCACTTAACCCCACTGCCTAGCCAAAAAAAAAATACATCATGGACCCTCCTCGAAGAATACATCCTATGATTAGCGGTCTTCCCTCGATTTTAATCAGCAACTAAAATAATATTAAGATTGGTTTATTATGTGATATGTGTACAATACACAAAGGTTGCCAGAGACAAATCTGTTTTCTTTGGGTTTATGATTTGAACTCTAAAATACCTAAGGAGTCTCCGCTGTATCCTGTCTTTATATATTTGGAGTCTAGTGGCAGCTCAGGTCTCATTTATTCATTCAGCAAACACTTATTAAGATCCAACTACTAGCATTGCTAAGCCAATCCTCTTTAATCCTCTTCTTCACAGATTGAAATGTTTTTATTAATTGATGATATTGTTAAGTTCACAATAAAAAAGAAAACTATCTTAAAGAACAGGCTGGTTTTTAAAAAAAGAACCCACTGTGTGCTAGGCATCATGCTAGGCTCCAGGAATACAATGACAAAACCAAAAAAAGTCCCTGCCTTAAGAGCTTATGTTCCATTATGGAGAAGCAACATACATACAGAAAAGTGATATGAAGTAAATCTATCAATTTGCTTTATATCTGCTTTTCTTTTTTGAAAAATTATATGGTAATATAATATATAGTAAAGTATATAATATATAACAAAATATGTGTATTAAAATATAATAAAGTGATATATACTACATAATAAAGTATTATATATGTGGGTGTGCACACACTCACACTTTACTTTCCTGGGGTGAGGGAGGCCATAGTAACTTGGATGATCAGCATATAGCGGCTATGTCCTAAGGAGACAGCATATGACTCTGAGAACTTAATGTACAATTGTCTGGTAGGCTGCCATTTTCTTTAACATGTGATTTTTTTGGAATTCCATGGTGCTTAAGGTTACTCCTAGAGGATCAGAGTGGGAGGCTTGAGCAAGATGTTTTAATCATTTACTACTGCCCGAGACAGGGAAAGTTTAAGCCAACTGATTATGCATGAACTTCGGTGAATTTTGGAAGGAATCATTTCAGCTCCTTCAGATGTACAGCCAGTTGTGGCTGGTAACATGGGATTTTACATCATTCTCAGCTAAATCAGAAACCTGATGTAGTTTACAACTCGGCGTCATCTTATGACTTTTGGTTGGAGGCCGGGTCTCCTCCATTTTTTTCTCTCTAGGTCCAAGGGCATTTCTTCCAGATCTGAGACTTCCAATGCTGAAGATTTCTCAGATAAATTCAGAACCCTGATGGGAGAAGATTAATTCCACAAAACAATGGGATGCAACGCATCATTTTCATTCATGACAGATGTTATCCTGTTTCTCAAACAGCCCACCCTACCCCCTTATTTAAAGGAAAAGAGCCACTGATTTAGCTAGGTTCAACTATGGAAAAGTTCAGAAAAGATTCAACAGTCCACTCAGCAGGTATTTGCAACAGAAAGCCTATAGTTTTGAAGTTTTAGGCAGCTAGGCTGATCACAAAGGGCACAATTTTTCTTGAGTTGCTTTAGAATGCTCTATGTGTGAGGCCAAAGTATGCCAGGAGCTCTTTATATTTTTATTCTGTGTTTATATACATACACACACACACACACACATACATATACACACACATATATATAAATTGGGTTATGTGTGTGAATGAGCCTTCAAGCAAATTGTTTCACTTCTCAACAATCCAGTCAGTTATTAGATGATTTTTAGGTTCAGTGGCTGTCTCATCAGATTGAAACTTATTATAGTAACTTATTATAGAAACTTATTATAGTAAAAACTAATTATATATTAGGACCCACAATCCTAAACCAATGAGAAATGAGTTAGACCACAGTCTGGTGGTAATCCAGTTGTGAAAACCCCACCCACATCCAGATGTGCACATAGAAATTTGTTAGAATGCAAGCATAACTTATGGCCCAGAATCAGAGCTCTGGGATTATATAGGCCAGATTTGATCTCGAGGGCTTAGCAGTAATCATACTCTTTGGCTTATGTCCCCATATAGAGGTCCTATTGGGAACATCAGAATTTGGCTTGTTTCCTGGTTTTTACAACAAAAGGAAAATGGCTCTCAGTTCCCATGTAAATACTCAGTCTAACAAAACCTTAAATAGAGGAAAGACTTTATTCAACCTAATAAACAATGCAAAGAATCCTTACCAAGACCAGATATTGTCAATAGTTCTCCTCATATCTGCAATGGCTTTCTTCTTCCCACAAGTCTATGCAATCTTCCTGACTTACAGTACTGCCCTGGAGGAGGCCCAACTAATAGGTGAAAAGATCCTAGGTGATCACCCAATAATCAAGCAACCTTCTCCTCTGATAAGCCTTACCCCCCCCCAAAACCTATTAAGTCCTCTAGGCTGGTGACCAGGAGAAGACCTTTTTCAGCTAACAGAACCTGCCTAATACTATTTACTAAGATAGAGATGCCTTGCAATCTTTGTCATTTGAGGTAGTGATCTTGTCAGTGAAATCACAGCTCTTTGGAAGCGTCAGAAGTACTGAGCCTCTTAAAGGCTTGGTGAGTTACGCTATTCCTGGGACCTCTGACCATTGACTTTAAGGATCCCATGACCTCTGACACAGGCACAGCCAGAAGAATTGAGAAGGCTCATTTATCACTGCCAAACTAGTGCATGTTCTTGGTGTTCTAGACTTCAGGGAGTGTGCTAGTGCAGCCTGGTACCTAGGACTTACCCAGTGTGACACATAACACAGGGGAATTCAGAGATGCACAAGGAAAGGCCAGACACAGAATCATACTGCTCTTTCATGATGAAATTGCTATGTTCTGTCTCTTTCCTTTCTCTTTTCCTCTTCCTCTCCCTTTCTTGCTCCCTTCTTTCCTTTTCTTCTCTGCCCCCCCTCCAACCTGTTTGTCAGTGTTGCCTTTTGAGACAATTAGCTTTGCAATGGCAGCATGATAAGGGGTGAGCCCATGATGCCAACCCAGGGTCTACTTCTCCCTTGCCTTTTTTATCTCCTGCCTGTAAGCAGCCACAGAGTGGGACAAAGGCTGATGCATTCCTTACGATTACTGCCCACTGCTTCTGCTTGCCAGGTCCCCTGCTTGGCTGCCCCAACTTCTATAGTGCAGTGACACTCATTATATGAATAACAGGCCACAGGAGAGGTTGGTGACTGTTACTTTACTTCCATTGATACTACCGAGCAACGTGTCTGAAACGTATGATAAAACCTTTGCTACCAGATCATCAAGACCTGATGGGACAGTTAGAACCAGAGACTGGGGGATTTATTATTGAGCATATATATAGCTAGTTGTCCTTTCTTTGTAAAGCTCCCTTTTAAAAGAAATATAGTAAGGAATATCTCCTTTTGGCATCATAATGGTATATATAGCAAATGAGGAAAACAGAAATGGGAAAAACAGTTTAGAGGCATCTACCATCCTGGATGGGCGTTTAGAAGGAGGGATAGCAGTTTTCTTCTGACTACATGTATAATGCAGACAGATATAGTAGTTTGATAAGCTAAGCAACTTATTCTGTTCCAACACTGAAGTTCATGTTGGCAGAACCTGGTATGATCAGGGCAATCACAGAGGAGTGAATATTTGGGCTCCATTGCACAATGTGAAGCGGTGATCTGGCGAGTAGCCCATGCATTTGATCAATGAAGTCATCCAAACTGGTATTTCAAGTAAAAAAAAAAACCTTTGAGGCATGAATAATACTAATTGGTTGTCTACATTGATTAAATTCACCAAACACTTACTAAATCTACACTTTTCCTTGTGCAGTATAGATGCATCCTGGAGAACCTGGGTTCATGGATGTAATTGCGGCTGATAAGACTAAGCAACAGCCAGACTTTCACAGAACCTAAGTAGGACCATCCCTTCCTCCCCCTCAAACCCCCTCCTCCCAATTTACTACTCTCACCTGAATGCATTCTTAAGCTTCAAGAGTTTGCTGTATTGTTTGAAACCAAACAAAACAAGGCTATTTTTAAGTTATGTTTCTTTTCAAATAGAAGCAGATGGTATAGCATGTGGGCCTCTAGGTGGCATAGTGGGTAGAATGCTGGGCCTGGAGTCAGGAAGACTCACCTTCCTGAGTTCAAATCTGGCCTCAGTTGTGTGACCCTGGGCAAGTCTCTTAACCCTGTTTGCCTCAGTTTCCTCATCTGTAAAATAAGCTGGAGAAGGGAATGGCAACCACTCCAGTATCTGTGACCCAAATGGGGTCATGAAGAGTTGGACATGACTGAATAACAACAATAGCATAGTGGAAAGAGTCCAGGCTCTGAACCGTTCCATCTCTAGCTATGTGACCTTGACCAAATTTCTTAACTTTTATATGCTTCAAGCAACTCTCTGAATTACTTAGTAGATAAAACATTATCTAAATATCCATAGATTTTTTGCAGTCTGCTTTGGTGGAGGGAGCTTCCTTATCAGGAGTTTGTATGATGACAGGCAGATCTTTTGCATGTTTGCATGTATCTTGTTAAAAACAATGACAACAATTTTTTGGAATCCCAAACAAATCCCAGTAAAGACATCTTGTGAAGTCCTTAAGAGTCTAGCATGTTTAATTCAGCAATTTTACGTGACCTATAAAACTAAATGGAAATGAGTTTGGAAGAGTTAAAAAAAAAAGCTACTAAAAAACATCCCCACCCCCTCTCAAATCTTGACCTAGGAAGTAAAGTAATTTTGAAATGGCACTAACATTGTTACAAAGGGATGTTGTGTGCTATTTAAAGTCTTTCCCCCACCCCAATACATTTTACAATCCTAGCACTAAGTAAAAGTCACAAATGTGTGTGTGTATGTGTTCAGAGTTATTTTCCATCCTATACTCCAAAACAGAACCAGGTTGCACATATGATCAACTCTCATATAGCTATCCCAACGTTAGGCGCACTTGGGGTGGATGCATGATCAAATAGGAGATCTGCTCTGACATGCACATTGTAGCCTTTTGGGTGACTGTGGGAAATGGGGATGCAGTCACATCCCCTCTGAGGGTCAGGGATAATCATGGAGAAGTGGCTCTTTGACAGTCTGTCTGCAGTCTTACCAGGTAAAGGCTGGAATTCCAGAGGTTGACATTGAAATGCCCCTGGCTTTCTCCTGCTCTGGATATGGATGATCAGGAAGCTTATTCTAGGTAGTGCAGAAAACACAGGTGATAACTCATAGCATGCCCTAAACACCCAGACTTCTCCATTTTGTTCTCAGAGCTCAGACATCAGTCCTGGATTTAAATAGCCATGAGCTCTCAACCATTTTAGGCAAAAGTAGAGATGAGCATTTCTTGCTGTACGGGCTGACAGGGATTGAGGAGGGGTACGGTTCCAAGGGATCCAATCCTGGATTCCTCTTTTTACCTGTATTTTGTTCTATTTATGAAATAAATCACATTATTTTAAAAAAAAAGAGTGAATTTCTGAGAAGTGCAGATAAGTAGGTATAAAGAATGGTTTTTGTCTGTGCAGATTTACCTTTCTCTACTCTGCCTGGATATTCCTGACCAGACCTCCATATCATTAGGTCACTGCTCACCAGCCTCCATGCTCCCTTCAGCCCACCTCAGCCCAAACCCTGGGGACTTAAGTCTTTCATGCTACTAGGTGGCACAATAGCTGGAGCACTGGAGTCAGGAGACTTAAGGAGCCTCAGACACTTACTAGCTGTATGACCCGGGGCAAGTCATTTAATCTGTTCCTATTTTAATTTCTTTGTCTGTAAAATGGAATAATTTTACCATGTACCTCGCAGGGTTGTGAGGATCAAGTGAAATATTTGTAAAGTGCTTTGCAGACTTTAAAGCTCTATATAAATACAAACTAGAAATTAGCTATTATTTAAGCCTAGAACTATCACCCTGGGAACCACCGGGCTGATAGGTGATTGCTTCAATTGTACACTACATCTAGGACAGGCTCCAGCCACATGAGTACCCCCTGTCCTCCTATCCCCTTTGCTCCTTTTCAATTTTCAAATTATAATCAAATAAAGTCTATCATTGTTCTTGGTAAGGGCATGCCAATCTACCCTCTACCAATCTACATAGTTCACTTCCTCTTTGTAACTTTCCAAATCAAAATCTCCCTCTCTGGTCACCACTTACCTATATGTGATGTCTCCCTCTATTTCGATATAAGTTCCTAGAGTGCAGAGACTATATTTGCTTTTGTGTGTGTATTCCCAGCATTTAGCAGGGTGCCTGACACATATTAAGGTGTTAATGTTTTCTTTCTTTGTTTCTTTGTGTCCTTTCTTTCCTCTCTCCTTCCTTCCCTTTTTCCTTACTTTCTTCCCCTCCCTTCTTTCTTTCCCCTTCCTTTCTTCCTTCCTCCTTTTTTCCTTTTGTTCTTTCTCCCTCCTTTTCCTTTTTCTTCCTCTCTGTCTCTGTCTTTCTCTGTCTCTGTCTCTCTGTCTCTGTCTCTGTCTGTCTGTCTGTCTTTCTCTCAGAGAAGGTTTGAGAGGCAGAGGAAGAAAGACTAACAGGGAGTCCTAGAAGGAAGGTTGTGATGGGATGAATATCAAGAAACTTGAGGTTGTCATGTTCAATTCAACAAACATTTATTAAGTGCCTATGATATACAAGGCACTAGTGATGTAGTGGTTGCATGTCAGAGCTCAGGCCAAGGAGCACTTCAGACTGAGCTAACATAACTAAAAACATGTTTGAGATGCTTGCAGATACACAAGGTTAGCCTGAACATCTTGGCTCAATTGCTGAGTGGATTGCAGACATCTGTGGTTTTGTGTCTTCGCTCTTCTGTGTTGTTGGTTGCTTGCCTTTTTTTTCCCTTTTAATTCTGGATTATTTGGGGGGATTTGTCTGTCATCTCTAGGGTAACTTAGAGGTCATTTCCTGAGCTAACTATTACCAGGGGACGTTCCCTGTCATCACTGCAGGTGCCCACAATAACTTTGTGGGAGGAAACTTTGATAGTGTTGGGGCTTTTAGTTTATAGGAATTTGCCAATTGGCCTTGTGGGCACTGAGCATCTCCTAAAGTGAGCTTCAGATAGTCCAGGTTGAGAGGAATGAATCCAGTATCACATCTGGCGGGCTCCCCTGGAGCATTGGATAATATTGCTATTCCAAAGGCAACCAATAATTGGGTGGGTGGGAGGATAAAGAATGATTATTGCAGAGAAGAGTTTGTTATATAATTAATATTGCCCTCATTTTACTATTTCCCTCTTCCCTGTGTGTATTAAATATATAAACACACATGCGGCTAGATAGGCTGGGACTGAAGCCAGGTTGGGTACGAATGTTATGATCCTTGGAGAACTTGAGGATCAGATAACTGTGGTGTTAAGGGTGAGACTGTTGAGACGTTGGGAGAAGAAAGTAGGTGAGAGTGGAAAGGGCAGGGCGAAGCAGCCAATTAGAAAAGGATTTGAAGTGCTTCTGAAATGTTTTTCTGTAAAGGGAATAAAAATAAGAAATTTTGTGTTGGTAGGGACGAGTTTAATTTCAGCTTATATTGAGTCCTAGAGTTCTCTGGAATGGTTAATCCCTTAAGAGAGAAAATGCGCGAAGGTAAAGCCTTCAGTATAGCCTCTGATACCAGCTAGCTGTGTGAGGGGACAATTTATCGGACCTCGGGATGTCCTAAGCAACTTGATTCAACTAAGTTACAGATGAACTGCTTGATCTGCAAGGTTTCCGCCCCAGGGATTCTGTACAGTGATGAAATCCTACATCCGGACCAAGAGCCTCAGCTATCTTCCCTCTCCCGCCCCACCTCCCCCCAGAAAAAGCAAAAGAGTTCTTAAGGAACACATTTTTTCTGTTGACTGTAGAATGGATGTCTGTCTCTACATTAATTTAAAACAAGCTTTTATATCAGCATTTAGACTATGCCAGCTTATTCAATGCAATATACAGAATTTGGGGGTAGGATCTATGGAATGAGTAATGAAGGGTAGAATTTTGATCCTTCATTATTCTTTTCAACTTGTCATTCAGGAGACCTGCCAGCAGCATGTAATATTTAATGCATTAAAACATCAGGTCACACTATTGAGGCCTTTTCTTCCACTTTTGAACAAGAATAGTCCTTCATCAGGTCTGAATGGTCTAAGAGCCAAGAAAAAAAAATCACCCTGGTCGTTGTTAGAAATGAAATCTTAAAAGCATCGACGAGATTTAAAAAGTGGATTCCTGTAGAACATCATGAAATATTAGTTAAAAAGGTAACGTGCCAAAATGACACTGCTCTAATACCATTCCTGTAATAGCCTTCATGGCTGAATTAGTATTACACTATTTTTTATTAAAGGTAGGTTGATGTTCTGACATTATATTCCATGCAAATATTCTGGTTATTTAGCTATAATTTATTGTAGTTTTACTGGAAATTTTCTCCTCTTAGTTCTTAAAAGGTTTTACAGCCTCAATTATGGCACTTTTACTCCTAATAATCAATATTGATTTTACTGTATTATTCTTTTTTAGATAAAATAGAAGTTACCTAAGATCCCAATCCTAACAGTAAATAAAGTGATAGAAGAAAAATAAAGTTTAGAGGAAAAAAATTCAAACTTTTTGGTGGAGACCTTAACTGACATCTGGGAGAATGACTAATTTCCATTCACTTGCAGGTATAATAAACGTGTATGTGTGCATGTGTATACATATACACCATGTGTATATGTACGTGCATATAAAATGTGCTTATATATGCACACATGTGTATGTGTATATTTGTGGATGTGTGTGTGTATGCACATCTCTCTCACACTCATCTGGGAAAATGACTAATTTCTATTCATTGGCAGGTAAATGTGTAAGTGTATAATATAGATAATACACATGTGTATGCATGCAGTGTATAGATACATCTATGCATAAAACATGCCTACACCCATGTATCCATGTGTATACACATATGCATATATGACATCAGGGGAAATGACCAATTTCCATTCACTTGTAGGTGGGTGACACCACACACACATATATACACATAAATGTATAATATAGACATATATGTATATTTATGCATTTATACATAAATATATGCACATATATATATTTAAAGTATAGTTTATATCTTTAAATGTATAAAGTATCATGTATATATTTAAACAGGTAGCCTGAGTTGTTAGTGCAAGCTGAAAATTGTTATTATTTTTATGGCAACCTCAAAATTAGGTATCCTTGGTTCTTTTAAAACATATTATAGAATCAGTTCTGAGCCTGGCTATTTATTTCCAAACATGTTATATACCCAGCCACTAATTCTGTTGTCCAGATTCTACATTGATTTCAGTGGGAATATAGTCTGAATGGGGAGCACAGAATCGGCCCCCTAATGTGTTATGAGACTTCCTGAGGAGGAGAATTAATAGCAGTCCAAGGCGATTCTGTACCCTCAGTGCTCTGTGACAGGGAGCTGGAGTTGGACATTTTTATATTAATAGCCTTCTTTCATACATGCCAGGCTTTCTTCAATAGGTTGCCACACATATCTGGTACACAAACCCTTCCCTAAAACACTTCTATGGTCTGCAAATTGCTTTACTTAATTGTTTCCTGCCTTTCACATGCTGTTTAATTTCATCATGGCTTTGAGATTTGAAAAGAGTCATTTTGTAGTTTTCAGAATTCAGCTATGGCTGAGGACAAGGAAAGGATGCCTGTGGACCTTTTTTCCCCCCCATTTTTTCCATCCATATATTTCACAGCCATTTGAGCTAAGGTGTGCTGCCTGTATGCCCAGGAAATGTTTGCTAGCACATTAGTGATGTTATAATGGGCATCACAAATCACCTGGACATTAATAGAATGAAATCACTTACTGCTTCTGAAAGCAGCTTTATTCTCAGTTGGTGTCCTGAAGGCACCATGTGTGGAGTCTGGACACAGTGTCACAGGGATGAAACTAAAAACAAAAAAATCCTAAGCTTACCTTTCAGAAACATCCTGCAGCTTTAGTGTGCTTTTGCTCTCATTTACCTGCTTCCTTGGTAAGAGGGTTTTGGCCAACTCTGATGTGTGATGGAAAATGCCTCGACTCTGCTAGTTATCCTCTGAGTCTTCACTTGGTGTCTGGTTAATCATTCTTCTCCCCACAACTGGATAGCATGTGCAAGACTTCTAATAATGGGGGGGCAGAGGGGGTTCGTTTTCCTCTCATTGAACTTCAATAACCTGTCACATGGGCTGCTTTATTCTGGTGGAGCTCTTTTGTGATGTGAACATAAGACACATCTGAAAACTTCTCCCCAAGCTGTACAGATGTGGTCATAAAACAAGCACTGATGCCGTTGTGTGTTTCCTATCTGGAGAATATGATCATTTTCTAAGGCTATTATATTCAATCCCACACACAGCGAGGCAATTAACTCTAGGTGTGCTCCTTCCCACTCCCACCCCCACAAATATATTGGAGCAAACTTGATTTGTGAAAACCTGGGTTTACAAAAAAGAGTGAATGAGGAGAGACTGGCTCTTTTACAAAAGGGTCATTTGCTTTACAAGGGAACCACCTAGAGAGTATTTTGAGAGACATCTGGTCTCCTGGCTAGCCTTGGAATTAGGAAGATCTCGGTTCAACTCTTAATGTCTAAGTGCCCCAGACAACCTTCTTAGACTTGCAAGACAGGGTTCTTAAGCATTTTGGTGTAGTGGGTTCCTTTGTCAGTCTTGGAAGGCCTATGGACCCCTTCTCAGAATAATATTTTTAAATAATTTAAAGAAAGGATAAATTTCAATGTTTTATTTACTTAAATTTAATATTTAATTTAGTTAATTTCAAGTATAAAAAAATAAAAATGTAATTTCCCCCCCATCTAAGTTCACAGATCCTCTGAAATCCATTAATGGATCTCTTGGTCCATAGATCCCAGCTTAAAACCCTCTGCTGTGAATTATAGATGACATATATATTTGTACCACTGGAGAGGGTCTCTGCATCTAAAATTACCCAACTCTAGGAAATCACAGATCCAGACCCAAGAAAAGAAATAAATAAAATTTAAATTAATGCATTTCACACAAGATATTATTATTTTATAAAAAGTATAATACAAACTTTTCAGGCAGATGCCTGTTGCATAAAGAGAGGCATACCTTGGGTTGTGATCAAAGAAACATCTGTGATTTGCTGTCAGGGAAAAACTGGCACAAAGAAATTTGGTTACTTATAGAGCAATTCGGTGTGCGTATATATCTTCAAAAATCCAAAGCATGTGAAAAATTACCTGAGAAAATCAAGCCCTGAATGGCTCTTCAAAAAGATAAAATGTTCACTTTACAAGAGTTTGTTTAAAGCATTTAAATGATTCCTTCTCAGAGGTAATAGAGACTGGCGAGTCCAGAGCATTCTTTATACTGTGTCCAAAGCATAATCTAGCTTTTCTAGCAATCTCATGGATAGGTGTAAAACAGATAAACAGTTGCCATTTCCCATTGACTGCCTTGGTTCATTTTTCATCTTTTGAAATAAAAGCCCAAGAGTATTTTTGTCAGAATAAATTGGAGATTAAAAAAAAAAGTTATCTTTTGAAGCTGCTGCTTTGAACATGGCAGATTTGTGGAGTATTTTTTCCAGGGGTAGGGCTTGTCTTTTTGATTCTTTTTAAGGAATAAGGCCAGACAGAATTAGGGCCCCTAACAAGGTAAAGCATGTTTATCTGGTTCAGAGAGAAGCAAAGGCTTTTGAGGCAGGATTAAAATTATTTTGTATCCTGAAACTTCAGCCTTATTATCAGGCTAAATACTAAGCTTAAGCATTATAAATTAGCTTGCTCTCTCTCTCTCTCTCTCTGTTTCTCTCTCTCTCTCTCTCTCTCTGTTTCTCTCTCTCTCTCTCTCTCTCTCTCTCTCTCTCTCTCTCTCTCTCTCTCTCCCCCCTTTTTTTTTTAGATTGGCCACAGCTCTATTCTTTGTATAGAAGGCTTGAATATTAATTCTTGCCTTTCCCACTAAAGGGTCTTGACGCCATTATGATCTGGAAGAATATCTCCTTAATAACACTCTGCACAATACTGCCTGTGTTTCCTTCTCCATGCAGACCTTTTGTAAATAATATAGTCTACATCAAGACAAATAGTGCATTGAGCAGGGTGCAGGATATGGAAAGAGGCAAGTTTAAAAAGCAAACGAACCAAACCTCTCTATTGGTAACAAGCTTCTGGGCCCCTTTATCCTTGAATTCACAATAGGTACTTACTTTGTTGCCTGGAATATTTTAATATTTCTTCTACCCAGTGCCATCCATCAAACATCCAACGAAGGCAATTATTCACTGGCCATATTTAGAAGGAACTAGAAATACTACGGTGCTAAACTGACATCATGGGGACCCAATGCATTGCAGAAAATAATAATTTTAAAAAAACCACATGCATTATAGGGGAAATTGTGATAGTTTTAAAAAATAGTCATTCTTGATTCAAATGGAGGAAAAAATATTCCTTCAATTCTGATCAGCTTTCTATAGTTTCCAAAAAATACTGCTTCCTTCAAGTCCCTTAAGACATTTTAAATCCTACACAAGGCTTAGCGGAATTAGAGTCTTTTGAATGACTCAAGTAGAGAATTTGATCTGATGAGCTGTGAGTCTGTCTTACCCACCAGTTCTTTGCTTTTCATCCATTGCCAATGCTTAGCACATTTTAATAATTTTGTGGAAATCAAGGTGTTTTTTTAAAGGAATTTGGTTCAGAGAATTACCTCACAGCTTATTAATCTGTACTGCTAATATACATTACTCTCTAATACATATTTCTTTTTTTAAAATGCAATTTTGTATACTTTTATTAATTTTTAGGGACCTACTGTAGTTCATTTAAAAAAAATTCTTATACGTGCAACATGCCACGAAGCCATGGGCATAAATAACATTATGTGAGCTCCAATACACATCCTTTCCCCATTCATTTCCATTTCCAGTGCCAACTTTGGTTCAAAAACAATGACCTGAGGCCTAGGAGTCTGAAGTAAGTATACAGAACATAATAATGTGTGGAACCAGGCTCCACCAAAGGAAGAAATCCTTCTGCATGCCCCTGGGAAGAGAACACAGATTTAATATGTATTTCACCTGTATTAAAGTTGTCAGCAACAGGGGCTCGGCCAGGCAGGACAATTTAGGTAAGCCCAGTTTTGTCAGTGACTTTTGAAAAGTCAATCCACATCAGTAATATTGTTTATGAGCAAGCATAGGGTAGGTAAGGATCTCACTGGATTGTGGGACTAGGAATAACCTTGAGGTCTTTTGCTTTGCCATTAACTACATATATATTTGTGACTTCTATATGTCCCAGTTTCACAGAATCACACAGAACTAAAGAATTTTAAGAGTTAGAATTCCAACCCATATGGGAAAGGAATTTCCGGCCATAAAGTGGGGACACTGACCCTGCTTATGCTGGTCATGACGATGCTACAAAGATCAGAGGGCAGGTGAGAAAAGGATGAGAGTGCCATTTCCCATGCTGTTCTGTCTCTCCAGTTAGGTTATTAACCACAGGCAGTGCTGGAAGAGTTAATGAATCAGACACGACCACAGAGAGTGTCCGCTTTCCAAAGTGAAAGGGACTCACTTCTAATGGGTCAGATTGCTTCTTTTATCTGCAAAATAGATTCTGCTTGTAAGAAGAAAGGTGTCCCTTAGTTTCTTATCACGGCATCTTTGTGCCTAGACACCATAGATTTAGAGCTGAAAGGGACCTTATAGGTAGGAACATTCAACTTCATTTTACATCTTAGGAAACTCAGCCCCAGGAGAGTTTCATTAACTTGTCCCAGGTAGCAAAAGTATTAAGGAGCGAAGTTTTGAACTTAAGTTCTCTGGATCCCAAATCCCGTGCTCCGTTTCTTCCACTGCTGCTGAACATTTTAAGGAACTAGGGAATTAATTTTGTGCTGTTGTTCATTCAGAAAGTGTTGAGGGTTTTTTCTGGATACTATTTATATAAACAGTAGAATTTTTTAAATTAAGTCTATGTAATTTAATTTCATTTAATTGAGTCTACTTGTCAAATGATTACATTTTTCTGACATATTAAACCAGAGTATTCTGATAAGTGAGTAATAATAATAATGTTGATCATAGTCTGGGATGCCGTAACATTCAGTTAAGCAGGCCATTTGAAACACAGTAATGATGATGTTTCCCTTTGGCCAGTCTGGGGCAGTCTTGACAAAGTACCACAGAAAATTTCTGAAAAATAAAAAATTGGCCTTGTTGATTTTTTTTTGTTTTGTTTTGTCTAATAGATACTTTTCAACTGAATTGACCAAGGGGTTTAGTTTGTAGGGCTGTAGCTTGATTCTTCTTACATTCCATTCTTCTTCACGTACTCATAAATCCAACCACATCGACTTACTTGCTTTTCCTTGAACACAGCCCTCCATCTCTTGCATCCATCCTTTGAAATGGATGTTTCCCATCCCTAGAATGCTCTCCCTCTTAACCATCAACTCTTAGATTCCCTGGCTTCATTTAAGTCTCAGCACAAGGACCATTTTTCTACAAGAGGCCTTTCCTGTTCCTGCCCTCCCCCCACCTCCCCTTCCTTAAACCCTAGAGTCTTCCCCTCCATCCCTTCCACCTACTCTGTATTTATTTTGCATGTTCTGATTACTGTCTGTTTTCTCCCCCATTAGAATGCAAGTCCCTTGAGGGCAGGAATGGTTTTGTTTTTTTCTTTGTATGACCAGACTTTAGCATGGTATTGATGCATAGTAATCCCTTAATATGTTTTTGGTTGATTTTATTTATTAGGTTAAGTAGATAGGAGTTTTTGCTTCTTTCACATGAAGAACACTATTTCTTTTTTTTTTTTTAATGTTCCTGACATTTTGGTAATAACACTTTCCACTGATGCATTGAAAACCTTTCCTCTCCTGTTTTGTCATAGGAGTAGTCAGCTAGCAACTGGAAATTACTTTTTTTTGGTGTATCTTCACTCTGCCTGCATGTAATAAATAAGAGATAGGATATACAATGACAGGCAGGGTGAAGTAGTGGCAAGAGTACTGGCCTTTGTGTCAGGAAGACCTGGTTTCAAGGCCTGTCTCTGACACGTATTTGCTATGTGACCCTGAGCAAGTCATTTAACCTCTCAGTACTCTTGGGAAATCTCTAAGATTCTAAATTATAGAAAAGTTGGTAATCAGCGTTGGTGGAGGGATTTCCAAATCAGAGTGCCCTATGTTGAGGGGATCCCCTCAACCCCCACCCCATATAAAGTGACTTTCCTTTCAGAACAGTTTGCATCTTGAGTAAAAATGAGTAAAAAAATATTCTTACTACTGGTTAAACAGCTCAGATACATCTATGCTCTCACACTCATTTACCCTTGTAGCCAACGGGACACATTTTGGAGATGGCTAGTTGGAGAAAAAGCCTCTGGCCACTGACCAGAACATAAGAGTCAGAGCTCTTTCTTGTACTTCTTTGTGCATTTCTAGTCATCTGTGCACAATAAATATCATTTAATTACCTCGTTATGCATCAACTCTGCAAGCACATTTCATTAACAGTAAACTCTAATGCCCATCTTCAAAATCTAACTGCTGTTATGGCAACTTTAATAAAATTAGGAGGGAGATGATTACACTAAAAACCCCATAACTAACATTTGCATAGAGCTTTGACCTTCACAGCTTCACTGTGAGAAATCGATTATCATCCCCATTTTACAGATGAGAAAATTGATGCTCAGAGAGGTTGAATGACTTCCCCATCACCACATAGCTAGTTTGTAACATATTTATGTCAAGGATTAGGATCTGAACCCAGCTCTTCCTAGATCTCTGTTCAGCACTTTTGTTTACTTCACTTTGTGGCATCAACCTAGTAAAAAATGGATGAAATAATATTTAATAATAATAATAATAAAACGCATGATGAAAATAAGCATTATTTGAGAGATATCAACATTCCATAGTGAAATTACATAAAGCTTAATAAAATAGTGTTCAAGTTTGGAAATAAATAAAGCTTATGCCTCATTTGTATAGTGCTTAGTTCTTTTTTTTTTCCTTTGTCTTTTAAGACAGTTGGGGTTAAGTGACTTGCCCAAGGTCACACAGCTGGTAAGTGTCAAGTGTTTGGTCTGAAGCCACATTTGAACTAAGGTCCTCCTGACTCCAGGGCTGGTGCTCTATCCACTGCACCACCAAGCTGCCCCTATAGTGCTTAATTCTTAAAGGATGTGGGATTTCACCAGTGTGGGTTTCTTCCTTCTTCTCTGAAGACCATCCCCCTCCAACCTGTAGTGATGGGTCTTCCTGACCGGCCTGGTAGTGAGCCCTTTGAACTCGAGTAGCCTGGCTCTTGGATGGCGGACCCACAATTCATCGTCAGTCTCACATCTGAAGCCTCTTTTCCTTGGTAGTGCTCATGAGAGCTTTTGCTCTTCTGTTTCTACTTGGCTTTAAGAACTAAGGTCATTTCCATGCTGTGAGGAGACCTTGGAGCAGTGGAAGGTAAAATTATAAGGTGGAAGAACAAGTGAAGAACTTTTAAGCCACAGTAAAGAGTCATAGGTGATTTCCCAAATTTTGTTTTTCAGGAACTTGTAGTCATAGGCCAGTTGGTCTTAAACACTGGTTTTGAGTGAAAATAAAATTTTACATAAAAATTTATTTACATATATATATGTATTTATGTATGTTTATATAGATTTACATTTATATTGTATATAAAAAGACCTGAGCTTTACATTTTGACCCTATCATAGCATAGGTAAAGGTCCTTCTGCATAAGAATAGCATACAGATAGTGGAAGGCTAGACATGAAAACTGATTTGTCTTCTGATTCGTATATTGACTGACTGCTGTCGCTTGATTTTTGACTATGGTTCCTATTTTCATCTTTTGGCTCTTCTCCAGGGATAAGCACAGTGCCATGCACGTATTAGGTTTTTGACAAATGCCTGATTTGACTTTCCTGTCAGATACTCTTTTTTCTTTTCATTCTGTTTCTCCTTCCAGAAGGACATGGCTCCCATGAAGGAAAAAGGAATCTGATTCTCAAGAGTTTTGAAATGTTTATGGGCTCTCAGAACCAATCCACTTTATCTTAGAGTTTTCCATATTTCTGAGACTTGCTGAACCTGGGAGGAAAACCTTTGGGCAGCTACAGATGAAATCAGGTATCCTGTTCTTACCTGAAACCTAAGTAGTTCCAGAAGACACTGAAGTTGCCCTGTGAAATACAAGTGTAGACTGTAGATACTCAATCATTTTTCATCTTTTTAACATGTTACTATGGGAGGGAATGGGGGTAAAGTGTGACACATAATATTTTTCCCAATCATTTCCTGTACCATACTATTTATACTATACTCTTTACAAATATTTATATTAGATATTTATACTATACTATTAATATTTCCTAAATTATACCATTTATTAACAATAGCTCACATACCTATACTGTTGTCTGATTTACAAAGTGCCTTTATCCCACCAAACCTGTGAAGTTGGTATTACAGGAATGATGGAAAAATCTTCCCAATTGTATAGATGAGGGAACTGAAGTTTAGAGCTTAGATCAATAGATCATAGACCCAGGGCAAGATGGGACCTTGGACACCATCCAGTTCAACCTCATCATTTTACAGATGAGATAACTGAGGCCCAGGGAAGTTCAATGGTTTGCTCGAGGTCTCACAAATATGAAGTAGATAGAGGCAAGATCTGAACCCAAGTCCTCTGACTCTCATGCCCATGTAATTTCCACTGAAATTAAGTAAATTATGTACAACCACAGCTAGAAAATGTTGGAACTGGGATTTAAAGCTGAGCCTTCTGATTTCAAATCCAGTCTTCTTTCTACAATTGCACATTGCCTACCCTAGGAACTGTATGCATAATAATAGCTAATATTTACATGGCACCTTAGTGTTCACAAAGTGCTTTTTATGCATTTTTCTCATTGGATCTTTATAATAACCATGTGAAGTAGGTAGTACAGATGTTATTATCCTTATTTTACAGGCGCAGAAACAGTATCTGAGAAGTTAAGAGATTTGTCCTAAGTCACAGAGGAAATGAGTGGCAGAAAGAACACTTGAACCCTATCACACCATACCCCATCTTTAATAGGAGGTAGAGAGGACTTGAACTCTGATCTTTAAGTTCCAGATTCAATGCTCTTCCCATCACCCTACAAATGCCTTAGTACTCCGATAATGGAAATGGCCATCATTATCATAATAATAAGAATGCAGTATTTCACAGGTCAAGAGCTTGATGGCATAAAGGTCATAAGGCTAGATATCATCAGAAAAGAATTGGACAATTTGGCTATTAGTTGGATAGCTGCTTAATTAAATAAGAAAACAGAGATATTCGATGTATTTATTTGCCATCATATATCAGTAAACATATGAAAGGGTAGGATGAGAGATAAGAGCATCATTTGGCCAGGGCCTCCAGCTCAAAGTGACCCCAAATTTAGCTATTCTGCTGTGGAATAAAAGCATTTGAATGGTTTTGCCGGTCTTCTTGTCAACCGTGACATTGACAATAAGCTAAATATTCCATACTATATAGTGCATTTGCAAAGAAAGAGGCTAAAAAAACCATGAGTTAAGAAAAATATTCAAAATGTCTTACCTCCTTTTTAAAAATTTCTTCCTTTTGGGGGGTTATTTTGGCTAGAACATTCCAAAGCACTTTTGGGACCTCTGAAAACCCCCACCTTCAAAGGCCTTCCAGATTTTTTATGATCTTATTTATTTTATCTTTAAAATTTAATTCATATTAAATTCTAGGAGTGGGACTGAAGTTTTAGGGCTAGGTCAGAACAACCTGGGCAACCCAATAAAATTGTTTCACTGTAAGAAAAAATTCTAGCCCCATTTTCAGGTGGCCGTTCAGTGACACAAACCTGTAGGACTGAGATAAATGACTTCAGGAAACATTTTCCTCTTGGAAAATCACAGATGAGACTAAATGAGACGTTTTATATATATAGTAGCAAACAGTCATAGGTACATTTCATTTTGAAAGTCTCATCTGTCTTATAGCCCAAACAGTTTTTGACACCATTGAATGATGGCCACACTTTGTGATGTACGGAGAGGCAGTAGGTACACAGCAGAGTCCTACCTTCTGGTCTTCAGCTAAATCCATAAATAAAGCCAGAGGTGTAATTGTATCTTCTGAAGCATGTGATTATTGTGTATTGTGAAATTTTGTGTGTTCTGAAT
This sequence comes from Phascolarctos cinereus, assembly GCF_003287225.1. Lineage (NCBI taxonomy): Eukaryota > Metazoa > Chordata > Mammalia > Diprotodontia > Phascolarctidae > Phascolarctos > Phascolarctos cinereus. The sequence goes on along the minus strand of NW_027556098.1, from coordinate 211,581,092 downwards.
AAAGGAGCACAAAATTTAAATATGGCTCTAGCTTTGAGAATGAAGGAGAAATGACATGGTTTCCATCTTTCCCCTTAGACTCAGCTTTAATTGATATAGTTATAGTGAAAACTTTGAACTTGATGGGAGTAATGACTATGAAGTTATTCAGCACCTTATTATTCATTTTACATCTTCATGTCAGCTGCATCCTCAAGTCCACTGAGTCTGGAATATTTAAATTAATAATGGAAATTTAACTAGTGCCATTAAAGGGAAGAGCTAATTAGGTCCCTGTTTGCTGGTCGTCTGATGCAGTAGCTGAAGTGATTGGCTCTGCTTGCTAATAATGCCAGGGAAATGAGAATCAAGCTCACTGGAGATTAAACAGCTTTGAAAAGGCAAGTAGAGGAAAAAGAAAAAGTCATCTCATCTTTTTTTTTAATTGATAAATGAATTTAAACAAGAAAAGGAGCACAAATAACAATGCTAGTAACAAAGAGTAGTGTGCCAGAGACTGTCCACAATTATTCCCCATATCGCTCTCTTCCCCCTCCCCCATCCCTTTAAAGGTCTCTTCTTCCTGGCATATGTAGGGAGGTGGTATTCCTCGGGCACCAGTCAGAACCTGTACATTTTTCCATAGTAACCAAACCATAAACAGGAGAGGCGAGCAAGCTGAGCTTTGCCTGTTTTATAAGAGCTTCCATTAAATAAGCAGAAGCATTTTTTTATTAGCTACTTACTGCAGAAGAGCAAGAAAAATGAAAGGCTGAAATAGAGAGAAACAGCAGAATAGCTCAAAGGCTTACTTGAGTTCAAGGAAGGAGGTTCTGTCCTGGGATCTTTTACAGGGACAAGTGGATTCTTCACAAAGACATGGCACTGTGGATAAAAAGCGTGGGACCTAGTCAGAAGACCTCGGTTTCACTCTCCATTTTGGATGCTTCCCAGTCCATAAACTGAGGGTTCCTGAGCCTCTGTTCCCTCATCTGTAAAATGGGGGCAATAATAATAATAACACTATCTACCTTTAGAGTAGGCAGATAGGTGGCACAGTGAATACATTGGTGGGCCTAGAGTCAGGAAGATTTGAGTTCAAATGGAGCCTCAGACAGTTGCTATCTGTGTGACCCTAAGCAAGTGGCAACTTCTATCTGCCTTTGTTTCCTCATCGGTAAAATAGAGATAATGATAGCACCTACTTCCCAGGGATGTTGTATGGGGAAGCTGTGATAATATTTGTAACGTGCTTTGCAAAACTACCTAAATGCTACCTATCAGAAGGTTACACATCGACATATGACTGTCAGGGACCTGAGGGGCTATCTTGAAGGGAACTATTAAGTACTGAATAAAGGTGGGTTGCTATAAGAGCATCGACATGTTGTTCATTTGTTTCAGTCTTTATGACTCTTTATGACCCCATTTGGGGTTTTCTTGGCTAAGATACTGAAATGATTTGTCATTTCCTTCTCCAGATCATTTTAAAGATGAAGAAAGTGAGGCAAACAGGGTTAAGTGACTTGCCCAGGGTCACACAGCTAGTAAATGTCTGAGACCAGATTTGAACTCAGTGAGCTGAGTCTTCCTGACCCCAGGCCCAAAGTTCTATCCACTGCACTAACTAGCTGCCCCAAGCTTCAACAGAACCCCTCATTTAACATAATCAAGTCTTAGGTGGCTGTTTTCACTAGATATTTTTCCTGTGAATGAATGTCAGCTTCCTGATCCGGATTAAATCAACTAGAAGAACATCCAGAAACAGGCAGCGGCTGGCTCTGGAGCCAGCCAGTAAAAATTCCAGAATGTTTAGAACAAGGAGCATGACTGATCAGGCCTTCCCGTGTAAAAGGCACAACATGGCACCGAAGTGGATGTGAAACAGAAGTGGGCTGGACTTGACTTGCTCCTGGCGAACTTGCACCAAACGTTGGCCTCATCAAGGTGTAGATCTATAAACTGTCTGCAAACATTTACCCGGCTCCTACTATGTACAAGGCATTTTCTAGTACCTTACTCTTTATTTTTGCACCTTACTCTTACTCTGAGAAAAATTTTTCATTGAATTGAACCATCACTGTCCTCCACAAGTAAAAGGCTTCCTCAGTTTAGTGGTATAATTGTTTCTTTCATGTACTAATAAATAGTTCCCACATTCATTCTGGATCACCCTAGCTATGGAGCCTTTTCACTTTTTTATGTAACATATTTTATTTTTTCTAATTACATGTAAAGACAATTTTTAGCAGTCTTTTCTGAAAGATTTTGAGTTCCAAATTTTTCTCTCTTCCTCCACTCCCCACTCCCCAAGACAGCAAACAATCCAATACAGGTTATACATGTGCAATCATGTAAAACATATTTCCACATTAGTCATTTGTAAAAGAAGAAATAGAACAACAACAACGAAAAACAACCCCCTCCGAAAAAAGTGAAAATAGTATGCTTTGATCTGCATTCAGATTGCATCAGTTCTTTCTCTGGATATGTTTGGCATTTTCCATCAGGAGTCTTTAGGAGTTGTCTTGGATCATTGTATTGCTGAAAAGAGTTAAGTCATAGTTGATCATCACACAGTGTTACTGTTACTGTGTGTGAACAATGTTCTCTTGGTTCTGCTCACTTCACTCAACATTAGTTCATGTAAGTCTTTTCAGGTTTTTGTGACCCTTTTTATATACCTCACTTAATTATATGTAACTTCTGCTTTTACATTCTCCAACTACCCTGCCTTCAAATTTCAGTTGTAACTATATGATTTTTGTCCATGCCTAACCTCCTGATTGCTGGACTATCACAGCATTGTGGATATTGGACTTGGTGTCAGGAAAGTCATGAGTGTGAATCCTGCTTCCCACACTTAGGTATGTATCTCCACAGGAAATCATTTCATTCTTCCAAGTCTTTGTTTCTGCATCTGTGAACATCTGTAGCACCCACTTAGATTTGTTGTGGGAATAAATTAAGATAATGTATCTTAAGATGCTGTATAAATGTGAACTTTTATTATTATTATTCAGGTACTAACAGTGAAGGAAAACCCTTCTCAAGGTTTGTTAAAATTTATTAAGAGAAGAGGAAGATGTGTGAACAGCTGCATTTCCCATAAGTGAAAATCAAAGTGTCCAGGGACTATTTATACCTACTATGCATTTGATAAAAGAATATTGAAGCAATACTTAGAAAACCATTCCTGAAGGAGATGAGATTTAGAAAGCGAGAAGGCTTTAGGTTGGTAGATTTAATTAATTAACCATGTGGCTCTAGGTAAGATGCAGCACTGAATAGGGATAGCTGACCTCAAGAGGCTTGAACCTAGATCTTCATGACTTAAGGCCAGCTCTCTTTACTGATACCATGCTTCCTTTCAACTAAATTCAAGTAATTGAATCTGTCCACCAAAAGCCTTCTTGCTTTCTAACTATCACCTCCTTCAGGTGACATATGGGAGAGAGATGGGCATACTATTTTGTCATTATCATGTGTGTATAATATCATATAGGTAGCTATTTCTATGATATATTTCATCTAACTATTTAATCTATCATCCCTACCATTTAAAATCAAGCATCTATCTAATCTGTATCTATCACCTCTCTCTCTCTCTCTCTCTCTCTCTCTCTCTCTCTCTCTCTCTCTCTCTCTCTCTCTCTCTCTCATTGTATATTGTCTAACAAGGTTCAAACTACCAGTATTGTGATTCCTTTACAGAAATTACAATTAATTCTTAAGTTGTCATGATCCCAAAGGTCAAGTGTTTCTCCTTGCTTAAAGAGACCTTGCATTCAAAGAGCACTTTGTGCCATTCTTGGTATAGAAACCATAGGTTATGGCAGACGGTTGGACCTCAGGGGGCTGGTGGAACAGGGCAGGTACAGGGATGGGATATACCTAGGAGAAGACCCAGCAGTCAGGGAGAGCTGGAGATTGAGAACTAGTAAGTGGTCCAGAGTCAGAGTACATGTAGGGACAAATCATAGCAAGGCAATGGGTTGAAGCCAGGCATGTAGAATCAAGGAGGACAGATGGAGAGGAAAGGGCAACCCATTTGGCAAAGGCCATGCAGGTAGGCAGGACCCTGGAAAACAGCAGGAAACAAAGTAATGAGGTTGGACCCCCGATCAGCTGTTTAGATAGCAGGAGACCCAGGAAGTCCAAGGAAGGTAGTCATCTGGGGTCAGGAACCCAGACAAAAGGTCTTGAACAGAAGGCCAAAAGGGACTCACGCAACAAATAGTGCCAATATTGATGTCAAAGTTGTGGCTCAGCCACCGAGGCTTTTATGTACTTTCTGCCATATCATTAACCAAGTCATGAAACACAATCAACCTCTTACCTATAGATAATCTATGTGACTATGATTGGGAGTAGCAGAATAAGGAAGACCCAGTGTCCTGGGGCCTCTGTGCATGACACAATGTTTATCTGTATTATTTCTGCCTTATACTCACAGACTCAAGGATTCCAGTCTTTCAAAAAGATCCAAATTCTTAGCAGAGGGTAGGGGTTTAGCTTGAACAAAGCAATTTCCTGAAAAACAGTATTCTGTGAATCTACCATGGAAAATGGTGAGAAAGACTGTCTGTCTCTGATCCACACTGACACCATGTTGCCTCTTGGGAAGCTACAGAAGGAACTAAGTTTCTTCTGCATAGGATGGAGAGAAGAGAGGAAGTAGAATTACCTGACTTCCATGCAAACCAACGGAGTTTCTCTCCATGGGCTTATGACACCTTGTCCTGTGACCTGGTGTGTCAGAGAACCTCCCTCAATATTCTGCAGCCTTCCTTCCATCATGGGGACAAGAGGCTGGAGCCAGAGAAGCCCCATAAGTCGCTGTCACAGAGGTAATGGTGTCAATAGACTGGCCTTTTCACAAAGCATTTATCCATCTGAGCAACCTACAGACCTACTCACCTCGGCATATTTTCATCAACCTCAGGCATGCCTGCTTTTAAAGCTCACCTTTTATTTCTTAGAGAAACATATTTATCACGTCCAATGCAAAAGCAGTGCCCTTTATGTATGAGCTCTCCTTTGTCCCTCTTACCATTCCTCAGGGTGCTTAAAGAGCACACAACAGTGACATTTTGCAGGATTCACCTTTGAGACTCCAGTGTCAAACAAGCAGCTGGGAGTATTGAGTGTGACTCCTGCACTTGCCATTGTCTTGGGGGCATTGCTATCGATTTCCCTTCTTCCTTCACTTGAAGATTCAGAGTGCTTACTTTGACCCCCCCTGCTGGGATGTGCTTGGCTAGGAACAGTTTCTACAGGGAAGTGGCAAAACTGGAAGGCACAGGAAAAGAGGAAATTATGGGAAAACCTAGGAGGTGAAATATGCTGAAACATATCAGCCTGGTATTTTGAAACTAGGAAATCTATTTCTATTTCATCAAACTACTTTCTGATGAAGCATGTGCCCCTTTAGAGGACCACTATCTCTGACTTCATTGACATGAACCACATATGTTTATAGATTGATAGTTTAAAAAAAAAAGCTTTTTCTAAAGGATATTTACTTTGAAGACATAGCAGAAACAAAATATAAACATTTCTCCCATTTCTTTAGAGGGCACACTCTCTCCTATACCACCACTGTTTTTGGGGTGGGGCAGGGGGGAATAGGTTCAACTTAGCTCAGTTCTTACATTGCATTGGCCATACTAAAGTCATGCCCAAACGCAGCCTTGCTGTTGGATACATCTTTCACAGCTATCACTGGGCTAGGGGCCTGAAGTTTATTCCAGAAGGTCACTCCTGGCTCCTTGGGCTATCAATGCTGGGCTGGACTCTTACTTCTGAGTTCCTGAGACTTGTTCTCCTGACCCTCAAATTAATCTCTTTCACCTAAAAAGGAAAAGACCAAATGTAGAGGCCCAAGACTGAGACCTGTTTCTAGGCCCTCCCTGGGAGAAAGGCCCAAGGCTTGTAGTACAGACTTACAACATGGTCTTTCACTAGACATTGTGGGCAAAGGAGTCCAGCAACAAACAGAGAAGCTGAAAGGATTGGGGCAAGAGAGCGCGTTAATATGGGTACATTGGTTTGCCTACGTCTGGCTGTGCCAGTGGGTAGTAGGGTGTTTGAACATCTCATCTTAATGTTCATTAGTTTACCCCTGGGGTTGGCAAACTATGGCGTGAAGTTTTAAATCCTGAAGGCTTCTGGAGCTAGGAGTATGCTTTACTTTAAATAAAGTTTTATTGTATTTTAAAACTAAAATAGTTTAAAATAATTACCCCCTCCCAAAAGAATTCTTAGCTCACTGGCCATTTGAAAAAGGGTGATGGACTGGATTTGGCCCAAGAACTGTAATCTGCTGACCCCTGGCTTTATATGAATCTGAGAGACATAGTAGAGTTCTGGACTTGGAACCTGCTTCTGAAACTCAATATCAATCAGTTAACAAGTATTCATTAAGCACCTACCATGTAGCATGCATTTTACTACTGTAGGTGCTAGGGATAGAAATCATTCAATCAATCAATTGAAAAGCATTTGTTAGGTGCGTACTATGTGCCAGGCATTTGCTGAGCAAGGGGAACACACATATAATGAATGAACTGTTCCTGCTCACCAGGATCATATACCCTAAAAAGACAAAAATTAAAAGTGTCCATACAATTAGGGGAGATAACACGTACACTTAAAAGTATGTGCAGAATGTAAACATTAGAAAGATAAGATCATTTGTTGGAGGAGGGTGCTAGCATCTGGGAAGATCAAGAAAGACTTCTGGTAGAAAGTGGGTGACCCTGGGAAAATCACTTAACCTTTGTCAACCTCACGTGACACCCTAAGATTACTGACAAAATGGGGTATTGAACTAAAATTCAGGTTCTTTATTTGGGGTCTGTAAATTTTTTTAAAATTTTGATAACTATATTTCAATATAATTGGTTTCCTTGGCAATTATATATATATGTGCACATGTAATGTGTATATCTATCTATGGGTATATCTGTATATACATATTACATCTATGTGTACATATATATATATATGTATGTATATATAATTTATGCATTTAAAAACATTTTGTAAAGGGGTCCATAGACTTCCCCAGACTGTGAAAGGGGTCCATGAGACAAAAAAGGTTAAGGACCCCTGACCTAGAAGCTTACTAGTCTCTATATAGTAGATACAAATAAAAGCTTAAGTTGTATTTGTCCCCAAGTTTCTGTTACTAATGCTACCTTGTTAAAAAAAAATACCATGTATAAATCCAGAAAGAATCATAAGTATTCCATCCTTATATGCTGACTAGCTGGTGGCTGGGTTCCTTAACAGTGGTACTCCTTAGGGCCAATTGGGCAAAGCTGGTCCCTTTCACTCCAGCCACTGACCTGGGGCATGTAGAGATCTCCTGATAGGTACAATGAGAAGCCAAGCGCTATTTTAATTCAATCTCTGTCCTACATTTCCACTAAAGTCCTATTTAAAGCCTCATCCTGGTGTGGAGAGAATTCTGGATTCCTGAAAGCAGAGTCATCTTAGTAAAACTTGATGGGCCCTGTCCATTGTCCAAAGGCCAACCTAGCGTAGTTCAGACAGGCTCAATACCAGAAGGGAGGCCAGCAGATGATTTTTTCCCCCCAGCCCAACCTCCTAGGGTGTGAAGAAGAATTGTGATCTCCACCAGCACAGAAAGTACCCATCCTAATAAAACTCCTCTCCTGTGCATTTATCACACTCTTATTTGTATGATAGTTATTTCTGTCCCTGTCACACACCCCTATCCCCTACTAGCTTGTAAGTTCCTGGAGCAAGCATCTTATTCATTTCTGGATTCCTGGCACTTAGTATAGTACCTCGGTCAACAAATGCTTGCTGGATTTCTTGAATTCAATTCAACTGGCACTGATTAAGCATTTACTATATATGTTCGATGTCACACTAGGCAAGTAACTTAACTTCTGCAGACCTCAGGTGACTCCCTAAGACTCAATATACTCGTAATTAGGTTGAGTTGGAGGGACTTCATGAGTTAGAGGTACTCTACACCAATGAAACTGGATATCCAGGTTCTTTACCTGAATTTACATAGAATTCAGGTTCTTTATGTGGGTCTGTAAACTTATTTAAAAAGTATTTTGAAAACTAGATTTCAATGTAATTGGTTTCCTTTGCAATCATATGACTACATGTGTGTGTATGTATATATATGTATACACACATATTTACATATATACATGTACATATATAAGTACCTATTTATAATACACACATACACATATACATACATATATGTGCATATAAATATATATACACACATATTTTTTATATATACTCACACACATATATATGTATATGTAATGATATTGGCCTTGCCCTACAGAAATTTATAATCTAGTAAGAGTTGCTGCCATATTTAACTTGAAGGTATAGTTCCCCTGGGTCATCAACGAGAATTGCTATGTGACTCTGCTTTAAAAAGGTGGCTTCATGTGTATCCACTTGACAAAACTGTCCAGATTCCACATTCTTGGGGGGGAAGCCGCCATGGGTCAGTTATCTGCCTACCTGTTGCCCTCTAACCCAGAGCTTTAAGGTAGTGAAGTTTTACGTATATAATTTGTGAAGTTCCCCTGAGCAGACAGTGCTATATAAATGTGAAATGCTGTTATTAATAATAAAGGTTGGCTGACCTAAGAATACTCCAGAATTAAAGTAATGAGATTCTATTTTTAGTCAGACTTGCCAATAACATGCAAGTATGATAAGGCTATGATTTAAAGCTTGCTTTAACCTTCCATTGCACTAAAGAGTACATTTGCTGGGTAGTCTACTGAAGAGTCCATATCGAATCTCTCTATAAATGTTAATGGAAGCCCCACACTTGCCTTCCAGCATACCTGACTAAAAATAGGCCTTGGTCTTAGAGGCATGGGAATGGACCTTAGAGATAATTTGCTTTCCTAAAATACAAATTCCCCTCTTCAGTCATCTCCTAAAAGATGATGGTACCTGCTTCTGAAAAGATTAGATGACCCAAAAGCATTACTCCTGACATATGCATTTCTCTATAATTATGTAATATGAAGTATATGTTGATGAGACCCAGTTAGATTTGTTTTGCAGTGAAAAGGTAGTTTATTGAAGGCTTGATTTCAGAGTAATTCACAACTACAAAATAAGTTCCATTTCTTGAGAAAAAAATAATTAGCTCTCCCACTAATGTCCAGGTCAATGGTTTGTCAATACCAATAACTCTTCTTTACTTATTTAGTGGGGCCTGTAAAGAGCATTATTATTCATAATTACAGGTACATATTTGTGTCAAAATAAGGATGTAAATCTTTTGGTCTAGCTAAGTGTCAGGTGCTCTCTTGCAGGTAATACTATTTAGTAGAGGCGACTTTTGGAGCACTCTTTTGGGGAAAAAATAGTATTTTATTAATTTTTCTTTTGCTTTTTTTGGCATCTCCTACATTTCCCACTATATCCCTTCCTCTTTCCAGAGAGCTGTCCTTTATAATAAGGAATAAAAAAAAAAAGGAAAAAAGACCAGTTCAGCTAAACTAACAAAAGCATCAAAAAAATCTGACATTGTATAGAGTTTTCCATATCCATATTCCCCTACCTTTCCCTAGAAGGTGGGTTCATACCCAGTCATATTCCTCCTTGAGATCTAAGATTGGTTTTTGACACTTCCTTTATTCCAGGAGTCATATTTTTTATTTCACTTCGGTGGGCTTCATAAGGAGACATACGGGGTAAGAGAGGGAAGCTCAGACACAAGTGTTGCATATCAATTAAACTGAAAGATATAGGGCTGGAGAGAGAGAATGTGAAATTCTGCATTAACTTGGAAGAATTTATTTGTGGGGGAAGGAAGGCTTCTATCAGTAGAAATATATACATTTGGGGATTGTCTCTCTCTAGCTAAGTCAAGATCACTTTTCCCAAAGCCTGTAGGCCAGAAGCTATAAATCAGAGTAAAGATAATTATCTGAACAGAGGGAGAAAGGCTAAAAAAGTCTGAGATTTCCAGATTTGAGATCTCCTGCTTGGCTGTGAGTGAACATGCCTGAATCACTGAACCTCATGAAAACCCAAGTGGTCGGGAGGGGTGTAGGGTTGGGCCTGGCAAAGGCTTCCATGTATAAGGGTTCCTTTTGTGGTATGCTTGTCTTTACAGAGTACTGAGCTGGATTGTTAGGACTTTGTGAACTGTGTCCAACTTCTTTTGTTCAGTCATTTCAGTCGTGTCTGACTCTTTGTGACCCTGTTTTGCTTGGCAGAGATACTAGAGTGCTTTGCCATTTCCTTCTCCAGCTCATTTTACAGTTGAGAAAACTAAAGCAAACAGGGTTAAGTGACTTGCCCAGGGTCACACAGCTACTAAGTGTCTGAGGCCAGGTTTGAACTCAGTGAGATGAGTCTTCCTGACTCCAGGCCCTGCACTCTATCTACTGCACCACCTATTTGTCTCTCCCAATAACCACTTGGTCAATTAGTTGATTTATGGACATTAATAGCAATCCCCAGTAAACAGTACTTCCTGACTATACTTAATCCCAGCGTACTGGTTGATTATTACTCAATGAATCCCTGTGTAACATAAACTGCAGCAAACAAAAGAGTGGTGATCTATTGCTGGGTGCCCTCTTTCATGAATTACATCCAAGAGAATCTTAGTGGAGATACTACTCGACAGTTGACAATGGCAGTGATTTAGCTTTGGGTAAATTCATAGCACTTTCTCTTGCCTTCATGGTTCTTTTGTGCAGAAAGGAAAGGCACTGAAAACTATTTTACACTGCCCAAGAATGTGTTAGAGCCAGCTCAAACCATCAAGAGCTGATTGTCCATTTTTTTTAATGTGAGCATTTATACTTTGGTAATTTGCAAAAGCTACAAGTCAGATTTATTGTTTTGTTAATTGTCTAGATTCAACAAAGTGATGGAGAAAATGTTTATGATGCAGATTAAACTTAAAAGTGTGTTGTACATCCATCTTTCCTCCCTACCTTAGAGAGATGATTGTTGAACATCAATGAACAAGTTAACCAACACATCCCTGTTGCCTTTATTCAAACTGATGTGTAGATTTGAGATCTGAGTGTGGGTTGTGACATTAATTAGAAGCCCACTTTTTTTTTTCTGCTTGTCATCATTGACTCTGGAGCAGCAAATAGATTTCCTAACCTAACTACACACCAAACATTGACAGTGATTTCTGTCTAGGAAAGGTAGTCCAATTTTCAATCTGGTGACTTGAAAAAAAAAATTCACTCAGAAAAAAAGATCACTACTTAAGCATGGAAGTCTCCCTTTCCTTACATGGTAAATATAAGTAATAACTGTCATTCATATAAAACCTTTGCTTTGCATACATTATCGTATTTAAGCCTCCAACAAACATCTGAGATTGGAACTATTATCTACCTTTTACAGGTATTAGTATTTCCCTTTTGCAGATGAAGAAACAGAGTGAGGTCAACTGACCTGCCCACAGTCAAACAGCTATGAAGTGTCCAAGGCAAGTCTTGAGCCCAGTTTATTCTGATTCCAAGCCTAGGTGCTAATTAATGAAAGACTTAAAAATGTGTGCCTTTCCTCTATTCCTGTGTTCTCTTCAAACCAGGGCAATATAGCTCATTGAAATGGAAATTGAAGGACATGCATAGAAGTTCAGTTGTGTTTCTTAAAAGGTACACTTAACAAATTAGGAAATGCTTTATGTGCAAGCTTCCCCTTTTGGGACAGTGTTGTATATGTGTGTGTTTAATAGTAGATAGACAGTTTGAGTTGATTCATCACCTGTCCTAACCCAAAGATTAATCAGCTAATGATTCTGTTGACCTGGAGGACAACCCAACATAATGTATTTCATGCTCTTGTGCATTTAACTTAATTGATGTGTGAGGTTATGATGCTTTTATAACAAAACAAAAGCTAATATTAAGTTCATATTTCCTCAGCTCTACTTCTTTATGTCTTAGTCCTTCTGGTATTCTCTTTTAATAAGACCTTTCATGCTGTGAAAGGAGGTGCTATGAGGTTGCTTATATTCACATGTCATTTGTATTGGAAAAAAATAAACTTATTTTTTCAAAGAAGGACATGCAAGGACTTTTCTCCTGATGTCTACTACCTATTGTTCAGTTGGTTTTCCACTTGGGGGATTCTAGAATTTGTCAGACATTTATAGCAACATTTACAAAATGCTAGCAAGATTCTAAAGTGGAGTCTGTGTCCTACTTTATTGCTTAGAATCAGCAAGACTCAACTGAAGCAGGCAAAGAAAGGTGATTCTGATTTACAAAGTATATCAGTGCTGTCCAATTTGGGGATTTGGGCACATTTTGCAGAATGGGGAGTTCATATAGCATTTTATTTAATTAACTAAAGTATTATACATTCACAGAAAATGCTACTTCTGATCATTAGCAGAAGCAGGCATTGTCTGAGAGACTGGGGTTGATGTTGGTAGAAGGTCACTGGATTTGGAGTCTGAGAACCTAGGTTTAGTTCTTGACTCTATTACTTTCTGTCTCAGGGACCAATGACAAATCATTTAATCTTTCTGTTCTTCAACACAGCTAGGTAGGTGGTAAAATGAATGGAGTCCTGGCCCTGGAGTTAGAGACATCTGAGTTCAAATCTGGCCTTAGACATTTACTAGCTGTGTGACTCTAAGCAAGTCACTTAACCTTTGCCTGCCTCAGTTTCCTCAACTATAATGGGGATGATAATAGAACCTACTTCATAGGGTTGTAGTGAGGATCAAATTATTTGTAAAGTAGTTGACATGGTGCCTGCCTGGCACAATAGTACGTGATTGATAAATATTTATTCTTTTTCCCTTCAGTTTCTTTATCTGTAAAACTGTAAAATAAGATGGTTGGATCAGTGATCTCAAATCTTATGATTATCATGAGTTTTTTTTTCTAATAAGAGAGAAATTCAGATTTCCTTTCCCCTCAATCAGATTAAATGTGCATTTATCCATTTAATAAGTGATCTCTTTATTATTCATCTTTGGAAGCCCATTTCTACCTTATATTACATATCCTGAATCCTTTTCATCTCTACACCCTTGTTCACACTCCTGTCTCCAGCTCAAATCGCAGAATCTTCTTACTATGTAACTACATAACTACTTAAGCTCATGACGTTCTCTGCCTTTCCTCCTAAAGTCCTGATTGCTTCAGATCGACTTTTGGATATGTACAGTCTTTTAAATGATATTGTTTCTTTGCCTCCACAAAAGTCTTCAGGTGCCTCATCATGGAAGGGAGGACCACCTGAGGTTTTGAAAGTCATACTGGTTGAGTACGAATTCTGCTAGGTACTCCCAAACTGGAAAAGCTTTGGAGTATGCCCTAGTCAATGTGTCTTTGTCCAAGGAACCAGCCTAGCTAAGTTTGGAGAGGCTCACTACCAGCATGTTGGCTATGGGAGCTGGGGTAGGAAGGAGAAGAGAATAAATATTTATTGAGCACCTACTAAGTGCCAGGCACTGTGCTAAGCAGTTTACAAATATCTCATTTGATCCTCACACCCCTTGGGAGGGAGGTTCTATTATTATTGTCCTCATTTTGTGGTTGAGGAAACTGAGGTAGAGAGATTAATTAACTTGCCTAGTGTCACACAACTATTAAGTGTGTGAGGCTGGTCCTGACTCCAGGCCATGGAGTGAGTGATGAAATTTTTTCAGTCACAAGAAATCATGAGGAGAGCATGGCCTGGTTGGGATCTGAATCAGTGGAGATCCTACAGTGAAGAAATCATAGTTCCTTGAAGAACTGAAGTTCTCTAGGTTTTTCATAACTTATGTCTTGTCTTCTTGACTAGATTATAAACCCTTTGAGATTAGGGACCTGATGATAACAGCTAAGTGGTGCAGTAGACAAAGCTCTGGGCCTTGAGTCAGGAAGACCTGAGTACAAATCTGGCCTCAGACACTAGCTGTGTGACCCTGGGCAAATCACTTAGCCCTGTTTGCTTCAGTTTCCTCATCTGTAAAATGAGCTAGAGAGGAAAATGGCAAACCACTCCAGTATCTTTGCCAAGAAAACCCAAAATGCAATCATGAAGAGTCAAATAACCCAATAACAACAACAATAACAGCCTGGGTTCATATGTTGCCTCTACTATTTCCTCCTTGTACAGTCTTGAACTAGTAATATCACCTCTCTAGAAATCAGTTTCCTTGGCTGTGAAATGAGGGGGTTTGACTAGACAGGTGTCCCCTAAGGCCAATTCCTTCTCTAGATGTTTGATGCTATACTTTGGTATATATTGGTTGCAATTTACATGCACAGTGCTTGACATACAGTAGTCATTTTATACGTATCTGCTGAATAGTTGAATTTAAATTAAACACAGATTCCATTTTTGTCTGATTACTGTTTCGATGATGATGTTGTACAACATCATATATTATGGATGGACACACATAGGTGCTCTCTACAACCTTGCCCCAAATTGTCTACTGCTCACCTGATTTGTGTGGTACAGTGGAAAACCCACTGACCCTGGAATCAGAGGACCTGTGTTTAAATCCCAGCACTGGCTCTTACTCCCTGTGTGGCTTTGAACAACAGACATCCATTAAGTGCCCAGGTTCTGTGCTAGGGGCTGGGGATACAAATACACGAAATAATCTCTGATCTCAAAAAGTCATTTAGCCTCTCCAGCACTCAAACTATAACTCAGTCTATAAAATGAAGGAATTGTACTTGATTGTGAGCTCCTTGAGGGCAGGGACTGTCTTTTGTGTTTTTTTGCATCCCCCCTTGCTTAGCACAATGCCTAGAACATGGTAGGTACTTAATAAATATTTGTTGATTGGTTAATAAACGTTGATTGAATGATTGACTGACAGGTGGCTTCTGAGAGTCTTCCCAATCTTAGTGGTATGATTCTATGACCTATATCGGAACTGAAATCCTAATCAACTAGGGTTGATCTTGGGTCCTATGTCAGGGGCATTCATTCTTTTTTTAAGGACCAGACTCTACATTATCTATTTGTTTTTAGGTTAGACCTGTGATTTTATTGGTGTTGATAGGGAATGCCTATTTACCAATGCAGAAAGCCCTTCAATTGTCTGGGGCACTGACCAAAAGGTGACATGATTTCCCCCCGGGGTCACTGAGACTGTATGTGTACGAGAAGGGACTTGACCACATCTCTTCCTGACTCCTAGTCTTACCCTGTATGCCTTCTGAAATGCTATCTCTTTATGGTTCTCCTTCTGAGTGCAGAATCCAACACTGACCACATATTCACGAGGATGTAGGAAAGGGACCACCTGTCTGCCTCATTACTAGCTGTGCCTACTGGGAGGAAAACCTCCCCACTCTTTCCACTAGGGGAAGTAAGAGCCAATCAGGAATGCGAAACAACAGCTATCTAACCCACAGTGCTATTAAAAAAAAATTCCTAGTAACAAACAGAGTGTGACTTGTCAAAGCTTACAGGTCTCTGGAGAGCACCACAAATAATTAGGCTATTAAGTTCTGCTCTTCTGGAAGCTTTTGCTGCCCTCATGTTGTGAAAACCAATAGTCAAAAGGCATTATGGTGGTAAGCAGTTTCCCACTGTTCTACTAAGAACCCAGGACCATTTAGAAGGGTTACTCAGGTACTTTTGCCTCTCCTGAGCATTAGTCAAAATTTAAGATTTATTTAGGCAATGACCCCTTCTTCCCCACACCCAAGTAGTATATTCTTTCCTATACCACTACCACCACTGAGAATTTAGCATTCTAAATTCTACCGCAAATAATAGTTGTAACTACTAGCATTTTTGTAGCATTTGAAAGTTATGATGGGCTAAAAAATATGTATGTGTATATATATGTATATATACACATATAAATACATGTATATATATACACATATAAATACATGTATATATAAATAAAATGTAAACATATTTGTGAATAATATATAATTCATAAATAAAAATTCTAAAAATAAAATGTGTGTATTTGTATACACATGTGTAACATATGTATATATGTGTGAATGTTTTTATATACACACACATGCATTCTTTGGAACATGACAGCAGCTCAGTGAAGTGGGTACCACACATGTACCAGTGAGGTAGATAGTACCTATTTTAAAGATAAGAAGACTGAGGCTCAGAGAGACTGAATGATTTGCCAGAGGTAACATGAATAAGTGTTGCAGTTGGGATTCAAACCAAGTCTTCTTGACTCCAAAGCTAATATTCCATCTTCTTTGCCACATTGCCTCTCTATGAGGTTCTTGGCCATTAAGGATAATACCACACACAGTATATGAATCAACCAGAAAAATGATATAAACATAAAAAACATGCCACATTTAAAAGTTTAATATTCTATTTAGTTATATTTATTATTTATTCTCCTTTGACAGTTTTTTTTTGAGGGAGCAATAGGATTGCATTTCTTAACCAACCTTTGGGACTATATAACTGCACCATTTTTTGTTGTTGTTTTTAATTTTTTAGAATGCAGGGAACCTGAATTCCTCAATATATTCCATGAGCCTAGACTTCTGGGATTCTGCAACATTATTTAATGGTTTGATGGGACCCATTTTTTTTTTCCTTAAGTGAGATTCTGTTTGACACAGCTGCAATAGATTTGGTTCTTAGTATAGCACCTTTTTTAAAAAAAATGTTCAGAAATATAGTTCTTTTATTTATGTCATCAACAAGCCAAAATTTCTCTTTCCTACAGTACATTCATGACATTGTTTCCATCTGAAGACTAGTGGTCAGATCATTGCTTTACATTCTCAAAAGTGAATGATGAGTGTGAGGCAAGGGTCACTGCTAGGTTTTTGACACACATCAAGAATAGTTAATAGGGTGTGGGGTTCAGTTTACACACCCAAATTGGGGGCTACCTTTACTTTGCTCAGTGAAGCAGTGATTGGGTCATCCTGCAGTGTTAATTGTTCATTTAGGTGAAAGTGATTTGATGAAGTAACGGGAGGGTGGGTATAGTGATTAAGATTAAGTGGAATTTGGCTGCCTTTTAGAAGCTATTTTCAGAAATGTTAATGATATGTTCATCACAGCTACTGCAATGAGTTTCACAGGAAATGGATAAATCTTTGCTAATTGACTAGGCTCAAGAAGAGAAATTGGGGGACACAAAAGTCCTTTCCTGTTATAAAGTATAGCACTTCAAAGTGCCTTATAACATTCCACTCTGACCTGGAAGTCCACTATTGCTATCTTAGAGATATTCATTCTGGGGAAGAGCTTGTTTAGGAATTTATTGTGGGGCAAAGAACAATTGAATAGTGTTGATGAGTATTATAAATTGAAGTCAGAATTGGTTTTGTATCTGTATGTAATAGAGTGAAATAGGGAGTCTGGCTACTTAAACATGCCTTGGCTTCTGAAACATTTCCAAGAACAGTCTATTTGTTTTTTGACAACTATGGGAAAATTATTCATTGACTACAGAAGGGACATTAGCTCAAGAATCTAGTGGTTTTTTCCTTTTCTTATTTTTCTTGAGAAAAAAGCATTTTATTGTGTTTTGTTTTTGCATCACAATCATTTCCTTGCAACAAGAAAATGTTCAAATAAAACCAACTGACACAATGACCACATCCGACAGCGTGTGCAACATTTTGCACTCATGGTCACTCACCTCTCTATCAAAATGAAGAAAGTGTTGCTTCCTCAATTCTTTTCAGTTAATTTATCAGTTATCATGCAAAAAACATTCGATGGCATTCTCCTACTGCAATTTGTTCAGCCATTCACTGATCAATAGGCACCTACTTTGTTTCTAGTTTTTTGGTGCCACAAAAGTGCTACAATTAATATTTCTTCATATATGTAAGATTTGGAGAGGCTTTAATCTTTTGGGGGGTATATGCCCAATAGCAAGATCTCTGAGTGTGTGATGAGTTTAGTGACTTTTCTTGTCTCATGCTTTTTTTCAAGCGAAGTAACCCTAAATGATAGCTCTGATTACTGTGCTTCTTGGTGGCATCTTGTGTGTGTTTTTTTTGTGGGGGGGAGACAATTCGGGTTAAGTGACTTGCCCAGGGCCACAGAGCTAGTAAGTGTCTGAGGCCCGATGTGAACTTAGGTCTTCCAGACTCTAGGGCTGGTGCTGTATCCACTGTATTATTTCTGCTGCCGCTTTGTGTTTTATGAATTATAGCTTCTGGTGGGTTTTAGGTATTTTTGTTGTTGTCCTTCATTCCTTAAGAGTCAGAAGGGGCCGTCTGGTCCAAATGGCTCATTTTTTACATAAGGAAACTGAGGCCCAGAGACAAGGACAAAGTGACAGAGCCAGGATCTGAGCCATAGATCTGAGAGAAGTGACTATTTTTCTATTATATTAATAACCATTATAAAATTAGGACTAAGGTTTTTCCTTTCTATTTTCTCATTCAGGGACCAGCCACTGTAGCTCATTCAGCCAGTCCTGAAGGACAAGGCTGATAGATCAAATTGGCCTAATCCTTGGGGTACATGCTCCAGGATCTTGGGTGGACTCCACCCAATGAGGAGATCATACTTTTGTTTACTGTGTGCATTCCAGCCCTAATTAAGTTCATGTCCTTGCACCCCTCCATTGATGTTTAGGGTAACCTAGCTCATGAAGGAGAAAACCAACCATAGCGGTCTGGGTAGAGATGGATCCCTATTTCCATATTGCTGGAAGCAGCTGAATCTCATGATCAAGCCACATTCTCAGCAGAAAGAGCTGAAGACTTTTAGCCCACCTCCTCATTAATATATTCACCTCCTCATTAATTGTTCACCAGTCAGGGTTGATTTCCACCTATCAGGGGCACCCCCCCCTTTCTCCAAACTTATTTTAGCATTCAGTGATCTCCATGGTGGGGTCTTTGGTTGTCAAAAGAACAATGATCATCAATTTATTGATTATTAACTAGCCTAATTAATAAATTGATTATTAATTATCCAGAAACTCTTTCTCTGAAGATTTTCATTCTTTACAATTCTCTGACTTTAACTCAATATCTCTTTCTTCAGATTCTCGATATCAGATCGAGAAAGTAATTGCATATTGGTGAGCTAAAAGGAGGCAGCAAATTCTCTTGATCTTTGTCATGAATGCCGTACTGGCATATGGATTTGGGGTATTGAATGTTGATTACTTGCCTCTACGGTATAGATTATTCTTGTGCCTTTTCCCCTGCCTAACCCTTGCTAAAGATAAAATGTAGGATGAAGTCATTCTTTTATAGAAACTAGGCAACTCTAGTGCATTAGAAGAGATGGCAGCTACAACAAGTCTGAACTTATTTTTTTGAGGAGGGAGGGAATGAATGAAACAAGGGGATGGATATAATACTAAATGCCTAAATAGATGACTGTGTTTCTAAAGAATAGTCAAACACACCACTTCTGGAAGGATGTTGTAGTGTGATTTGCATTATCTGAGTTGGAAATGCAACTGCAATAGTGAACAAGTGCCCTAATTAATACTTTATTCAGTCAGTAGGGGCATAACTATTTGGTCTCTTTAAGCATACATCCCTAATATTTTGAAAAGAATTGACTATCTCTACCCAACCCAGGGGTGGGGAACCTGCAGCATTAAGGCCACATGTGGCCTTCTAGGTCCTTAAGTGCAGCCTTATTCAGTCCAAAGGCAGCACATAAGGACCTAGAAGGCCACGTGCAGCCTTAAGGCCGCAGTACCTCAACCCAGTACTGGTTAATGACAGCTCAAACTTAACTTGTCTAAAAGAGAATTCATTATCTTTCCTCCCAAACCCTTCCCTCTTCCAGATTTTCCTATAACTGTCAAGGGCACCACCATCCTCCCAGACACCCAAGCTTGCCCTTTGGTGTTATCCAAGGCGTTAGAGGCATTGGTGGCATAGTGAATAGAGTAATGGCCCTGGAATCAGGAAGACCTAAGTTTAAATGTGGCTTCTTATACTAACTGTAAGATCTAGAGCAAATCATTTAACCTCTTTTTGCCTCAATTTCCTCAACTGTAAAATGGGGACAATAATAGCAGGGCTGTTGTGAGAATCAAATGAGATAAAGTGCTTAGCACAGTACCTGAGGCATAGTAGGTGCTATAGAAATGCAAATGATTCCCTTCTCTTCCCTTCTCTTCCATTCCTCATTTACTTTTATCCCATATATTCAATCTATTGCCAACTTTTTTCCTTTCTACCCTCACCCCATTTATCTTGTGCATATATCCCATTCTCTCCTCTCACAGTCACCGTCTTGGTACAGGCTCTTATCACCTCATACCTAGATTCTTGCAATAGTCTGCTGGTAAGTTGCCCTATCTCAAATCATTTCCCACTCCAAGACAGCCTCTACTCAGTTGCCAAAGTGATCTTCCTAAGCACAAGCCTGATCATGTCACTTCCCTGCACAATAAGTTTTAGTGATTCCCTATTGCTTCCAGGCTATATAGAAAATCTTCTGATTAGGTTTTAAAGCCCTTCACAACCTGGCCCCTTCCTGCCTTTCCAGTCTTCTTACTCCATTATACATCGTAACTTAAGGTGCACAGCTGTTTAGCAAGGACAGTAGGATAGGTCTGGGGCAGACAGCCACATACATATAAATTGGGCTGTTTATGATTAAAACAACAACAACAAACCAGGCATAGAGGGCTTTCCTAGGCCAGTGGAGAGGGGTGTGGTCTGTGATGAGCTTTTTGTTTTCACTCCTTTTGATACTACTATGTAGTATTCTGAACACCATGTTTTAGTGTGTGTTGGGGAAAAATCATGCTGGGTGGTTTCATAGTTCTGTCTTCTTCAATATTTCTTGGATCAAGACACTTCTGGTTGATACAGCCGCAAAAGAATGCTATTTCTCTGCAGGATAGAATGACTTGAGCTCATGAGTAAGTGAAAATGACCCTGACACTCTACAACCACAAAAAATTCCTTTGGAAATTGAACTGGATACCCTGAAGGATGATACCCTGGTAACAACTCTTTTCAAACAATGGTTCAAAGAGATGAGACTACACCTTTACATCCTCAGCAAACTGCATGGAGTGGTGGGGTTTTTTTTACTTACTTGTACATTTAATGTATTTAGGAAAAAAAGCAAAGAAATATATGTATGTGTATATGCATATGACCCTCACACCTACTATATACACATATACATATATATATGCATATATACACATGCACATACATGTTTATATATATACATTCTCTTTCTGCATATATGTGTATACACACATTAATAGATACATACATATACATACATACATATATGTATTTATTCTTTCTAATGGGGCCTATAATTTCATTGATGAAAGGTAGAGGTGTCAAGTTCTCTGGAACTCCCAATATGGAACCAGTTTTTAAAGTAATTGGGAAATGTTTAACAAAAGAAATAAAAATACAACAATTTGTGGTTTTCTAAGTCAACAAGACCCTGCAGTCAGCAGAGATTTGTTTTTATTTGAGTTTGACAATGGTGTAAGGAACTCTTGATGAGGAGACTTCTACCAATGCAGATTTTATACTTACAGTCTTAAAAGGCTGCCTGGAATACTATAAGGCAAATATGTCAGAGGCAAGTCTTGAACCCAACTCTTCCCAACTCAAAGGTCAGCCCTCTACCTTATATTCCATGCTGCTTCTCACAACATTTGAACACAGGGCAGTTGGTCCTGAGAGAAAGACAAACATTTTTCCAAAGTGGAGAATAGTACCATGTGAACATGGAGAAGATAGATAAAGAAAAATTCTCATTTTTCTTTACATTTTGTTGTCGTTCAGTCATTTCAGTTGTGTCTGACTCTTCCTCACCCCATTTGGAGTTTTCTTGGCAAAGTTTGCCATTTCCTTCTGCAGCTCATTTTACAGATGAGAAAACTGTGGCAAACAAGGTTAAGTGTCTAGCTCAGGGTCACACAGCTAGTTAGCATCTGAGGCTAGATTTGAACTTAGGAGTTCTCCAGATGCCAGGCCCTGCATTCTGTCCACTGTACCACCTAGCTACCCCTTTAAGTAAAATGTGGTTAATGTAGCAATTTCAGAATAACAGAGGAATTAGTAGTTCCATGGCCCTGTTCTGAGTTATCCAAGTTATCTCTACCTAGTAGGATAGCAGGCCATTAACTAAACTATTTGAGTGGTACCTAAATTGAAAGCTGAGGTACACAGAGCAAATAGGTGGTCTTTAACTACTCCTCTTCCCCACAATGAGGTCACGTGAGTAATTTAGTGTGAAAAGTCCTGGGCATCAGACCAGCAGAGTTGATATGGTTTACTGACCACAAAAGAAACTCTGCTAATAAAAGTATCTAGCCAACTGGTAGATCTATAAAACATGTAAATCTCATAACCCCAAAATGAACCTGAAAGTTGGCTATATTCCTCCAAAATCATTGACAGAAACAGGCTTAGCCCAAGGCAGCACATAAACTAGAGTTGTCAGGCACTGATAGGTGAGACACTTGGAAACCTTTTAGCCTATGGATTTGAGTGTAAACTACAAAAGGTGGTTGGTTCAGTAGGCATTCCGAAGTTAATTACTCAAAGGCTTCCCCCCCTCCTCTTTCCTCAGGCTGCCTCTTTCTTTGGTAAAAGAATCCATGCTCCTAAATTATAGTGCATTCTAAAGCATATCCAATCATCCAAACCACCTCTTAAGTTTAAATAGGCAATTTATTACATGTCATATAACTCTTCCTAACCTAGACAAATACGATTGGTTTCAGATTCCATAAAAGCTTTATAAATACTTAATTTTTTAAGTTAAGTCTTTATTTTTGACTTGCCTAATGTCAAAGGCTTACTCTGTAAAATACATCACATTAGGATAATAGTCTCTCTTATGCTTATTAGAGTTTTATTTGAGGAAAACTCAACTTTACACAGGAGTGGCCACCTCCCTGTCATCATGGCCCACCCAAGGATAGAGAGAATGGCTTTGAAACCATAGCACAGTGATACGTAAGTACCTAATCTATTCAGTTTCAGTCCTCCTAAGAGGAGTGGATTTTTATTCCTATCAATAAACTTTAAGGCAGTTGGGTGGCTTTGTGGATAGAGTGGACAATCAGGAAGACCTGAATCCAAATCTTGACTCAGACACTCATAGCTGCCTGACCCTAGGCAAGTCACTTATATTTTAACTTGGAGGCAATAGAGAGTCACTGTTAATGTCTTGAGCTGTGGGATGATGTGGTTAAGTCCTATTCTTTAGGGACATTAATTTGGCAGTTGTATAAAAGATACATGGGAGCAAGGAGAGACTGGAGACTGGAACATTTTTTTTTTAGATTGCTCATCTAATTGGATGCCCAAATCTAAACAATAAATTTTTCATCCACTTGACTTTTTCTGTGGGATGGTTATGCCAAATTCTTTTGAGAGGTTGGGATCTTGCCTAAGAGGCTCTTTCACCTTCTGTCATATAACAATGTCATCTGTAAGCAGGAGCAATCGAAGGACCTGACCATCTATGAGGAACTTTAATTCAACTTGGCCACCACATGACATAACCTCTGTGACACTTTTTTCCTTTCTTTTTTAAAATATATATTTTATTTTCCCCAATTACATATTATAACAATTTTAAAACATTTTTTAAAAAAAGTTTTGAGTTCCAAATTCTATACCTCCTTTCCTCCCTCCCTTCCCCTCTCCCTGAGACTGTTAAGCAATCAGATTTAGGTTATAAATATGCTCTGTGACACTTTTGATAATGTGTCTTTGTTTTGTGACTCTCCTAATATAAATAATCAAGGGGTCATCGAATAAAGTTATCACTATTATATTTTCAAGAAATTTTGATGTATATGTGAGAGATACCTTGTTGTAGAGGGTGTTAGTAGACTTTTCCTCTATTGAATACAAAAGCTTTTTTTTTTCAATAGTCAAGAGACATTAATCATGGTTGTATCTTGCATTCCCTATACCTTTCAGGCAATTATGTGTTGATAGAGACAATTATGTGTTGTTTGCTGGTCTACTATGGAATATCTCTTGCAAGAACCTGCATGAATAGAGGCTAGATTTGAAGTGGGAACTATAATTTCGTTGACCTGAGTCATACAACCAGTATGTTAAAGGTGGGTTGTCCTAACCCCCAAGGCCAGCTCTCCAACGCCTAAGCCAGGGCTCTTTAAACCTTTTCCACTCATGATCCCTTTCTGTGTTTCAGCAGCGTTCGTTGGCATTGTGTGGCGTGATGGCATGTGCAGTGCAAAGTGTGTGTGTTGTATGTTCAGAACCAAGGCTGCAGTGAAGTAGTGCAATGCAATGCGCTGCCAGAAACACCTCGGATTTATTAAGTGTTTGATTTTGAATTGTATTTGGTTGTTGTGTGTTCAAAAACCTTTTACTCTTGCCAAATTTTTCACAGTTTAAGAAGTGCTGCAAGCCATGCCCTCATGAAGGACGTATGTGGATATTCTTATAAAAAATTTATTGAGATGGAGAAATAGGCATATGGTTTATTAGTTGTTCATTTTCCCTTGGTCATATTTTGGTATTCACAAGGTCTGGGAAATTTCTGCAACTTGAGTATCTTTCTTTTCCTTAGATATTTTGTAAATTGATGTCTCAGTACTCAAGAGCAACCATTAAAGGTATTCTAATTGGTAATAACAATAATAGCTCAAAGTATTTTATTTCTTCCTCATAACAACACTTGGAGGTAGATGCTAATATCACCAACCCATTTTACAGATGAAGAATCAGAGGATCACGGGAGGTTTAAGTGAGTTGTGGAGGATCATATAGTTATCTGAGGCTGGATTTGAACCCAATTCTTCCTGATTCCAAATCCAGAGCTCTAACTACTGCCTTTTCTCTAACAGACAGTGGCATGATCATATTTGTGTGTTAGGAAGATTAATCTAATAATGGTATAGTAAATGGGGATAGGCAGAAAAGAGGAATTTGACCCAGAGTGACCAGTTAAGAGGCTCTGGCAATAATACAGGTAAGATGTAGCATAACCCATTATAATGCCATACTACAGTATCAAAGTATAGCATTGGAGTTAGTCACACCCACTTTCATTCTAATTTTGCATAGTATTCAGTGGGGAAAATGACCAGCATGTAGGTGTATGTACCCATTGTAACCAACACCTTGGACTTGGCTTCCAAATTCCTGTTGTTCTTGGAGATAGAGCCCAAGGGGAATCAGTGAGTTCAAAGTGTACCTGTGAATGTATTGAATCACAGACTAGTGATAAGCCTGGTCTCTTCAGTGAAGAACAGGGCCCCTTCAGTAACCAACTCATTCATTTCCCCAGGTGGGAGGAAGGACCAGGCTGGCAGAATTTCATTTCGCTGAAATGGTCTAGCCCTGCTCCACTAAGAAGGGGGAGTTGTGGTTACTGCACAGATCTACTGATTTCCCATCCAGTGTTTCATGCATGAAATTTTACTGCCGCTTAAAAGGTGAATGAGTAGTTTTGATTCATTGAAAGTCAGAAATAGCTTTTCAAACATTTGGGAGTCAAGGAAGTTAGTCGTCCTTGAAGAATGTCCTTATGGATGTCACCATCAGCCCAATTTCTATTAGCCTGGGAAATTGAAAAGGCAATTCAAGCCTCCACAGAATCACCCACTATTAGTTGAGGGTTATAGCATCAATCCTAGGCCCATCTTCATTTACAAGAGTAGTAACAATGGAGTTTTCTACCCCGTTTTTCCATCTTCAGATTTTGTCTCTCTTCCACAGGATGGAATGTCATGAAATTATTTAGCCAACATATATTAAGCATCTGCTGTATAAGATGAATTGTCCTATGAGTTGGGGGAGATACCAAGGGGCATGGTCTGTGCTTTTGAGGAGCTTACAGTCTAGGAAAACATCTTATAAAACTTAGGCCACATCTGTTTTGCTGAGTTTTTGCAGAATGTTTTGCTCATAATATTAATTTTCCAACTTTCAAACTAATACTTATATCCTATGCTGTGCATTGCTCATGTAGCCAAGAAATCATTATTTGTGAATTATACTGGGTGGCCTAAAATATAAATAATAGAAAGTATTAAAGATGAAATGTTAATATGCAACAATTCACTTGTCCATGAAAAGGTAAATCCTAACATGAACATATTAGACAGGGAAGGGAATGTTCTGTGGTTACAGCATAGATTGATAAGATCTACATGGGTTGTGTGTGTGATCTACATGGTGCCACACTGCTTTTTTTTTCATCACCTAAGCACACTTAAAAATCCTTATTATTGATAGGTTAGGCTAGTTGTAAGTCTTGGAATGCCAACTTGTGTTCTGCTAGAAAGGCTTTTCACTGCTTTGTCCAAGAACCAAATTGTTTTAGATGTGGACAAGATAACTTGGCTGCATTTAAAAGTTAACTAAACAAATAGCCACTCTACCCTCATCACAAATTAATAACTATAAGTTCTAGCTTGTCCTAATTATTTCTAATAACCTCAGAGGAGATTAATTCCTCAAAAAAGTATGTATGTGATGATGATGGAAAGCAGATTGAAACACACTGATTTATTACAACTCTTCATTAAGTTTAAAAGCATTCCATGGAGATGAAGACATCTGCCTTAGATTGTGGTGTTTTCACATTGCAGAGGAAAAGTTAGGGACAGGAAGACCTAAAAGAAAGAAAACAATGTTTAATGTTGAATCAGAGCCAAGTTTAAGGAAAACAATGCTATGTTCCAGCCTGTAAAAGTTATCAAATTAAAGAAAATACGTTATGCCCATTGGCAATATCCTACTTTACTGTTGTCAGATGAATTTGATTCCATACATTACAAAGGAAATTAACAGTGCCCTTTGAGGACCTCACAAATTCATTTAGGTAGTCAGAATGATATAATCCAGTGTGTGATCCATTTCTCTAAATTATTTTCTAAATATTTTCCTACATTAATTTAATCTTACTATGCACCTTTCAAGCTTTTCCTTGATGAGAAAGATTAAAGTATTTGTTAAAGGGCATATTTGAAGACCAACAGAATTTAGATAGGAAAGTAAAGGATTATGTCTGATTTTTCTTTATGTCTTTCTTAGTGCCTAGTAAAGTGGCATGCTTCAGAATAATTTATTGAATGCATGGACAAACAGATGGATAGATAGATGGATTGATGAATGGATGAACTAATTAATATAGTGATTTATTTTAATCCCTCATGGTGGTATGGAAATGACCCTGGATTTTCCAATACAATGCCAGCAGAGCACAAGCTTTGAGTGATCCTACCAAACTAGATAATACTCAAGTACAGTCCTGGCAGTGAATTATGTACTTTATCCAAGTACCAGTTGAACTAAATTCTGAGAGTCTAATCACTTCAAGGATACCTATCAGGTGATAACTCTTTTAATCACAACAACTCATAAAAATCTAATAAAAAATTAATGCAAGGAGGGGTTGTGATCTTCATCCATGGAGGGTATACAGTGAATACACACTGATGAAATTATAGATCCTTAAAGTATTGAAAGTAAGACTAAGGTGCCATTAAAATGTCGGATGGAAATGGGTTGCAGTTTTAGAACTTAGTTATTACCAAGCTATGCAGATTCTCCATTCTATTCTTTACCTTTAGAAAGCCAAGATAGAGTGTGGGTTGGGAAAAAACAGTGAAAAGTAGTTCAGTTGCTTAAAAGGCAAAGGGAAAAATCTCACTTAATCTTCCTGAACCTTAGATTCCTCAACTGTAAAATGAAGGAGTTGGACTAAATGTCCTCTGATGTCCCTCCCTTTTAGCCCTAGAACTATTATCTTATAACTACTTATATGTATTGTTCTAAGTTTTATCTAAATGAATTAGTTATAGGAGTCCTATGATAAAAACCCTAGAGAACCTAGGCTATTTCCAAATGAGAAGTGGCATTACTCTGTGTGTGAGTGTATATGTGAGTGTGTGTGTGTGTGTGTGTGCGCACATATGTGTGTGATGCAAAAGGTCCATGTGCAACTTAGTTCTATTTTGGTTATACTTATGGTAGAGGATTGATTAGAAAAAAAGGAGAGACTAAATATAGAAAGATTAATTAAGAGATTATTGCAACAGTTCAGGTGGGAAGTTATAAAAGCCTGGGTGGGGTTGGGTAGAATGTGGATGGAGATATATGTGAAAAAGTTGACAAAACAGAATTGACAAGAAGTGGTTGGATATGGGGAAAGGGAACTGTGATTGAAGAGTGAAAGGTTCCTTCTAGGTTTCAGATCTGGCTGTCTGAAGGAATGATATGCCCTTGACAGATATAGGGAGGTTAGGAGGGGGAGTGTATTTAGGAGGAAAGACAATCAGCTCTGCTTTGGACAATTTTGAGTTTGAGATGTGATGAAACATCCAGATGGAGATGTCAAGCTGATATCTGGAGATGCAGAACTGGGGCTCAGGAGAGAGATGAAAGCTGGATTTAGAAATTTGAATTTGGGAATGATCTGAATAGATAGCCTAGTTGAATCCGTAGGAGATGATGACACTGCCAAGGAGGAAGCACAAGGGAAAAAGAGGAAAGGAACCAGGATAGAGCCCTGGGCTGTACATAAAGAGTGGGATATGGATTACAATCATCCGGTAAAGAAGACAGAGCAGAATTCTTTTTATCTGGATAGGGTCTGTCCAAAGAAAAGTGAAAGAGACTGATTTCCTTATTCCTGCATGGTATGCCCTCTCTTAATTCATCCCAAAACCATATTAGCTTTGGTTTTGGCTGAGATAGCATACTAATTCCCATGAAGCTTTCTGTCCACCCACACTGCTCCTTCATTAAGAGTTGCATATACACAAAGACAGCATTTGGTTCCAGATGCTTATTAATTGTTATCAATCAATCAACAAGAATTAAATAAATAAATTAAATAAACCTTTATTCTGCATGCGACACTGAGTTACATAGGGAATAGGGAGGGATACAAATAGAAAAATATGACAATCTCTGTCTCCAGGGAGCAGACTTTCTATTAGGAGGATACAACACCTTTACAGATGAGTAGATATAGGAAATATGTGAAAAAGAAATGTGCAACCAGAGAAATCAGGAAAGGCCTTTTGAAGGAGGTAGCAGTTGTGCTAAACTTTGACAAGAGATGAAAAAATGAAAATGATGAGAGAGAACATTCTGGGAACAAAAGACGTTGTGCCTAAGGAGTACCAAGCAGCCTGGTTTGACTGGAGAATAAAATGCTAGAGGAACGGTAATGTCTAATCATCCTAGAAAGTTGGGCTGGAGATGGATTGTTAAGGGCTTTAAAGGGAGGAGTTTGGATGTCTCCTAAAAGCAATGGGGAGCCAATGAAGCCTCCAGAGCAGAGAAGTAATGTGGTCAAACTAGCACTTTGGGAACATCCTTTTGGTATCTGCCTGGAGGATCAGTTGGAGAGAGGAGACTGCCTGCACTTTCTCTTAGTGACCCCTCTTCCTCTGGATTGCTCTTCATCGAGGTGTATCACCCTATCTAAATCCTGGTAGCTGGTATCTACTGGCCCCTAGGTCATTCACCCTCCTTTTTCAAGTTCAGCGTATGATTCACAATCTTCCTCTTCATCTCAAGCCCTTTATATTTGAGGACTACAGCTTACATATTGCTGTCCCCTCAAATACACTAGTTTCCCAGTCCACAAATCTCTTCAACTCATTATATTCACCTTCACTCCAGCTCTACCATATTTTTTTGCTTTGTTTATTTTATTTTTAATTTATTAAATAAAACAAGCATTTCCATGTCATAGTAGAATTTTAAAAAGATGATTGCACATGAAACGACAAACCTATTATGTACAACTTGTTATTCCTTTCAAAAGTATAATAAAGTTATCATGTAAATTTCTTTTTTTCTTCTCCTCCACCCTAGAGATGGCTACCATTAGTCACAAATATGTGTGTATGCGTGTATGTATAAAATCTTTCTATACATACTTCTATTTATCAGTTCTTTCTCTGGATGCAGATAGCGTCTTCCTTCATTGATTCTTTGTAGTTAATTTGGGTATTTATAATAGTCAAAATGACTTGGTCACTCAAAGTTGTTCTTGAAATAATATTTCTGTTAACTGTACCATTTACAGTGCTGGTTATACCTTTGATCTCATCATCACCTGCCTATGTTACTACCTTTGCAATCCATAATTCTGAAATTCTTGTCCTTCTTTCTCTTCCTGAGTTTCATTCCTCCCCAATTTTTCCTTTATCCTCACTACAACCTCCAGGCACCACTTTACCCCTTACTGATTTCTCAGACCATGTCCCCTGCTCTGGCCTTATACTTTACCCTCAGGATTCCAACCCTTCAGTTGAGCCAGCCAACTCAACTTGACACTGTTCTTCACCCTTGGATTCCTTCCCAACTCCACCCCTGGATTCTTGCTGCCATATGCCTCTTCTATTCCTGCTTTCATGGAGCTGACAGCATGGAAGGAGTCACACAACTGTGTTGATTTGGTCCAATAAATGTTTATATTTTCCAATCTCAACTGGGCTCTTACTACTGCTCTTCAATCCTTTCTACTTTTCCCTAATCATCTGTATCACAGTCTCTACAGCTTCAAGCTTTCTGGTTTCAGGCCACCTACCTTTGCCCTCCCTCTCAGCAGAAAACATCTCTTCATATTTCATTGAAAGATTTTTGGCTACCCATCATGAATTTGCTCTCCTCTCCAGTTCTGCATTTCAGATCATCTCAGCATCATCCCTGAGATTCTTCCCTTTCATCCAGTCTCAGAGGATGAAGTGGCTTTTTTTCCTTGACAATGCCAACTGCTTTATACTTGTTTTCTTGATCATAGTACCTCCCATCTCCTCCAGGAGCTTTTTCCTTCAATTATCCCAATTATCCCCAGAAAATTTTCACTTCTCCTTATCCATTGACATTCTCTTCTGCCCCCAGATATGCCTAGCTTTTCTCCATCCTTAAGAAGTTTTTACTTGACCCTATTATCCCCTCAAGCAATCATCCTTTATGTCTCCTGCTTTTCATAGGGAAACACCTTTTAAAAGTTACTTATGCTCACTGTGTCCAGTTCATAATTTCTACTCAATTTTCCAAACCTTTGGAAACTGGCTTGGAACTCCACTCCTCAAATGAAACTGATCTAGGTCTCCATGATTTCTTTATTGCTAAATATGATGGCCTTTTCTCAGTCTTCATCCTTGTTGACCTTCTTGCAATTTTTGACTGTAACTACCTATTCTTTTGGACACTCTCTTCCCTGAGTTATTAAGTCACTGCTCTTTCAGGTTCATGACAGATTGATTCTTCTCACCCTCCTCTGTGGGATCAGCATCTATGTCCCACACTCCATGTGAGTATATCCCATGGCCTTTTCCTCTGCACTTTTCCTTTCAGTGATCTTATCAGCTCCTATGGATTCAACTATACTATCTATGCATACAGTTTCCAAATTTATATATACAGCCTTATCTCTTTCCTGAACTCCAGTTTTCTTTTCTCTTCTGCAGGTCCAACTGCTTGGCCTTTCTACCTGGATATTTCTTGGGCATCTCAAATTCACCTTGTCTGTAACAGAAGTCATTATCTTTCTCCCTTAAATGGACTCCTCCTCAAAATTTCTCTTTCTTCCAAGTACGCTATCATTTTTTCAGGCATTCTGGTTTGCCATTTAGGAGTCATCCTGCATTTCTCGTTCTCATTTATGTCCCCATGGCCACTCTCATATCCATCACTTGCCAAGTCTTTTTAATTCTGTTCTCTGGGAAGGATTTGGATTAGCTGGGGAACATTCAGGGGGAAGGCCGCAGTCTTGGTGAAGGCACTTGGATTCATGCCCTGTGTAGATTGGTTGAAGGAAAAGGGATGTTTAGCATGGAGAAAAGAAGACTTGGGAGGGACAAGTATTATACCTGTCTTCAAATAGCTGAAAGCTTGTCATTGGAAGATGAATTAGATTTGTTCTACTTGGCTTTGAGGGGCAGAACTAGAAACAGTGGGTGGAAGTTAGAAAGAGGCTTGATGTCAGGAAAAAAACATCCTAACAAAGTAAATGGACTGCCCGGGGAAGTGTGCTTCCCCTTCACCTGAAATCCTTCAGTAAAGGCTGAAAGACTCTGTAGTCAGATATATTGGAAAAGGCATTCACTTTCATGTATGAGCTGGACTTCATGGCGTTTACATTTCCTTCCAACTTTTATGCACACTTTGGTGTTCATTAGTTCATTCATTTATTTATTTGTCAGGTGTTTATTAGGCACCGCATTAGAAATTGGGGAGATAAAGATAAAAAAGAAATGGTCACTGGCCTCAAAGAACTTATTGGGCAGAAACAACATGAGCGCAGATAAGTAAATACAAAGTCATTTTCTGTTGTGTGGGCAAGGCACTGTCATGGGGCGGAGGAAGATTGAGGAGGTCAAAATACATTGAAGAGATTCACTTGAGCATCCTTGAAGGAAGCTAAGGAGTCTATGAGGGGGAGATGAAAAGGGAATGTGGTCTAGGAATGGGGGACAGCCTGTACAAAGGCAAGAAAGTAGGAAATGGAATGTTGTGTTCAGTGTTCACTGGAGTGTGGAGTGTGTAACAGAAAGCAATATGGCAATAAAGCCTAAAAAGACAGACTGGAACCAGAATGTAAAGCTTTTAAAATGACATACAGAGGAGCTTGTAATTTTTCCTAGGGGCAATTGGGAGCCACTGAATGTTCTTGAACAGTGAAGATATAGGGGCAGGCCTGTACATTAGCAATAATAATTTGGCAGCTGTGGGGAAAAGGGATTGGAGATGGAAGAAATTTGAGGCAGGGAAAACAACTAAGAGGCTATTGCAGTAGTCTTGATGAGGAGTTATGAGGGCCTGAATTGAGGTAGAATCTGTAAAACTTGGCAACTCAGTGGAGAGAGAGACTGAGGAACAGGGAAGGGTCAAAGATGAATCTGAGCTTGAGAACCCAAGTGACTGGAAGGATAGTGATGGCTTTACCAGAGAAATAGGGAAGAGTTTGGGAGACAGAGTAATAAATTCTCTTTCAGATGTGTTAGGTTCAAGATGCCTCAGGAACATCTAAATGTGGGTGCCAACTAAGCAGTTGGTGAATATAGGATTCTGAAATTCAGCAAAATATTTAGAACTGAATTTGCCTTTGAATTTGAATCCATCATTCTCAGCTATACAGCAAGTACTGCATAAACATCACTGAACATGTGCACTCCTTTGAAAAGACAAGAGAACAATTAATTAGTTTCTAATTAAATTTGTCATTTAGCTGGCTTAAAAGTGAGAATAGCTTTAACAGAATCAAGTGCTTGGAACAGTGCACTGTTTAGAATCTGAATCACAAATTCCTTTAGGGAATCAAAATGAGCTCACTTCATAAACTGTAATTGTAGCTCTTTTTTTTAATTTTTAAGAAAATTTGTTATTTCCTTATTTTTAAACATTCTTTTCTTTTTAAATTTTGAGTTCTGAATTCTCTCCTTCCCTCCCATATTCTCCCACACCTACTAGGAAGGTAAGCAATATATCAATTATACATGTGAAATCACGCGAAACCTATTTCCATATTAGCCATATTGCAAAAAAAAAAAAAAGTAAGCAAGAATAATAAAGTGAGAAAATTGTACAGTACTTAAATTTGCACTCAGAGTTCCTCACTTCTTTCCTGGAAGTGGGTAACTTTTTTTTCATCATGAGTCCTTTGGAATTGTCTTGGATCATTGTATTGATCAGAGTAGCCAAGTCTTTCACAGATGATCAACATAACATATTGCAGTAACTGTGCACGGTAATCTCCTGGCTCTTCACACTTTGCCTCTCAGTTCATATAGGTTTTGCCATGTTCTTCTGAAACCATTTCCTCATCATTTCTTATAGCACAATAGTACTCCTTCACAATCACACGCCATGACTTGTTCACCCATTCCCCAGTTGATGAGCATCCAAGCATGCCTGCAGTTTCCAATTCTTTGCCCTCAAAAAGAGCTGCTATAAACATTTTTGTAATATAGGTCCTTTTCTTTTTTCTTTGATCTCTTTGGGGGTACAGATCTTGTGTGGCATTGCTTGATCAAAAGGTATTTACAGTTTTATAACCATTTGGGCATAGTTCCACATTGTTCTCCAGAATGGTTGGACTAGTTTACAACTGTACCAAACAGTGCATCAACGTACTTATTTTCCTCCACCCCCTCCAGCATTTGTCATTTCTGATAGATGTGAGAAGGTACCTCAGGGTTGTTTTAATTTTTATTTCTCTAATCAGTAGTGAATCAGAGCATTTTTTCCTAGGACTATAGATAAATTTGATTTCTTCTTCTGAAAACTGCCTGTTCATATACTTTCACCATTTATCAATTGGAGAATGGCTCTTTTTTTTTCCCCATAAATTTGATTCAGTTCTCTATATATTTGAGAAATG
The DNA here is from genome assembly GCF_003287225.1 of Phascolarctos cinereus. Lineage (NCBI taxonomy): Eukaryota > Metazoa > Chordata > Mammalia > Diprotodontia > Phascolarctidae > Phascolarctos > Phascolarctos cinereus. The sequence goes on along the minus strand of NW_027556098.1, from coordinate 211,546,829 downwards.
AAACCTTTAATAGAGAAACTTGCTATAAAAATTTTTGATAGCACTTCATTATCTATTCTATATTATCCTTTAGCAAAATGTAGTTTCTCTTATTCTCTCTTTTAATTAGGTCTATTTTTGCTTTTGCTTTGTCTAAAAACATGATTGCTATCCTTGCCTTTTTTACTTCATCTGAAGCATATTAGATTTTGCTCCAGTTTTATTTTAAATCTGTGTGTGTCTTTCTGTTTCAAGTTGTAAACAACATATTTTTAGATTCTGGTTTCTGACTCATTCTGCTATCTGCTTCCATTTTATGGGTGGGCTCATCACATTTACATTTATGATTACTAACTGTGTATTTCCTCCCATTCCATTTTCTTTTGTTTATTCCTCTCTATCTTTTTATCCTGTCCCTTCTCAAAAGTCTGTTTTGCTTTTGACCACTGTATCCCTTGATCTACCCTCCTTTTTATCATCTCTTCCCCCACCCCTATCTCTTATCCCCTTCTCTTCCCATTTCTTTATTGGATAAGATAGATTTCTATACCTAACTGAATGTTTATATATATTCTTACCTCTTTGAAACAGGATGAGAGCGACATTCAAGTATCACGCCCTCCCCCATCTTCCCCTCTATTGTAAAAGTTCTTCCTTGTTCCTCTTTTATGTGAGAAAATTTTCTTCATTCTGCCTTTCCCTTCTACCTTCTTTCAGTGCACCCTTCTTTCTCACCCCTTCATTTTTTTGAGATCATCCCAACATAATTGATTCATATTTTTGCCTTTTGTATAGGTAAGATAGAATCCTTAGGAGTTACATATATTATTTTCCCATATAGAATTGTAAACAGTTTAACTTTATTGAGTCTCTTATGATTACTCTTTCAAATTTCCTTTTTTATATTTTTCTTGAGTCTTTGTTTGAATGTCAAATTTTCTATTCAGCTTTGGTCTTTTCATCAAGAATGCCTGAAAGTCTTCTATTTCATTAAATTTCCATTTTTGCCCCCGAAAGGATTATACTCAGTTTTGATAAGTAGGTCATTATTGGTTGTGATCCTATCTCCTTTACTTTCTGGAATATCATATTCCAAGTCTTTTGTTCCTTTAACATAGAATCCACTAAATCTTGTATGATCCTTACTCTGACTCTACAATATTTGAACTGTTTTTCTGGTGGCTTGCAGTGTTTTCTCCTTCACATGGGAGCTCTAGAATTTGGCTATAATATTCCTGGAAGTTTTCATTTTGAGATCTCTTTCAGATGTGATTGGAAGATTCTTTCAATTTCTATTTTATTCTCTGAATCTAAGATATTAGGGCAATTTTCCAATATCATTTTTTTGAAATGTGATGTCTAGGCTTTTTTTTAAATCATGGATTTCAGGTAGTCCATTAATTCTTAGATTGTTTCTCCTTGATCTATTTCCCAGGTCAGTTCTTCTAATGAATTTATTTTTCATTTTGACTTTGTTTTTTTTTCTTGATGTGTCATGGAGTCATTATCTTCCACTTGCCCAATCCTAATTTTTAAGGAATTATTTTCTTGAGTGGGCTTTTATACCTCTTTTTTCATTTGTTTAAGTCAGCTTTTTAAGGAGTTTTCTTCAGTGAATTTTTGTATTTCCTTTGCCATTTGGTCTATTCTGCTTTTAAAGGAGTTCTTTTCTTTAGTATTTTTTCTGCCCCTTTTAACAAGTTGTTAATTTCTTTTAATAAATTTCTTGCATCATTCTTGTTTCTTTTCCAAATTTTTTGTCTACCACTCATTTCTTTCTTTAACTCTTTTAAGAATTCTTGTTGGGATTGTGCCCAATTAGCATTTTTCTTTGAGGCTTTGCTTGTAGCTGGTTTCACATTATTGTCTTCTTCTGAGATTGTGTCTTGGTCTTCCCTGCCACCATGTAACTTTTTATAGTCAAGTTATTTTTGTTGTTGTTTGCTCATTTTCCCAGCCTATTTCTTGACTTTCAATTTTATGTTAAAGTTGGGCTCTGCTCCCCTGGGAGTGTGCTGCTGTTTTCAGAGCTAGTTCTGGGGGTCTACAAATTTTTCAGGGATTCCTAGGTGGTATCATCCTGGGAGAGGTGTGGTCACTGCTTTCTTGGTCTGTGCTCTAGTCTTTACCCCAGAAAGGTCCTGCTTCCCTACAAGCACAAATGCTATCATTCCTCTTGACCCTACAATGGTGACCATGTCCCCTATTCCCCTGGAGCCACAAGCATCAGTGCTTCTCTTTGCTTCCTTGTGACTCACCACAAGTGCTCTTCTCCAACCTGCAACTGTGACCCAGACCTGCCATGGGCACTAGAGTTGCAAGCAATGCCAGCTGTACCCAGTGCCAGCAAAGGGTTCCCTGTAATCTCTTTCTGACCAGTTGTCTGACCCTCTTACTGTCTCTGGGTTAAGCACTCCCAAAGCTGTGACTGTTGTTGCAGGACCTCCAAGACCCACTGCTGGGGCTGGTACCATGTGCACTGCGCTCCAGATTCGCCTCTACCCTGGTGTCAGAGACCTCTCCTGCCAACCTCCTGTTTTTTTAGGCTGGTAAAATGCCTCACTTTCACTTTTTGTTGACACTTCCATTCCAACATTTGATTTATTTAAAGAGAAATGTTGAGAAAGTCCAGCTGGATTGCTGCCTCTGATCTGCTATCTTCATGGCCAATCTTTAGTGGCCACCTTTTCCCCTAGAAAGATCATATGATAGAAATTGTTTTTAATGATATCTTTTGTCATAATGAGATCATCAAAGCCATTTTGAAACAACCACTCGAGCAATAGTGTACTCGAAGCTCAAGGTGAACCTTGTGAAATGTGACTCTATGATGACTAAAACCCAAGCCCCATCCATTATGCAGAATGACATTCTGGAGCAGAGGTTCTCAATCCTGTATATGTCATGGACCCCTTTGGCAGTCTGGTGACACCTGTGGATCTCTTCTCAGAATCATGTTTTTAAATACATGAAATAAGACATATAAGATTACAAAGAAAACTACTTATATTAAGACATAATTATTAAAGGTTTTTTTTTAAAGTCACAGATCCCAGTTTAAGAACTCTTTTTTTATATTGTCTACAGTTGTTTTATTTATTTTTCCTTAGCAGTATTTTATTTTTTTCCAATAATAAAACAGTTTTCAGCATTTATTTTTGTAACATTTTGAGTTCCAAATTTTTCTCCCTCTTTTCCTCCCCCCTCCCCAAGATAGCAAGCAAAGTGATATTGAGAATCCCTCTTTAGAACAATGAATTACCTAGTAGTAGTGTCTGTAATCCTCCATGCTAATGGATCTTTGATTTCATTGATTCATATATTTTCTCTAATACAGCAGATTGAAACCAATCTTCACAGCTATCTTCATACTTGTAACGCCATCATCTCTACAGTTTCCTCTTCTGATTAGTGAGTTTATCTCAGACCCTCCATTTGAAGAAGTAGCTATGCCAGCTGTGCTTACCCTGTACCCAGTTCAGCTCATGCCTACCCTGGATCTTGCTGGGACAAGGTACTTCCCACCCTGACTTTTCAGCTCTCTTTTATCTCTCACTCCCCTTCATTAGAATGTGAGCACCTTAAAAGTAGGGACCATCTTGCTTTTTTACTTGTATTTCTAAGCCTGGCACATAGCAAGCACTTAGTGAATGTTCTATCTATCTATCTATCTATCTATCTATCTATCTATCTATCTATGCCTGACAATTCTGTGGGTCATTTGTCCATATCGTCTCATAAATTCACCAAAGGAGATATAACCAGATGCTTACATTCCTCATACTTTCTTTAACATTGTATGATTGCTATGTAAATGGACCACCAGAGCCCTTATTCTCACTATGTGCCAAGCTCAGGCATTTTTTTTCCCTACATGTACCTCTTACTGATAACATCTTTTACATAAATTCTGAATAATTGTTTGTTGGTAATGTGTCATAGTTTGTTCACCCACATAACATAGCTATCCATTGCCCTTTGAATGATCCTCAACTTTGATTCTTCAGAGTTTAAAAGATGAACCTGTGTTTTAGAGAATAGCTTAGAGTAATTAAAAGAATTACACAGTTTCCCTAAGGCAATCAAAGCCACTTTTCTCCTGTTCAAGTCTGGGTTCACCTCATGGTCCATTCCTAATGAGTGTCTCAAGTATCGTACTATAAAGGTTATTTTTCCAACTGCTTATCATCATCTGGATAATGCTGTTATGAAGTCCTTTTCCACTTGTGTCTGATTCTCTGTGACCCCATTTGCGGTTTTCTTTGGCAAAGATGGTAGGGCAGTTTACCGTGTCCTTCTCCACCTCATTTTACAGATGAGGAAACTGAGGCAAACAGGGTTAAGTGCCTTGCCAGGGTCATAGAACTAGTAAGTGTCTGAGGCAGGGTTTAAACTGAGGAAGATGAATCTTCTTGACTCCAGGCCCAGCCCTCTGTCCACTTCCTGAGTTCAAATCTGGCCTCAGACACTTGCTAACTGTGTGACACTGGGCAAGGCACTTAACCCTGTTTGCCTCAGTTTCCTCATCTGTAAAATGAGCTGGAGAAGGAAGTGGCAAACCTCTCCATGTCTTTGCCAAGAAAACCCCAAATGACATGGCTGAAGAAAATTATCAAACAACAAAGTTTAAGCTGTATATAACTTACTTTCCATATATATATTTGTTTGATTGCATGTTATCTCCTCAATTATGCCATAAGCTCCTCGATGGTAGGAATTGTCTTTTGCATCTCTTTGTACACCAGCGTTTACCACAGTGCCTGGCACATAGTAGGTGCTTAGTAAATGTTTAGTGATTGATTGATTGGATGGCTAGGTCTCAAGAATTAAATTCTGAAGCTATGAAGAGAAAGTTTACAATGAATAGGAAAAAGGGAGTTATCCAATGATAGCAATGCGGCTGCACAGAAAGCTTATTAATCTTGAGAGTTTTTTTAAAAGATGCTAGCTAATTGGTAGTTCTGATTAACCAAAGTACACTAAATGTTTTGGTTATATATATATACATATATGTGTGTGTGTGTGTGTGTGTGTGTATATATACTTATATATATATATACTTTTTTATATTTATATATTATATATATATATATATATATATTTTCTTTAGATTGGTAATTATTCAAACAATTTTCATATACATGTTTTCTATATATTTATATATTTTTTCTTTAGATTGGCTATTATTCAAATAATTTTCAAATCCCCTACTTAATTTATTTCAGCATAGATATAGCTATAGATTGTGGAATTAGGACAAAACAAATGTGAAAATTGGGCCAGCACACATATTACTATCTGTAAAGGAGGCCTGGATTTTTTCATCTATGTTTAAAGGGACTAGATATCACAGCATAGAGAAAGCTCCTGGTAGTATCCAGTTTTTATTTCAAACTTTCCTTTTAAAAATGTGCTTTTCAAAGAAACTCAGTGGGGTGTTCTCTCTCTCTTTTTAATTGTTGTTTCTGGCATTTAAAGTAAGATAAAGTTTTGCTGATTTCTTTCCCTTGCTATCCTGCCTTTCTCTGTCCAAAGGGCTTAATAATCACCATAGTAAGATTTATGGCGAGTGAAAAAGAAAAAATAAATAAATTATCTGACTGAGGAGCCAGTCTACCCCTCTCTGGTTGTACAGGATGTGTTTAAACGCTGCTAGCAGCAGTCTAATTAAAATAATTTCTGTCAGAAGCCCATGAAATATGCAGCTCCAGTCCAACTCAGTGTTTTTGAGCTAGAATGACAAATCTTTCCTTAATTGGTACTTAATATGGTAGTGTGGGATTAGTAATTCTCCAGGATAAAAGGAGACAACAAATAGAAAACTTTTTTAGGGCAGGAAGCACTGAAAGATGAACAGAGCAAAATGGCACCCCCTCCTTCAACTTTTTGTACCAATAATTGTTATTTTGGCCATAATTTACAAAATAAGAGACAATTAATGCACATTTTATGGCAAGTGTTAAGTCCCAATTAAACACAACTATGTGTAAAGAATGTTGAAGGGCTTAATATACAGGAGGAAATCAATAAAGGTAGACTTATGGCAAGTTTTCCAACCTTGTAATCCTATCTTGATGTACAAGGGCCTTGGGAAAAGGAAGCAGTAGCACTCCCATTTTTGTAAGACTTCTACTCAGATGAGAAGTGGAGATATTTATATGAGATTGGAGATCCCTTCAAAACTTGCATTCTATCCATGATTCCACTGCAACATTTATTTCCAAGGAGTTACTTCTTTTATTTCAACATTCTACCTTACAGAGCTACTTAAAACCGGATTGCAAATGAATTGCTTTCTATTGACCATAACAAAGCTAGTGATAAAGTAGCATCTTTGTCCTAGTTTCCTGGTCTTTTACAGAATGTTTGAAATTCAAAGTCAATCTACACTGATTATAAATCTATAAATTATGAAACGGATGACTATGGCTTTAGTTCCTGATGTCAATTCAGATTAGTTAATTAGTCCAAAAAGTGTGTGTGTGTGTGTGTGTGTGTGTGTGTGTGTGTGTGTGTGTATGTTAGGAAAGCCAAATAAAACTAGATGACTAAATGCATTTTTCATTTTTATATAGATCAAATGAGATAATAATTGGAAAGCTCTTAGCAAGTGCCAAGCACGTAGTAAGCGCTATATAAATGTTAGCTATTATTATGATTATACACAAAATGCATCTTGATGAGAATTTGAATAAAAGAATGAATGAAAAAGCATTTTTTAAAGTGCTTGCTATGTGCAAAGCACTGGGGATGCAAATAAAAATGTAACACTATCCTGCTCTCAAAGAGCTCTCATTCTAAGAGGAAAGACAACGTGTATAGCTACAAGTCAGTTAGACAGGTCTCATAATCCTTAGGATGCAGTAGAAAAGCAGATGGTGATACATCTTCTTAATGTCATTTCCACTGATAAAACCACATCAGTTTGTGATGTTGAACTGTTTGACATCTTTGGTGGCAAGAACTTTCTTATGTGGGTCTTCATTAACTGTGGCTACAGCACTTACAGAAGTGGTTGTGAGGTTTCATCTCCATAGGAGATTGAGTCCTGAGACTATGGCTACCAGGGGTTGGAGAGGAAGCTGGACTGGTGGACTAAGTGCAGGGATGGGGAACCTTTAGCCTTGAGGCCACATATGGCCTACTAGGTCTTTGGGTGTGGCCTTTTGACTGAGTCCAAGTTTTACAGAACAAATCCTTTTATTAAGATAATTTGTTCTGCAAAACTTGGACTCAGTCAAAAGGCTACACTTGAGGACCTAGAGGGCCACATGTGGCCTCAAAGCCATCTGTTCCCTACCCCTGGCTTAAGGGATAGATTGATGTTATCCTGAATAGGTACTACTTCTTCCTGTTGAGAGGTTTCTTAAGGTATAGCTAGTGTAAGGAGGAGTCCTGGTAGATAATGGTTCAATAGAAAATGGTATCTGGCAGTGAAAATCTAGGGTATGAGGACAGAGTAAATGGCAGAAGTGAAAGTGGAAACATTTTTATCTCTCCTCTTCCCTTCACCAGTTGGCTAGATTCCAATCTTTCAACCACCCTGATTTTTTCATAGACAAACTGAAATGTAAACATGGATAGGTAGATAAAATCCTTTTGACTTGGGGCCATTCAAAACCTTTAGAATTGTTGACTCTGACTGCAGGTAAAGCCAGATAAACAAAGTCCTACCTTAGGAACTAGTTCTGTTATCTTTCTGACTCATCAAAGCCAAATTCTTAAGGTCCCAATGTCTCCAGCAAAATTTCCAAGGGGTTCTATTATTTCATTTACTGTGATTATCATAAGGTCTCAGGTAATGTTATATTTACAATGGCTAACAGACCTCTTTCACAATGCTTCCGTATGTCAGTGTTTTTTTAATACAATTTAGCAGTTTGTTAAATTTTAATATCCAACATGTCTCCAGAACCCTGGCTGGTTTCTACATGCGGTTATACATATGCATTCATACATACCTGTACATACCCAAAAGGCAATGTGGTATAGACTGCTGGGTTTGGAGTCACTAAGACCTGGGTTTAAATCCTGTCTTTGGCACTTACTAGCTGTGTAACCATTAATAAGTTAATTAAGCCTCCTGAACTTCAGTTTCCTCATCTGTAAAATGGATAATATCTATAATACCTACCTCACACAATTGTAAGGAGAATCCAGTAAAGTAATGGACATAAAGCACTTTGTAAACCTTAAATGCTATGTAACCATAAATTGTTTATGGGATATATAAGTTGTGTATGTGTATGTATACACATGCATACATGTTCAGATGCTTGACATACATTGTAGTATAATGGAATCTTGAACTTGTAGTCATGTGAAAACTAGGTTCAAATTCTGACTCTGATGTTTCTTAACTGACTCTGATGCTATTATTAGCTTATTAACTAAAAGCTTGGCAATAGACCAAGGATTCTTTTTTATTATTTATTTATTTATTTTTAGTTTTCAACGTTCACTTTTATAAGATTTTGAGTTCCAAATTTTCCCCCTCCCTCCTCCCCAAGATGACATGCAATTTCTATAGGCTATACATGTACAATCATACTAAACATATTTCCACTTTAGTCATGTTGTGAAAGAATCAGAACAAAAGGGAAAAACCATAAGAAAGAAAAAAAAAAGGAAATAGTATGCTTCGATCTGCATTCAGACTCCATAGTTTTTTCTCTGAATGTGAGTAGCATTTTCCATCATGAGTCTTCTGGAATTGTTTTGATCATTGTACTGCTGAGAAGAGCTAAGTCCATCAAAGTTGGTCATCGTACAATGTTGTTGTTACTGTATGTACAATGTTCTGCTGGTTCTGCTCACTTCAGTCGGTGTAAGTTCATGTAAGTCTTTCCATAGACCAGGGATTCTTAACCCTGAGATCTATGTAGCCCCAAGCAATCCATGGACAGATTTCAGGGGAGTCCACGAACTTGGATGGGAAAAAGGTATGTCTTTATTTTCACCGACACCTCTAAGTGAAATTTAACATTTCCTACAATTATTTAAAAACATTATTCTGAGAAAGGATCCACAGGCTTCCCTGAATGGCCCAAGGGGTCTATGACACACACACGAAAGGTTAATTACCTCTGGCTTGACAAGTTTACCCTAGAAGAATTTCAGTTTCTTAATTCGTAAAATGGAAGTGATACATTTTTAGTTCCTATCTCACAAAGTTATGGTGAAGATCAAGTAAAGATAATGTATAGAAATTTCTTTGTTTATATACTTTAATCTCCATATAAATAGCAGCTTTTGTTATTATTATTATTTCATAATTCAGATCCTGAACAGTTTTACATTGTATATCGAACATAATAGCAGACATGATATAGATTTTGTACCTACAAAGTCTCCTATGGCATCCCTGCTGCCTAGAAATAGGTGTGCATTGGTGGGAGTTTATGATCATCAACATGGGCACTGCCAGAGGGACCTCTGAGCAGCAGCAACATTGGAACAAAAGGTATATTAAAGGCCTTTTCTCCTCTTTTGCTCAGCTGCTTTTCCAGATTGCTAATCCTCACCATAGATGTACTTAATAGAAAAGATATGATGCTGATGTCTGGGACTGCAGTCAGACACTGCTAAAACCCTTTGGGTCTGCATGAATATATTCCAATTTCCTGGGCCCTGATGATCCATTGGGATAAGAGATGAATAAGTAAAGGGTGTGCTATATCTAGGTTTCGCTGTGTGATGCATGGACATGAAGGGACCTTTTTTTCCATGAAGGAGCTTATTCAGTTGCCAATGTCCCAGACAAAATTTCGGATATTTCTGCAGCCTGATTCTTAGGTGGAAAAGATCAATAAAAGGCATGCTAACAGATTAATCTGTTAGCCAATATTTGTGCCTTAGTTAGGGCAGCGCACCTGAGTCAGAATGAGGCATAAATGCTCCCCAGCGCATTAGGTTAAGCTGGTCAGTCCAATCAGCCGCTCAGAATTCTGAGGTTAGTGGCTGATTGTGTCGAATGCCCCAGAGTTTCCAGCATACCCTGCCCAGCGCTCCACGCAGTTAAGTAAACACAGCATGACTGTTGGGGCATGCGGCCAACGCCGAGGCCAGGGGGAGGGGATGAGGCTGAGAGGAAATAAGAGCAAATTCCTCTGAAATGATCTGACAGGAAATGACAAGAGTATTGGCCTCATACAAGCGCGCTGTGAGGGGCAGTGAGAGGGAGAGAGGGAGACCGTCTTCCGAAGCACAGAGCGGTGCCAGATCTCGGTAGGTGAGGATGATGAAATAATAAAGCATTTCCCGTGTGTGTTTTTCATTAGAGCTGTTTTGTTTTTCTTTAAAGTGCTGGGGAAACAGAACAGAAGCCCACGCTTCATCCAGGACTGCCAGTGGCCCCCTCTCCGGGGAGTAACAGCTGCCCAAATAGGAGGGGAGCCCTCAACGGAATTGATTCTAACACCTTTCTAATGGAAATAATGATTTGCAAAGCCCACTTTATGCCCTTTGCTGCATAATTAGTAGTCCAAAGAGTCCAAGATGAAAAACACAGTTCCAGCTCCCTGCATCGTTGAAAAATTTGGCAAGATGTTAAATGTTCCATTCTCTGTGCCAAACAGGTAGACTCCTTTGTATGGACACAACCCCAGATAGTTTGTGCCAGGCTTTGAATCACTCAACACTTATTACCTAGAAATTAACTGGTTTGATGTTCTTTAGTGAAAATTTGTTAGCAGACATGCCCCGATGGGATTTTTCCACTATTCAGTGATAACTGTGGAGGCTATCCAAATGCTCTTCATGGATGCTAACTTGAATGGTATTGGGTGCCATGATTTGTCAGCTTATTTTATGATGCCCTCCCCCCCTTTAAAGTCAAGACTGAGTATCAATTGTTGCCCATCTCCGGGGAAGGGTAATTAAGAGGGAGCTCAGAAGGAAGTGAAATAGCAAGTGTGCTCCAGCTCCAAGAACAAATCAATCCAAAAAGCCTGTTGTTAAATGGGTCATAAAAGCCCTTGGAAATCAATATTTGACTTTCTGTTACAAGAAGAGTGACAGCTACAAGCAGCTTTAGATCAGTTTGCTCTGGGCCTGCCCTTTCTGTGTTGAGTCCCAAATAATTCCTGGGTTCCACATAGGCACTCTACATGTGTGGATTAGCTGTCTCTTAAAAATTCTTTAAAGTAACTTCTCTCTCTTCTCCAAATGTTGTCAAACCCAGGCATACTGTGTGGCAAAAGTTCTATAAAATATCTGGGTGTATTGGATAAATGACCTAAAATGGTAATTAAACCTGTAAATAAGTAGATCACCAGCTGAAAAGTAGAGTTGATAGATGGCCCCCGTCAGCTGAAAGGGATTGCTTAATGGACTGAGCAACCATGTTGGACTGACTACTGCTTCACCCTAGAATCACAGGTCCACACTCTGGCAGGGTCAGTTCAATGATTGCTCCTCCTAAGATAAATTGAGCACTGTGCAGGGACAATGAGGAGGGCTCGGAGGTAGGACCTGAGTCTCTTGGTGGGCATACAGATTCCATAGCCCTGCACATTAAGAAAAACCAAGGACATCCCTGGACCCTTTTTAGCAGGCACTGCTAAGGAGCCTGCCCCTGATTGGATCAGTCATTCAGGAAGGTCTGAATGTTAGTTGGTTCAAAACATCAAACTTATTTTTGTTCTTTTCAAGGAAAGTCAGGAACGTTGTGAACAAAGGGAACATTACAAGTTTCCCTTAACATTTCCTTAGTTGCCAACGCAGGGGATGTTACAAGGTTCTGACACATTAAAATGAAATTAAAACCTTACCAAAGGGTGGGGGAGAGGGGGTTACAGTGGAAAGAACACTGACTCAAGAGTCAGAAGGCCTCTGTTCAAATCCTCCTCATATTTCTTACCTGTGTGACCTTGGACAAGTCAATAGCCCTCCTTGGGTTTCAATTTCCTCATTTGTAAAATGAAGGGGTTGGGCTCCATGGCCTCAGAGCTCCCTTCCATCTGTGAAGCTAGATGATACAGGGCCTGGAGTTAGGAAGACTTATCTTCCCGAGTTCAAATCTGTCACCAGACACTTAGTAGCTGTGTGACCCTGGGCAAGTCCCTTAACCCCGTATGCCTCAGTTTCCTCATCTGTAAAATGAACTAGAGAAGGAAATGGCAAAGTACTCCAGTATCTTTGCCAAGAAGACCCTAAAAATGGGTTCATAACGAGTCAGACATGCCCAAAACAACTGAACAACAAAAACTAAATAAACAAATTTAACAGAGTATTTCTCCCATGAGTTTATGACTATTTCCGATTAACAAATATGATAGACTTGTAATTCTAAGCATTTAACCTTGTCTGATGGGTGTATTTGGCTAAAGACTTGAATTCTTTGGCAGAACTAACTGTTGGCTCTACTTTGATTAGACTGATAGACTTCAAGTTAAAATATTTGGAACCTTTTGACTATCTTATTGTGTTTTCCTACTTTGTTTAATTTATAAATAGACATTAAATAAGCTATCCAGTGTAGTCAATGTGGTGCAGTATGACACTTTCAGAAACTGACAATGTCAAAACATAATGTCTCCCCTTTGATACTGATGGGGGTCCTATAACCTACACGATCAATGTAATTCATCACAAGATGTAGGCAGTGACAGTACTGACTTGAGAGCAGCCTGATAAAGTTGCAATTATCTTTATTGGGCACCACTGGTCATCCAAGCTTTTCTCTTCTTCTAAACAAAGATCAGTCCTTAAGCCTGCGTCCTATTTGGGAACGTCATACATACTGTGATGCTGTCAATAACCCAGAATATCATCCCAACAGAAATAGAATTTTGGATTCATCTTGATTAAATCTGATTTTCCCATTCCTGTTCTATAGGGCAAAACAACAGGCTTTTTCTTTTGTTTTCTTCCAAATGGTTTCCTCCCACTCTGGGCTCCAGCCAAACCCACCTGCATTCCCCATACATGACGTTTCATTTCCCACCTCCCGTGCCTGAAATTCATTCCCTCTTCACTTTTGCCTCTTTAAATTCTTTGTTTCCTTCCAGGTGGAGGTCAGGAGCTACCTCCTCCATGAGGTCTTTCCTGATTTTTCAGTTGTTAGTACTTTTTCCTGTCCTGAAATTAATTTGACATTACTTTCTTTGTTGTTCGACCGTTTCAGTTCTGTTCAACTCTTTGTGACCCCATTTGGGGGTTTCTTGACAAATAGACTGGAGTGGTTTGCCATTTCCTTCTCAGGCTCATTCACAGATGAGAAACTGAGGCAAATAGGGTTAAGTGACTTGCCTAGGGTCACGCAACTAGTAAGTGTCTGAGGCGAGATTTGAGCTCAGGAAGATGAGTCTTCCTGATTCCAAGGCTAGTGCTCTGTCCACTTCGCCACCTAGCAGCATATTTTGTATTTATTTGTCTGTGTACATGCTTTATTGTTCCTGTAGAATGTAAGCTCTTTGAGGGCAGGGATTGTTTTATTTATCTATTGCCAGTGTTTACATATTACAAATAAGGAAACTGGATGAAGAGACTTGCTAGAGGTCAAACAGGTAATAAATAGGCTCATACGAGTAGTGAGAAGCATAAACAGAATGGGATCCCATACCCTCTGACTTTAAAGCTCTCTCATTACAACCGTTGTGGTCTGGATCCCTGAAGCCCCACTTGGAATAATGCCCTGAGACCCTCGACCTGATAGGAGACTACCAGAACTAGGAAATGAAAGTTTTTCTGATGGATAAAATAATCCCTTTATAGAAAAGATTCCCCAAAGCAAAATGCTGGACTCAGTAATACTGGCTTTCCGATGCATTTGAAAGAGAAAAAAATGAAAAAAATAAATGTTCATTGAGCAGCAACAAGGGTCTTTGCAAATTTACTAGGCTGTCACAAGTTGTGTAAGATATTTAGAAGAAAATGGGCCTGATGCAAAAAAGAAATACAGAGAAAGTGATTTCATAAACCTTTCCTAGAATACTGTGTTCAAACAGCAACAACAAAAGGACCTTTGTTTCCCCTTCCCCTCCATCATGCAAATGGAAATGCTTTATTTAATACTTTCAGAGTGAATATGACTAGAGAGCATTGTTGATTGATTGATTCAAAATCTGAATTTTTATGCAGAAAAATTTTATGCAGGTCAGGTTATATACTAAGTCCTATTATGCCCAACAACATATGGTATCCCATAAATGTTCAGTCCTTCTTGGATGCTAAATCTAGCTGCAGCTTCCAAAATCTCTAATTATATTTGTCTTGCTAGTGAGCAGGTTAAAATATTTGGAGCATTTTTCCTTTATCCCTGTGTTTTCTTGCTGTATTTATCAACCACTGCACAGCAGTGTACAGTGATACTTCCAGAAACTGACAATGTTGAAGTCTACTATAATGGAGGATGAGTTGTTTGCTGGTTTAGCAAGAAGGAACTAGAGTAGGGAAGACAGCTAATTGAGTTCAACTCAATTCACCACATATTTATAAATGGATGTTATGTGCCAGGTACTGTGCACTGGGAAACAGAAAGCCAAAAGAAACAGTCCCTGCCCTCAAGGAGCTTATCTTCTGTTGGGAATGGGGAAACACGTATAAATAAATATAAAATAAATACATAGGAATTTCTGGGGGGAGGGCACAAGTCTAATATGAAGAGTCATTTATTAACAATAGAATAAGGGTCTCAGAAGACAAAAAGAAAATGTAGGAAAGCATGGAGTGGAATCATTGTAGGGATGAGACTGGTATACTTGGGTGGGGGATAAAAGGAGGTGGGGGGCAGCGCTGCAGAACTAGTGTTGTCTTTTATCTTGATGCTCATAGAGGGGTAAGGCATGTTTGAGGTACTCACCTTCAGTCAGGTCAATTCTGCCCATCCAATCTTGAGTCAATCATCTCCCCCAAGCTGGGGGGAGGGAGTTCAGAAGTTCTTTGTTCCTGGATTGGTGGCTTCTATGAAGTGAGAGCCATCATCCTGCCTCATGATCAAGCTAGAGGTTAATAAAAACAAAAAATCTTGCTGCCTAGACTGAGCCTAATTGGGGGAGAAGTATTTTTCATCTTATAAAGCCTTACTTATGTGTCAGGGCATATGGTAATCTTTTTTAATCTTCCTCCATGAGAGGATGTTAAAACTTGAATGAATTAAAAATACCATTGTCTCAGAAACAGCTTAAATGTTTTTGGATCCTTCTGACACCAAAATCATACAGGAAGCCTAAGCCCTGAGCGTATATTGCAGTGGCAAATTTGTTTTTTTAGAACATGCACCTGTATCTAATGGGTGCCCAAGGTCAAATAGAAACACATGAATACTAAAGAGCAGAACCAGGATGGTAACCCAGGCATACGTTAGCAGACTGAGGCAGCTCTGACTTTATCATTTTGTGTCATTTTAAAGTTATTGCAGCAATTAACATTACAGAAACTCCCAAAAACTCCTGTTTTCCTTTCTGTTGCACCGTCTAAATGCATTGGAAATAATTTACAATCATTTTTAGAAAAAGAACATTTGGTGTTTTCTCATTATTCACTGTTTGGTCAACAAAGATAAATGCTATTTTAAAATACTGTGTCACATTACCTGATACTGTTCTCATTTTTAAAAAAATCTGCTTAGCAAATGAAGATAACTGTAGGCTATAGAACTTGATGGGTTTTGTGGCTTTCATGATACCATCTGATTTACATGATTTTCTCATTTACCATGTACAAATGAAATGGGAAAGTGTGGGCACACATGTAAACTGTGAATCTCTTGGGCTGGGAGAATTTGAGGATGATTAAAGTGAGGTTCCAAGGTAGCAGAGCACTGAGCGTGGTAGGAGGGGTGGGATGGTAAAGCAGGAGCACGTTGTGCCTGATTCATTAGAATCTTGAATAAACCCATACCTAGGAGACATCACCAGCCAAAGTCTGCCCTTGTTTTTCATCTGCTTTTAGTGCCTTTCTCCTTTGCCTTCCGCTTAACTTCTGTCTCTTCCTTACCCAGTGTGGTACATATTCTTGCTTTCTTCTGGATTTCAAATAATCCCCTACTAAAATATTGATGAATTAAGCCTTCAGTCTAATTCAGAGTTTTAGGTGGCACAGTGAATAGAGTGCCAGGCCTGGAGTCCTGATTTCAAATCTGGCCTCAGACTCTTACTAGTTGTGTGACCCAGGGCAAGTCACTTAACCCTATTTGCCTCAGTTTCCTTATCTGTAAAATAAGCTGGAGAAGGGAATGGCAAACCCACTCCAGTCTCTGCCAAGAAAACCCCCCCAAAAGGGGTCAGACACAACTGAAAACAGTTGAATTCGTCTGTTTATCTGTATTTATTTGGTCGTTGGTTTGTTCATTCATTTGCTTGTTCATTTCATCTTTCTGTCTCTTCATATCTATCTGTCTGTCTCTTTCCTCTTGATGGAACTGAGGAGCTACTCATAGGCTCTGTCTGATCACTGATCTATTTTCTGACCTGGGCTAATTTGCTCCTCCTTATGCAACCTGGTGACTCAACCGCCTTTCTTGGCTCCATATTAGCAATGGACTTAGTGCAGTCACCTGATTGGCTTAGCCCACAGCAGCTCAGGAATCTTGAGCTCAAAAGATCCCCCAGCCTCAGCTTCCCTGGTAAAACAGCAAGGCTGATTAATATCTGTGGGCCACCAAGCCCAACCTCAATTCAGCATTTTTTTAAGCACATGATAAGTAAGATAACCATGATAGGCCCTGTGGGATATAAAGATAATTTAGATGTGAGGTTGTTTCATTGAACTGTATATTCAAATGGTGGGATACAGCACCTCCCTTAGGAAAACAGCACTTTATAGAATCATAGGATCATAAATTGAGAGTTGAAAGAAAGCTTAGAGGACATTGAGTAAGACCTTTTAATTGTTTCAGATAAAGAAAGTGAGAAACAGAGAGGTTTAAGTGACTTGCCCAGGGTTTCATATCTAAGGCAGAATTTGAACCTAAACTTTCCTGGCTTAGTCAACTGGCTTAGTTTTGTTTGTGTGTTATTGGTTTTTTTTTGGGGGGGGGAGGTGGGCAACCTAACCTTCATGCTTAAAAAAAATAAGCTTTTATAGTAGAATTTAAAGTAGAGAGGGAGTTATCTAGGGGCAGGCTAGTCTACCCAGCATTCAGCATCTTCCATACTATTTAGGAGTCCATCAGCGTCACTAGATCCTAAAGCTGACCCTAATGTTAAGGCTTATGACTTTTATTCTATCTATCTCCCACTCAGTACACTTTGGCTCTCCATTTTACAAAGGAGAGAATGTTTCCTGTTAGTATAGATCGTAGGAAGAAAGAGAGCAGGCTTCCCCGAAAGGAAGCTCCCTGAGTAAATCATGGAGATACACAAGAAGAATGAAGAGGACACAGCTAAGCTCAATAAAAATTAGGGGGCTAACTTCATCATAAAGTTTTGATAGGAGAAAATTCTGACCAACTCAAGCTGATTCATGCAATAATGGAATCATGAAATAAATGAGGGGAAGGAAGTATCTGGTCTCCAAACACAGAGATGAACTTGTTCTTATATGTATGCTTGCTAGACATCTCCTATGAAAGTGTTGATGGAGAACAATTCAAAATAAAGAACAGTATGATGACGGCTCTTCTTAGATAATTAGAAAAAAAGAGGCTACTCTCCTCACTTAGAGCATTACATAGGAAGAAACTTACCCTTGGATCCCAAATAGATCCTGTGTCAAAAATTTAAGCTATAAATGAGTATGTGTAGGAATCCTGTGAATACAGTGAGAGAAATTATTATTAATAACCAATGATTTGGGAAAATTCAGAGTTGCCCCCTTTTTCTAAAGTCCTGGTTTTAAAAGTTCAGTCTTTTGAAGGACATTACTAATAGTAAGATTAGACTAACTTTCTTCAGACCCCACCCAGGTGGGGAAGCCATTGTGCTAATACTTAGATAAATTTTAAATAGATTGTCCAAGGCTGGGAGTAACTTAGAAGTAAATGACACAATCAAAGGTCATTTGAATAGGTTCAGCCCCTCATATTAATTCTCTCATTAATTGTTAACCAATCAGAGTTGATTGCCACCCTCAGGAACACTCCTCTTCCAATGGATATACAAGCTTTGAGCTCACCTCCATGATTGTCCGTGGTCTAAAGAGAGATGGCCAAATGACCATCCTTTTATTAATAAGCATACTGGCATTATTAATAAAATGATTAAATTACCCTGAAATTATGTCTCTTGAACTTTTTTAAATGCCACAATAGGAAAAATGTTTCATCATTTTCTTTCTGGTGTGATACTTGGCTAACAAAAATGAAGGCAATGCAGTTCAGTGAGATTAAAATTTACAAGAAGTGCCTTCTATGTGCCAAGCACTATGCTAGGCACTGGAGATACCAAGACAGATATGGAACATTCCCTGCCTTCAAAGAACTTACATTCTATTGGCTGTCAAGTATGAAAGAGGGATTTTCAAAGTACTGAGGAAGGAGTAACTGAAGTGGGAGGAAACTGAAAAGGGAGGTGGGAGGTCACTGAAGACAACAGAATGATATTGAAGAGCAGAGGTATCAGACTTAACTGCCCCAACACTTCCCAGTGCAGCCTAAACCAGATTTAAATGTAACTGGGAAATATTTAACAAAATAAATAAAAACGCAATAGGACATAGGTAATGTGAATACATGGTTTGTCTAAGTTAATATGCAGCTTGCAGGGATATTTGTGTACAGTTTAGTGGCCTCTGTTTCTATTTGAGTTTGTCATCACTGGTGTAGAGGAAGTACACTGATTCCAGTCCTTAACTACATGACTCTGGACAAATCATTTTAATTCCCTGGGCCTCAATTTTCTCGTTTGTAAAATCTGAATAATAACATATGCACCACTTACCCTACAGGATTAATTTGAATAAAGAACTATGTAGATCTGTAAATAATATGTATGTTTGAGTTATTATTATGTTCATACTGTCTTTTATTTTTCCTTTATTAAAGCTTGTTCTCAGCATAGCTATGCATAGAAAGAATGTGGGGAGTGCCCAGGACACCATGATGCCCACCCCCGCCAATTGTTTCTAATTTTGTGTTTTACTTTATAAATTTCTATTCTTAATGTAAAGTTTAATTAATTTTTTAAAATTTTGTAAAATTTTAGGTCTCTTAGTTTGCTTGTTGAATGTGTGTGTGTGTGTGTGTGTGTGTGTGTGTGTGTATATATTATATATATAATACCTTTTATAATTGAGTTTTCAATAAAAGTTAACCTTAAATAGATAAATTCTCTAGGTGTACACCTTTAATGAAATTGCTGTGTAAGCCTATGACTCTTAGCTGGTTATCAGGAAGAAAATTCTCTTATAAACTAATTCATTCTTCCAACTCTGACATTTTCAGAATCTATGAAATTTCACCAGCTTCAGAGTTCTGCCACAAAGGGACCCAAACTCTTGAACCTTCCCTGTTAGTTGGTGCAGATGAGTCGTCTACCTTGGGAGCTGGTTGGTATTCAGACTGCCTTATGCTTCCCAGTGTAAATGGACATGCTTCCCAATGAGCTGGTGGGTCTACTCCAGCCATCCTTGTGCTTCTTGGGAATTCTGAATTTCATCAAGCTAGGAGAGGGCTTGAAAGCAGACTGCACTTATTGATGTTCACAATGGCCAATAGGAGAAGCAATGGAATTATATAGTCAGGGGCACAGCAAATATGGAAATCCATTATGGCCACAGGCTTTAGTAACTCTCCACTCTTCGTTCTCCAGACTGCTCTGTTTCCCAGCTGCCAGGAGCAGCTTTCTCACCCTGGAGATGCCTCTATCATGTGGTCCTCTCTTCTAATTGGTGAGTCTGGCTCTGATCACCATTTCTTGAAGTGACCTAGCCATGTGCATTTCACTCCTAACCCCACTTCTCCCTCCTGGACTTTTCCCCGTCCTTGCTAGCAGCATGCCCCTCTGCCCTGTCAGCCTTCCTTTATATGTTACCTTTACCTATTCAAATGTAAGCTCCTTGGGGCCATGGACTGTCTTTATGCCTATGTTTGTTTCCTTAGCACTTAACACAGTTCTTGGCACATAATAAGTGCTTAAGAAATGAGCTCTCTATTCATATGACTCCTGGTTGGGTGCAGGTTTCCTCACATGTCATCAGGGCAGTATACAATGGCCACGTCTCCATGCCAAAGCAAGAGTAGATCAAGGATTCAAGTAATTCATTAAAAAAGTAGGACAAATTGGAACGTCAGGTGAGGAATCTCAAGACTCCATCATCGCTATATTTGTGGCATTGTTGTTTTACAATGCAAGGCACTGGAAACAGCAGTGGATTGGAAGTCAAGAATCCCAGGTTATAGACTTGGTCTAGCCATTAACTGTGTAATAGACCTTGGGTGGGTCAGTTCATCTCTCCTTTTCCTTGTCTGTAAAATAAGGGGTTGAACTAGATCATCTTTTAGATCTTTTTTAGCCTGAAAGTTCTATGATTCCAGAATTCTAAGGTTTAGCACCAGCCTGGCCATGTGAAGCATCCTGAGGCATTTTGCTGTTTCAGTCTACCTGCCTTGGGAGCCTCCCCTACTTCTATTGTTGCACATAAGGAACGATGTCAGAGAGATAGGAGAAAGAGTACCACGGCTGGCTCTATTCCCAGGTGGACTATGTAATCATTATAACTGACATTTATGTAACACTTTATGGTTCACAAAGTTCTTTACATAAATTATCTTAGTTGATCTTCCCTAGATCCCAGGAAGTAGCTACATCTGAAGAAAGTGAGGCTCAGAAAAATTAAGTGAGTAATTCACAGTCAGCTCATAAACTACTGATAGAGATTTGAACCAAGAACTCTGCTGATGCTAAGTCTAGAATTCATCACATTAGTCACAGAGGTAGCTGTGGGAACAGTGGATGGAACGTTGGGCCTGGAGTCAGGAAGACCTCAATTCAAATCTGACTTAGTAACTGTCATTTGACCTCTGTCTGCCTCAGTTTTCTTAATTGGAAAATGAAGATAATAACAGCACCCACCCTGCTGTTGTGAGGATCATATGTGTAGAAATCCAGTGATGTGAGGATCATATGAAATAATATTTGTAAAAAGAGCACTTTAGCACAATGCCTAGCACATAGTCGACACTATATAAATACTTGTCCCCTTCTTTCCCTTCCCCCTCCCCCACTGGTTCTGGATATAGTTTCAGACCCTACTTTATGGGAGGGGGGGAATGAGACTTGTTACTAGGACTCCTGACCCACCTTGGATTACCCATGCATCCTTGGAGAAGGCATTCAATCTCAGTTTCTTTGTCTATAAAATGGGGATAGTAATATTTGCCATAAGAGAACTGATCATGCCTTGTTCTCTGTCAGGGGTGGGGAACCTGGGGCCTTGAGGCCACATATGGCCTTCTAGGTCCTTGGGTTTGGCCTTTTGACTGAGTTCAAGTTTTACAGAACAAATCATTTTATTAAGGCTATTTGTTCTGTGAAGTTTAGATTCAAAGGGCTGTACTTGAGGACCTAGAAGGCCACAGGTTCCCCACCCCTGCTTCTACATTATCTATTATAGTACCTTGTACAGATATAGTAAATATTTGTTCAAATATCTGTAGTCACAGAGTATTTGTTAGAACCAAGTGAGATAATATGTATGAAAGTGCTTCAAAAACTATGTGGATCATCAGGAGGCTCCCCTGCCCCCTACCCCCATTCCCAAATCCCCACAGGCCTGCTACTGATAACTCAAAATTACAGTATTAGAGCATAATTCCTTTGGATTAAGTATTATCTCCTGATTAAGAGAAAATACCTCGTGGCCTGGAAACATTGAGCTGTTATCCATTAATAACACTCTTACATGACTTAACTGACCAGGTAGTTGCCATCTAGCGGAAATCAGACTTTATCAGAAGCAAAGGGCAGTAAAAAGTCCAGAGCACGGGGCCATATGAAAGCAAACTGCTCGAAACAGTGTCGGGCACATCCCTGAAGCCCTTGGGGGCCTCTTGGTGGGCTGACTGTGCCATACAGGAGGAGTGGACATAAGAGCCTGGAGGTGCATCTATGTGGTAGATTTGCCTAAGGCTAGCCCTGCCTATCGCTGCATTTACAATGTGACCCTTTCCCCTTTCAAGGCTTTGGAAAGGTCACTTGTCTTTCTGCAAAGTAAAAGAGTGGCTATGCAGCTAGGTAGTGAAGGGGTGGGGAGGCGGGAGTCCATCATAGACGTGTGCTGGGGGCCAGCTTCTGCACTCACAGCTGCTTGGGAGACAAGGAATGGGGAGGTTATAAATACATTTAAAGGGCTGTGGAAACAAACACACCATGGTGACAGAGAGGGGAAGGACGGACTGTAGAACAGTGATAATAATGATGATAATAATAATAATAACTGACATTTAGGTAGCACTTACCATGTGCCAGGCACTGTGCTAAGCACTTTACAATTATTACCTCACTGAATCCTCCCAACAACCCCGGAAGGTAGGTGCTATCATTCTCCTTGCGTTTATGTTACCATTATAAACTATATTTCCATGATAAAGGACCCTATATGTGCTAGTCAATAAAACCTTGTTAATTCTTCCTTCTTTTCTCATTTTTTAGAACCTTGCTCATAAGTAAAAGCTGATCTAAAATTAATAGCTTTGTTAAAACAAAAATTTAGCCTCCGAGGCTATTGTCTATAAAATGAGGGGGCTGAGCTAGATCGATGGATTTGTCAAACAACAAGCATTTATCAGGTGCTTGCTGTATACCCAGCAATGTGCTAGGCACTG
Source organism: Phascolarctos cinereus (assembly GCF_003287225.1). Lineage (NCBI taxonomy): Eukaryota > Metazoa > Chordata > Mammalia > Diprotodontia > Phascolarctidae > Phascolarctos > Phascolarctos cinereus. Next base: position 211,524,145 of record NW_027556098.1, on the reverse strand, counting down.
AGGATCCAAAAGAAAGAAATAACTCCTATGCTTCCAGCTCAAAATCTATTATTCTATGATCTCTTCTTCTTCAGATTTAGACCTGGAAAGGTCTTTAGAGATCATCCATACTTCTCTTTTCGCAAATGAGGAAACTGAGACCCACAGAAGTTCACTGACTTGACTAAGACCACAGAGATAATAAGTAGCAAAGGCAGAATTTGAACCCAGGTCCACTGACTACTTTTGTAGTGCTCCTCTTTTTCTACCAGGCTGTTGCCACAGCAATGAATTCTCATATGTTAAACACAGCATCTCCTTAATAGATGTTAAGATCCTTCAGACTATTCTATTCCATTATGGTTTTTGTATCCGCAGCACCTAGTACGGTGCCTTGTGTATAATTGTTGTTTAATAAACATTTATTGATTGATTTCTGTTATGAAGCATTAGTATTTAATGTAGGCCTGTTCAGGAGTATAATGGTTTAGATATTATTTTATGGTTTCAAACCTGTTTTCATTGGTGTTGAAAATTCCCTCTATTGACACAGTGGTGTCAAGTTAAGCAATTTGCCCATTGTCACATAGTGAGTACAGTCAGGGAGGAATCCAGGACTTCCTGCCTCCAGAGATGACCCCTGGATCCACGAATCCACGCTGCCTGTTTGGTAAACTGTTCTTCTTATTATTACCTATTTATATTTTCATTTATGGCACCCAATAGCAACGTGTTGAACCAGATTGTAATTGTGTACTGCCCTAGAAAGGGATTAGATTGTTTCCTTAAAATTTTCTCTTCCATTCAGGCTTTTTGTTTGTTTTTGTTAGACTACCCTTTCTCTGTTATTCAGATTTGCAAAACCTTTTCTGCATCAGAGTGGATTAGATGAGTTGGGGGATGGGATCTTTTGCCTGTAAGCCTCTGAGCCTGGTTTCCCTTGATATTTCTAAACCCAGCCAGTCCAGATCTCTGCACCTGAATCAGGGCCAGAGAATAATGCCTGTTCATCTATTAACATACACAAACATAAGCACACACGTACGGATATTTGCCACACACTATAAACTGAGGCCTGGAGATCAGAGAAGAATTTCTTTTGGGGGGGGGTGAAGTGGAATGTAAAAGTCCTTTATTTATGCAGAGAGAATTGATGGTGAATTTCTCACTTCTTTCATTGAAGGTACGATTTAATTTTCCATGGCAATCATTTCATCTCTCTCTCACACACAAACACATTGTTTCCCTTTGAAAAATTCGATATACCAGAGACCTTCAGGGTCTTTGCTTTTCAACTGAATGATTTGTATAATTCCACACTGCGGCAGCAGAGGAAGAAGATGTGTTTTCAGAATGCCTATTGATAATTGTTCATGATTAGTTATGGACCCAAAATCATGTCAATAGAAGCACTGAGTGCTGGAAGTCACCAACATAAATAAGGTGGAGCCATTGTCTTTCTCTTTCGAATGCACCTGAGCACACTCAGACATTTCATGCATTTCCTTCTTTTTTTTTTTGACCTTGAGAAAGAAGCTAGATTTCCCGACCAGCAGTCGCACAATAAGTCATTCATTTCAAGACAAGTCTGAATATTATGGGTTTCTCTGAATTAACTAATTTTGAAAGAGTAATTTTCCAATTAAATAAGAACATTAAAAAGTCCACCCCCATCCAGCATCTAATTTTCAAAGGACATTATTTCTACAGGAGAAGGTTATTAATAATGCCTTTGTTAATTTACAAACTCACTCGTCCCCTTGCCCCTGGCTCCCAAACAGCCAATAACCAACCTCACTCTTGTTTCTCAGGAAAGGTTTAATGGACAAATCCTAAATAGTCATATTGTACTTAGGTTTACAAAGTATAAGACATTTGCTAGCAGGCAATACATATCATTAGTAATTAAAACTACATTACCCTTGTCAAAATACATGAAAAAGTACATGTCGTGGTATGGTGGTATCCTGGCATTTTATCATATTTGTTTGTTCATCTGTCTATTGGTGTTCCAATGGTGTCTCAACCCACAGCTCCTACACAGTCTGATAGCAGCAACATTAAAGAGCAACATGAAGGAATATGATAAATGCATCTCTTGCTTACACCAGGGGTCCACCGATGCAAAATTTAGTAATGTGCCATGGGTCGCCCTCCTAGTCATTAGTGAGTCTCTGAAGTTCTGCCGGTCTTTATGATTTTAGAAAACATCTCTGTTCCCCGCTCTTTACCTTTTTTTTCACCTGGCTTTGGAGGTACCCAGAAACCTCAGTACAATTGTTGCCTCCCCCTGCCACAGTCCCCCAAATGGTAGTGAACTAGAAGAGGGGGAGGAGTGATATATGTTAAACAGGGCTCCCTTTCTGCAAGCCCTAGGGCATGTGTGGAACGCTGCAGAAGGAGCAAGATAAGCAACTTGCAGCCTGAGAAGCAGGCACATAAAGACAGCAGAATCATGAAATGAGGAGACACAGCCATGGGTGCCTGAGGTGTGGAACATGGCCGGGTAGGACCAGAGCACAGCTAACTGTATAAGGGATGTAATTGGAGGGGCATGGAAAGGCCTAAAATATGCTTTAAAAGAATCCCCACCCAGGCAGGGGATCCACCAAAGTGCCTCGCATTTTCACGTTGTTTTGAGCTATTACCAGAAAATATCTTTCCCCTTAAACCTGTTCCTCCTCCCAATTTCATTATTTTCTATCTGTGGAAACCCATTCAATTTATATTTAGTAGGTCCTCATAGTAGACTCAAGGTAAATGTAAATATACATGTAGATTCCAAAGGAATTTCCTTTGGGGATGGGGGGAAAGTAAGGTTCTTATATTTATGCAGAGAACTGATAGTGATTTTCTCATTCTTCTTTAACGTAAGGTAAGGTGTGTTTTATGTATGCATCATGGACTCCTTTGGCAGTCTGGTGAAATTTATAAATCCCTTCTTAGAATATTTTTTTAAATGAATAGGATTACAAAGGAAAGCAGGGTATTTTTTTTAAATAGATTTATCAAAATATGTATATTTTTAAAAGCTCATGGACTCCAGATAAATAGCTCCTGATTTAAGGTAAAATTTAATTTTCCATGGCAATCACTTTATCAAACACACATACACACACATAGCGTTTGCATTTGAAAAATTCACTTATACTGGGCACCTTCAGGGCCTTTTCCTTTTTAAAAGAATTATTTGAATTGTTTGAAACCATTTCGAATGGACCCTTTCCTCTTCATCATCTCTCATCTTAACCAGTGACCCCATCTTGTTGATTTCCTTTCCTCAATACCTCTTACATCCATCTCTTCATCTCCCATACCACTGCCACTGCCCTAATACATTATAACCCCCCTGAAATAATGCCACAGGCCCTTCTTCTCCTGTCCAGTGCAAACTTCATTACTGTCATCAGAAACATCTTCCTTGATCATAGGTCTGGTTTTGCTGCTTCTTTGCTCAAAAATCTTCAGGGGTTTCTGATTGCCTAGTGAGTAAAGTTCACACTCTTCCCTGGCCTTCTGAGTCATTCACAGTCTAGTGCAGGGGTGGGGAACCTGTGACTTTGAGGCCACAGGTGGCCTTCTAGGTCCTAAAATTCAGTCAAAGGGCCACACTCGAGGACCTAAAGGGCCACCTGTGGCCTCAAGGCCACAGATCCCCCACCCTTGGTCTAGTGTTACCCTGCCTTTTAAACCATCTATTATTCCTTTCTAAGTAACCTACTCCAGCCAAACTGTACTCTTTTCTTCCCCTCAAAATTACATTTACACTATCCTGTTTCCAAGTCTTTGTTATGCTATTGCCTACATTCATTCCAGCTCTAAATTCTATCATCCTACTCCTAGAATAGTCCATTGGAGAAGGAAATGGAAAACCACTCTATTATCTTTGCCAAGAAAAGTCCATGGACAGCATGGGGTCACAAAGAGTCAGACACAACTAAACAAGAACAGCATTCCTAGAGCCTCCTCCCTTCCCTTTGTCTCTTGGATTCCTACTCATCTTTTAAATCATTCAAAGGTCACTAGCTCCATGAAACCCTTCTCTGATTTCCTTGGTCAGTAGCAACCTTCCCCCTGGAACCTCACATGACACAGTGTTCTGCAACTCTCTATTGCACTTATGGAAATGTAGTAGATTATAGTTGTCTGTGTTTGTGTTTTATCTGCCCCATGCCCATCCAGACTGTAAGTTTCGTGAAAGTGGGAACCAAGTTTCATCTGAACTTTGTATCTTCCTTGACATTTAGTGTGATAAGTTTTATTCCTTTCCATGTACTGAATGATAAAAATCATATGAAGCCATTCTCCATCTTTTCTCCCTCCACAGCCATGTTTTTGATTGACAAAGGTCAAATAAGCTTGAGTGATGAACAAGTATTTTGAATAAGACTCCTGGAGAGTACTGGCAAGACCCCTTTGCCATATCCCTTGTATAAGAGGAAAACCAGATGGAGGCAATAAAACAGCTAAACTGAGAGTAATAATGAAAATAACCACAAGAACTTACATTTCTGTGGTACTTAAAGGTTAATAAAGCACTCTCCTCACAAATTAATAAAGTTATGTAGTACAAACATAATTATACCCATTCCACAGATGAGGAAACTGATGCTCAGAAACAAAATGCCTTGCCCAGGGTTATACAACTACTAAGTTTTAGAGCTAGGAATATAATATTATAGTGGAGAGAGAAGACAGAGCCTGATTTGGAGCGGAGGAGAAGGCAGACAATCAAAAAGCTAGAGGCACAAGAATCATGTGTAGTAGTGAAAAGTGTACTCCATTTTGATTGAAAGAAAACCTGGATCTAAATGCTGGTGGCACTGTCACTTACTGGCATCTGATCTTCAGTGATTCACTTCAAACTGTTCCTGTCCTTTCTTTTTTTATGTCTTCTTGCACCTAATCAACTGCATGGCACACATTGCTGTTGTTCAGTTATTTCAGTTATGTCCAACTCTTTTGTGACCCCATTTGGGATTTTCTCGGCGAAGATACTAGAATGATTTGCCATTTCCTTCTCCAGTTCATTTTACAGGTGAGGAAACTGAGGCATACAGGGTTAAGTGACTTGCCCAGGGTTGCACAGCTAGTAAGTGTCTGAAGTTGATTTCAACTCAGGTCTTCCCAACTCCCAGGCCTGTGTTCTTTCCACTGCCCCACCTAGCTGCAGTTAAAGGTCTCCTGGCCATTCTGAAATGTTCTTCCACAGAATGGGAGGAATGAGGAAAACTGGCTTTCCAGCACCTGGATGAAGTTTCCATAATATAGAAGATGGAGATGACTTCACTTAGGGTGTCTTAGTTATGGTTAAGCATCTTCATGTTGTTTAAGGGACCAGTTGATCTCACTTTCTATTTAGCATTTGGCAAAGTATGATGAGCTGCTTAGAATGCACAGGCCTGCCTTCTGATCTCCTTTTCTAGGGAGGGAGAGAGGTAAGCAGGAAGTTCATCTTAAAGTCTTAAACAGTGAGCTCCTGCATCCAAAGTAGAAGATAGAACTGCGCACCTATGATTAAAAAATGCAATACATACTAAGGAAGTCCAAGATAATTTACAGGACACATTAAAGTGTTTTGCATGAGAATATAGTATGATGCAGACAGCCTAAGAATTATGCCTTTCATTAAAAGGTTTGCAACTCAGTGTGCTGTGATATAAGTATAGCTATTTTTCTGTCCTGGTGATGGTTTTTTATTTTAAACACTGCCTTAAAAATCAAGGCTCACAAATGCACTGAAGATGTTCTGACGATATATGTTTTAACTTCTTGTCCCCTCTTACTAATTACACCCTGTTAATATTTTTACCTGCTTGTTCCAAGGTGAAAAGTAAACTATTATATTGGTGCTGCCCCTTTAGTCCCCAGCATCCTGGGGCAAGCTATAAAGTAAACTGGGATTTTTTTTTCATTATTTAAAATTGGAAATTACTTAGTTCAAAGCCCATTTGAGGCTATGCATCAAGAATGATATACATTAAGGGTGGGGTTAAGAGAAAAGCAATTACATGAAACAAACGTGTTTTTGCCACAAATCTCCTGTGTGCTAGTCAAGATATATAACCGTTGCCTAATTTAAAAAGAAACCAGGACAACTCCCAGAGATATATACCTGCATCTGGTCAGTCTTTTAATAAGGCCACTTTCTGTTTGAAGTTTGGATGTGAAGATGGAGAAAAAACATTTCTCTCTCTCTCTCTCTCTCTCCCCCTCTCTCCCCCTCTCCCTCTCCCTCTCCCTCTCTGATTGCACAATGCATGTGGTCCAGGGAGAAAAAAAGTGAGTAGGATTCTGATTTTGAGCTCTCATAAAAGATAAAACCAAAAGTTGCTTTGTGCTAAACACATTCAGATAGGGCAAGAAGAAATGGCCTGAGGTTAAAGATTGAAAGATTTAAATTAGATATGAGGAAAATTGTTGGATGGCATAGTCCTTTCTAGTTATGTGACTATAATGGCCTATGATTGAATCATCCTAGTGACTGAGATACAACTCTTATCTTCATTAATCTGATACAAAGCTTGACGAGTCACCTGAGAACAGTCAAATGATCCATCCAAATCCACTTGGTTTAGATAGCTTTGAGTCAGACACATCTGAAAATGACTGAACAACAACATAGATGGGATACATAGAAAATAATTAACAGAGGGAAGGCACTAGACTTAAGAGTAGGGTGGGAAAGGCTTCCTGGAGTATTACTGCTGGAAGGATGATCTCCATTCTACAAATACTAGTGAAGATAGATTTAAAGATGCATTAATATGAAGTATATTTTGTGTCTAGTTCCCCAGAAAACTAATACACCCACTCACACACAGAATTTTAGAGTAAGAAGGGATTTCAAAGAGCATCTAGTCCTATTTGTCTCAGAATGCAAATCCTCTCTACAATATTCCTGACAAATGGCTCCAGGGATTAGCTTCTGACTCAGTCATTTATTAGCTCTGTGATTTGGGGCAAGTCACTTAAGCTTTACTTATTGGTAAAATGAGGGAGTTGGGTTGGATTGCCTTTAAGCACCCATTAATCCTAAATCTATGATTCTGTGATACTGTGGTTATAGAGGTACCCATACCGGCTCTTGGATACCTCTAGGGATGAGGGCAGCTAGACGATGCAGTAGATAAAGTGCTGGGCATGAAGTCAGGAAGACCTGGGTTCAGATCTGGTTTCAGACACTTAGTAGCAGAGTGACCCTGGGCAAATCCCTTAATCCTGTTTGCCTCAGTTTCTTCCACTAGAGAAATGGCAAACCATTCCAGTATCTTTGCCAAGAAAACTCTAAATGGGATCACAAAGAGTCAGACAGGACTGAAGATGATTGAATAACACCTCTAGGGATGAGGAACCCTAGAACTTCCTCATGAGGTAGCGCGCTCTACTTCAGGATACTTTCAACTGTTAGAGAGTGTTTGCTTGCATCACACCAAAATCTGCCTCTGCAACTTCTGCCGATTGTTCCTGGTTGGTTCTCTGTGGCCAAGATGAACAAGTCTATCCTTCTTACATATGACAGCCTTTCAAATACTTGGCTACTGTCATGTTCCCCCTGTCTACCCGTGCTCCCTAAGGAGTGTTGTGAGGCTTAAATGAGATAGCAGATGTAAGGCATTTTACAAATCTTAAAGCATTGTATAAATGCTTTATTGTTATCATTATTATTAAGTAGTCAGCAGGGTTCAGTCTGGAGATGATTTTATTCCCTAGGGCCTTCTTCTGAACTCCTACAATGTTTATAGAACAATACAGTAAATGTTTAACAAAGGGAGGGTGGGAAGGAACTTTTAATTTTAATCTATAACATTTAAATTTAATTGGCATTAATTAATTAATTAAGGCTTTTTTAAGTCTAGACAACCAACAAAACAATAAACCAAGCCCTGATTTGTAGTGGATTAGTGAAGGGTAAACGCTCAGCTGAAAATTTAACAAATAGCAAGTAAGTTAGAGCTGGCTCCAGCACACCTCTGCTTCCCTCCCTTCCTGTACTCTCTTTTGCTGGCTTCTTGTTGTTCAGCTGTTCAGTCTTGTCTAAGTCTACATGGCCCCAGTTGGGTTTTTCTAGGCAAAAATACTACAGTGGCTTGCCATTTCCTTCTCTAGTTGAGGAAACTGAGGCAAATACAGTGAGTGACTTGCCCAGGGTCACCTAGCTAGTAAGTATCTGAGCCAGATTTGAACTCAGGCCTTCCTGACTCTAGGCCCTGGTATGCCCTTCCTGATGGCTAACCAGCTTCATGTTTATCCACTGATCATATGAGTGGTCTTTCATGTTCATAACATGCTTGTTTGTTTTAAGGAAGACTAAGAAAACTTGCTTCAATCACTACATTTAAGGTAAATTAATTTCAAAGTACTTATTCTGGAGAAGAAGCTATTTTTACTAAAGGCAAAAAAGCAGCCAGTGCAACATTGTCTTTTGTTTTTCTTTTGTTTTTAAATGGAGAAATGCTGCTTTGACCGCATGTAAATGATGCTGTGAGAAGTGGTTCTTCATGACGGATAGATTACTGGCTTTGGAGTCAGGAAGACCTTGTGCTTTGGGTTCAAGTTCTTCCTCTGATGCACTGACTCACGGCATCTTTTTTCTTTAAATAAAATTTTTACTTATATCTTTTGTTTTTACATTGCCTAAATTTCCCCGTGTCATTCTCATCCCCCATCCTATCCCATATAACAAAGGATGTTTTTAAAAGAAAAAATAAAGATAAGGAGATTTCAAAAATCATTAAAACTGATTAATGCACTGAAAAAATACCTGAAAATATACACAATGTTCTACACCTGTGGACCTCACATCTCCATAAAGGAGTGGAGATGGAGGACGTCTCCTTCCATGTCTCCTCCTTAGGGCCATGCTTATTCTCTGTAATTTTGGAATATTCACTTCTGATTGTTTTGTATGTGGTGATTCTTTCCATTTAGATTGCTGTAAGCATTGTGTATATTGTTTTCATGTGCAGCTAGATGGTGTAATGGATAGAGTACTGGGCCTGGAGTCAAGAAGACTCATCTTCCTGAGTTCAAATCTGGCCTCAGACACTTATTAGTTGTGTGACCCTGGGCAAGTCACTTAACCTTTAAAAAAATTAATTTATTTATTTTTAGTTTTCAATATTCACTTCCACAAGATTTTGAGTTCCAAATTTTCTCCCCATCTTTCCCCTTGCCCCACCCCAAGACTTTGTGCATTCTGAATACCCCTTCCCCTAATCTACCTTCTCTTCTATCTCCTCCCCTTCTCTTATCTCCTTCCCCTTTTATTTTCCCATAGGGCAGGATAGATTTCTATACCCCATTTCCTGTGTATCTTATTTCTCAGTTGCATGTGAAAACATTTTTTTTTAAATTTTGAGGCAATGGTGGTTAAGTGAGTTGCCCAGGGTCACATAGCTAGTAAGTGTCAAGTGTTGGTCTGAGGCCATATATAAACTCAGGTTCTCCTGACTTCAGGGCCAGTGCTCTATCCACTAGCTGCCCCTATGTGTGTGTGTGTGTGTGTGTGTGTGTGTGTGTGTGTGTGTGTGTGTGTGTGTGTGTGTTTCATAGTGGCAGAGATCCTCTTCTAGGAAGTAAGGAAGGCAAAGGCTTACTCACCTCCTCTCAGTGTGATAAAAGCCCACCTCTCTCTCCCTCTGTACAAAATACAAATTTTCTTTTTACAATTTTATGACACTAACAGAAATAGAGATACCCTGATGTGGTGTGAGAGACAGTAAGTTGTGAAAGGTTAAACTAGAATGGAGACTTCACTGCTTCATAGGTATCATGGCAGTTTAACCAAAAGATTTTGTTCTCTCCAACCTCAAAAGCAAACAAACTAACGAACAACAGCAAAAAAAAAAAAAAAGATTAAAGAAACCCCAAAGCACCATTCTTTCAGGTGGCAAATCTTAATATGCTGTAATTGGATTTGGAATTTTTCAGTTAATCTGTTCTACTGCCACTTATATAGAACTCTATCTTCCATGAGTTAAAATTCAGTTTGGCACTTAATATCAATTGGTTTGTGATGTCTGAGTGGATTAGAAAGAACGTTTCATGAAAATAATCACTCTAAATAGTTTAATCTATCAGATAATCAACAAATACTATTGAGTATCTATTTGTGTGTAAAGAACTATACTAGTCACTGTGGGGGATACAATGAAACATTTTAAAAAATGATTCCTTCACTTGAGTACTGTAGCGTCTATTAGAATTGTTTCATACACATACAAAATTAACTAAACACAAGGCAGGTTTTAAGAGCCAAATAATCCTATGTTTACTTATAATTGGATCTGAAAATTAGTGTTAAATGACATCAAAGAGACAGAAAAAGATTGCAATGAACTGGGTTAGTCAGGGAAGGCTTCCTGGAGGAGGCAGGATCTGAGCTGAGCTTTGAAGGATGGCTAGGATTCAGATGCATGTAGGTTAACAAAGGATTTTTTTCCTTTTTTAATTAAACTTTATTTTCAATCCACATTTTTTCCATCCTACTTCCCCCTCATCGAGAAAGCAATAAAAACAAAACCCTTGCTACAAACAAGTGTAATCAAGCAAAACAAATTCTTATGTTAACTATATCAT